>NC_073312.1:34016718-34340218 GCF_027595985.1 Sorex araneus
TAGTACAGGAGGCAAGACACGTCTTGCCTTACATGTGACCAAATCCAATTCAATAGTTGGCACCACAGACGGTTGCCTGGATATCACCAGAAACGGCCCCTGAGCAGAGTCAGGAGTAGCCACTAAGCCATTAGATGGGGCCCAGCACCCCCCTCCCCGCCCCAAGAGCCACCCTCTAAAAAAATCTAAACTTTTAGATTACAAAATATCTTAAATTATACTTTGTCCTGACTAGCCTGTTTTTTTCTAAAGCACTTATAAAAATGTAGTACTTATCAGGAGGAATTAATTCAGATACACTTTTTAAATCTAAGTTTACATAATCAAAATACAACTTTGGCAAATAAATCTAATCAGATCATTTTTATTTTTATTTATTTTATTTATTTATCTTTGTGGTGCCAGAGACTAAACCCAGGGTTTCACACACACACAAGGCATGTGGTCTACCATGGAGCCCTCCTTCCCTACTCTGATATTTTGATTTATAAAAACACATATTCTCTGATGTATCATTTTATTTTTTGTTTTTATTGTTTTTGTTTTGGAGCCATGTCAAGTGATGCTCAGGGGTTACTTATGGCTCTGCACTAAGGAATTACTCCTGCTGGTGCTTAGGGGACCATACGAGATGCTAGAGATCGAACCTGGGTTGACCTCAAGCAAAGCAAATTCCCTACCCACTGTACTACCACTCAGGACCTCTAATCACTTTATTTCTATTTGTTTGCTTTCCCTCAGCACATGTAGATTTATTGGTAAAAATACTGGTATTATTATTGATAATACTTAAGATTAAAAACATAAATGTGGCGGCCAGAGATGTCACTCAATTGACAGAGCAGTTGCTTGCACATTTGAGGCTGAGTCTGATCCCTTGTACTACACAGTTCCAAGTGCCACTGGATATGGACCCCAAAACAATTTATAACAAAAAGTATTTTTAAGAACGTAAATACGGGCACAAGAATGGTAGTAGAGCAGTTCAATCTGGCACCATATATGGTGCCACCACAGCCCTCCTCCACCCCCAGGTGAGGCCAGGAGTGACCCCAAGTGCAGAGTCAGGAGTAAGCTCGAAGCACTGCCAGGTGTGGGAAAGACAGAAAGAGAGAACGAGGAATGATGGAGGGAAGGGAGAGAGAAAGGGAGGGAGGGAGGGAGAGAGGAAGGAAGGAGGAAGCAACTAAGTCAAATAATTATTTTGATGAAACTTTTTATTTCAACATGTATGAATGATAAATCTTCAGTTAGTTATTTGTGGTGTGTGTGTGTTTTGCCAAGGATTGAACCCACATGTGATGATTATCACTGAGCCACATCCCCAATCACTTCTTTCAGTAACTAAAAACATTGATATTAAATTAATAGTATTTGAATGTATAAATATTTTTTGTTTGTTTAAGGAACACAATTGGAAGAGATTACTTCTTTTTACTTTTTTTTTTTTGCAGGGGGTTACACTTAACAATACTCAGAGGTTACTCCTTGTTCAGCACTCAGGAATCACTCCTAGCAGTGCTCTGGGGACCGTAAGGAATACCAGGGATTGAACTGGTCAGCCATGTGCAATGCAAGCACCCTGCCTGCTGTACTATCTCTCTGGCCCCTCAGGGCTTACTTATGGGTCTGTTACCAGGGATCATTTCTGGAGGTGCTAAGGGGGTCATACAGAGTGCTGGGTATAGAACCCGTATCAGTTGAATACAAGGCAAGTGACTTACCATCTGTATGATCTCTCTGACTTATAGTTAATTGTTAACTACAACAAAAATGCAAGAATAATGATTACTAAGTTTATAACTTTGCTTCTCATTTTTTATACACTATAGAGAAGCTATAGTTTAGAGACACATGTAAATGGCATTGTTATATTTGTGCAATTTATGAAGGAAAAACGGGATATGTGTGTGTGTGTGTGTGTGTGTGTGTGTGTGTGTGTGTGTAAGAAGTGGTATGCTATGAGCTCATGAACTTTGTCTAATAATACATTTTTGTATAAAGAGCTCTCAGTGAGCCACTTCAGTGTTTCAATGAGAAATGCAAATGTGCTACTTTGGATAAAAGTATCACTGAGTCAGGGGTATGACTCAAGTGGAAGAGTAGGTACTCTTGAATGTGGGAGGCCGTGGGTCAATCCCTGGCTCTACATACTACTGGCTTCAAGTACTGAGGAGTAGACCCTCCCCAGCTCCCTGTCAAAATTTAAAAAGAATCCTAAAAACTTAGAAACACTATAGGTGGTTAGTTATACAAGATGGGACAAGCAAGTTAATAAAGGAGATAAGGCACTTGCCCTGCATGAGGCTTCGGTGGCAGTGACTCTGGTTAGATCCCCAGTACCACAAGTGGTCCCCAGAGCACTGCCAAGGTTCACTCCTGAGCATGGAACCAGGAATAGCCCCTGAGCACAGCCAAATGTGACTGAAAACAACCGCAACAACAATAAAGATCAATAGTAGTAGGAAAATACAATTGCATATGTGCTTTTATTTTACCCAGAGGGGAAAAAAAATCATTCTTGTCTTGAAGCAGAAGCTCTCACAATATTTTGGTCTCTTTCACACTCTCTTACTGAGAACTCCAAAAAGCTTTTGTTTATGTGGATTTTGACTGAATTTTTGTCATAGTAAAAATAAATAAAAATAGAAAAAATTTTCATATTTATTGATTGGTTAATCTGAAAAGTGCAATGATGAATGCATGCTATGTGTAAACAAAATTGAGTATTATTGGGAAAGTTTTTACCTCAATCAGACCCCCACAGAAATAACTGCTCTAAAACACATGGCCTCGGCTTATGAAAGAGCATAATGACTAACAAAACATGGAAAATGAATTATTTAAGTCTTTGCCTGTAATACCCAAGTCTGAAAATAAGCTATAAAGTATGTTTAAAATTTAACATTTGCTCAGTTTTATTGGGACTGCTTCCTTGCTTTTCTGGTTAATGACTTGCCTATACTGTGAAAGGTTATTCTTGACTTCTGTGTTAAGACTACATGATTATTTTGCCAGAATATTTTTCTGTGTTTTATGTGGACTTTATTATATTCTTGATTACTTAATAAAACAAAAGGTTTCCTCTTGTTTATAAAGTAACTGAATTCTTTACAATCAAGTTTTCTGTGTATAACTTTTAAGACTCCACTTTCACTTTGATTAAATAAGGAATCAAGTATTGCTTCTTATGCAATTTGTGACCACTGCTTTGATTTTGCCTTTCCAAATTTGGACCCTCATACAGAAAAAAGAAAACTTTCTTGTTTCAGGAGAAAGGGTTCGGAAAACACTCAGTGATGCTCATGAGCTACATCTGGTGTAGTACGTGAGGTACAATACAGTGCTGGGGATTGAAACCAGACTTCCAACGAGCAAAGCATACACTCCAGGGCTGGAGCCGGGAGCTCAACAGACCAAGTGCATGCAGAGCATGTTTGCATGAAGAAGGCCCCTGTACAGTCCTCAGCACAAGATGGTCTCCCAAGCACCACCAAATGTGGCCCCAAACAAAACAAAACAGAAAGTGTGCACTTTAAGCCCTTTGCATTATCCACCCAACCCCTTTTAAGATATCTTGTACACCTAAATCCTGTCCTTGAGAATTCCTGGAAGAACCTTGGGAAGGCAGTTATTCTTTCAACATATTAAAAAAAGGAAAGCCAGAAACAATTAGGTTTTTTTGATGCGGCACTGCTGTATATTGCTTTGTAATTTCAAATACACTTGTTTTGATACAAGGATGAATTTGCTTATACTGGGGAGGCTGTGTCGAGATACCATAAGAATCCTTGTGATATTAAGTGCTTTCTCAATAAGGAAGAGGTCACTGTCACTGTCACTGTCATCCCGTTGCTCATCGATTTGTTAGAGTGGGCACCAGTAACGTCTCTCGTTAAGAGACTTATTGTTACTGTTTTTGGCGTATCCAATACTCACGGGTAGCTTGCCAGGTTCTGCCGTGTGGGCTCAATACTCTCGGTAGCTTGCCGGGCTCTCTGAGAGGGGCGGAGGAATCAAACTCGGGTTAGCCGCGTGAAAGGCGAACGCCCAACCACTGTGCTATCGCTCCAGCCCTATATTGAACATTTAAGTGTTAACTACGTAGGGTTTATGAGGACCGAACAAGAATGTATGTGTGGACTGACAAGGCTACTCTTTGCTGATCTAAATGGCTCTCCAAAGACCTTAGAATATTGGCTCCTAATGTGGGAACACTACTCTTGACATCAGTGCTTCCAAACACTGTGGGAAGGGGTAAGTAAGTCAGATAGTACAGAGATGGAGGCACTAGCCTGGTTTGATCCCAGGTGCCACATACTATCCCCTGTGACAAAGAATGATCCCTAAGCCAAGAGTAAACCCTGAGCACTGCTGAATGTACTCCGCCCCCCCCCCCCCGCCCCACCTCTGCCAAAACAAAACTGTAGCAGTTCCCATGAAAATCATCTTGCCTGCCAGTTCCTATGCCTGCACCCCAGGCACGATGGTGCAGCAACAAGGCCTCTGAGTGTGCAGCCCAATGACAAGCCAGTTTCTGGGTAGTTAGGCTGCCTCTTCCAAGAACTCACTCTTACAAAAGAATACCTCTGCTAAATTAATTTGGATTTAATTTCTTTCATTTTCCCTTTTTCTGGAACAATAATGTAGCTAATCTATCACTGATTTGGCAGAGTATATTTTTTCAGTGACCTATTAAGAGATATTGTTCTGCATGCTATTGACTTGTGAAATATCATAAATTATAATTTCCACAGTAATCTCTGTTAAATAAACTGCCAAAGACTCTCAATCTTTTAACACAATTTAGCTACCAAAGATCCAAAAGGGCCATAAAAATCACATAGACAGTGTCAAGACCACATAGACAGTGGTCAAATTTTAAAAGAAATTAATCTCTGTAGGTTATGGTTGTAAAGGTTAAAAAAAATTACTATAAAACAAAATATCTCTAAAATTGTACTCTTTCTGGGAAGTCCCTGTGTGTTTATCAATTTACGGGAAGTCCCTTGTAGCTGCAGTTATGTTTTAAATTACTAAAACTTTTGAATAGTGATATGCTACACCTGATAAATTTTTAATCTCATCCATTCTGACACTATTAGTTACACTATTAATAAACTAGGCATAGACAATAAGTCTAAGTCATCTACACAGTCTTGTTTTACTCTGAGGCTTGCCTGAAAGCTCTGCCATCAGCTATCTGTCAGAGTTTGTGTCTTCAATAATAAAAGACAGTTTCAGAGCCTAGAAGCAATTCAAACTATAAATACTACAAGAAAAGATTAACGTTAAAATAGGGGCCAGAGAGTTAGTCCAACAGGCTGAGTGCATGCTTTGCATAGAGGTGGCCAGGTTCAGCCCCAGCACTCCATGTTCTCCAGAGAACTGCCTGAAGTAGCCCCTAAGCACCACTAGGTGTGGCAAAACAATAGCAGAAAGTTTAATAATAACAAAACTACATATAGAATAAACAACTCTATGCCCAGCAATTTCACTATGAAGAATTGATACAAAACAAGTTTTGTGGGGCTGGAGCGACAGCACAGCGGGTAGGGCATTTGCCTTACATGGCGGCCGACCCAGGTTCAATTCCCAGCATCCCATATGGTCCCCTGAGCACCGCCAGGGGTGGTTCCTGAGTGCAGAGCCAGGAGTAACCCCTGTGCATCTCCAGGTGTGACCAAAAAGCAAAAAAAAAAAAAAGTTTTGTGTTTTGTTTTGGGGACATGCCCAACTGTGCTCAGGGCTTACTCCTGACTCTGCATCTGGGGATCACTCCTGGAAGGCTTGGAGGACTGTATGGGGTGTCACAGATCAAACCCGGGTCAGCCATGTGCAAGGCAAGTGCCTTACCCACTGGACTATCTCTCCATCCCCTATATAAAAAAAATTAACAAACATCCAACATACTGTTAATGGCCAAAAGATGGAAGCCCCAAATATTCATCAACTGATGAATGAACAGAATATAATACAATATTTGGGCCAGAAATACAGTACAGCAAGCAGGGCACTTTCCTTTTATGCAGCAAACCTGGGTTCAATCCCCGATATCCTTATGGTTCTCAAAGCCCAGTCAGGAATGACCTCTGAGCACAGAATCAGGAGTCCTGAGCACCACTGGGTATGGCCAAAAAAGCAAAACAACAAAAACAAAAACAAAACAAATAAAACACAGAATCACTAAAATATAAAAAAAAAAAGTATTGATATGTGCTACATCATTAAGCCCAAAATCTTTCTGCTGCAGTGAAAAGAGGTCAAACATAAAAAGTCACATATAATATACTTCTATTTTAATGAGTATCCAGACTAGTTAAACTCATGGGCAAGAAAGAAAAAACAGTATTGCCAGTCTAAGAGAGGAAGATGAATGGAAAATGACTGCTTAATGGGCTAAGCTTTCTTTCAGCACTGACAAGAAAGTTTTAGAACTTGGTAGAGGGGATGGTTGACAATCCCACAAATGTACTAACAGGTTAGTACATTACATGGATTATGAAATTAACAAGTCTCATAATGGAGATGTTACTGGTGCCCGCTCAAACAAATCGAAGAACAATGGGATGACAGTGTGACAGTGCGACAGTTCGACCTTTAAAAAAATTTTTTTTAAGTTTTCAAAAGTCATGAACATACTTCTGAGTGAAACAAACATAGGTATTTGGGGATTTTTTTTTTTAACAAAACACTTGAGGCAGGGAGTCAGGCTCTGATTTCCAGCACCACGCGGTGCCCTGAGTATTGATGAGCACTGCCAGGTATAGTCTGGAGGCCCACATGTGCGCCCCCCCCCCCCACTCCCCATATCTCAGGTACCCAGGCCTGAGCTGTACAACATCCTTGGGACCTTGTGCTGAACTGAAGACCCTGTTGACTGAGAATTGCAGGTAGGGGCCCCCAAGTCTCCTGAGTACAGTTCCCCCTCCAATATAATAAAACATCTTAAGTATCTTGGTACTGTGGGGACCTACGGCAAATGAAAAACGTGTACTCATGAAAATATATCATAACGTAGTATGTGTAAATTTCAATACTATATACCTGAAATCTAAAAAACTAAAATTATATAGCATATGATTTTTTAAGAATGTTGTCTTTAAAAAAGGGGAAAAAAAGAAAATCGACTAAATTTAGTGAGAATAGTAAGACTCTGTCACCCTTGGACCCGAGCCCATACACTTCCTCCCTCTACCCCTCACCCCCTCACAACAGGATAAAAGCTCCGTTCTGGGTGGGTGGGGCTAAGAAGCAGAACTTCCTCTCTTGGCTGCAAGGTTTCAGTTAAAGGTTAAAGAAAGGGCAGGCATCCAGTATTGTTCACCCCACCACAACTCCCTCTCCCTGCTCTCACACTCCTCCAATTCTGTGTTGCAAAAGCTAAAATCCAGGTAAGTGTAGGAATGAGGATGAGACTCCCTCCTTCTACCCACTCCCATGATACTTCTCATAGTTAAGAGGTAGGTTCTTTCATAGATGCGGCTGGCAGAAATACTGGAGTGCCAGGTCCACCATCTGTTTGCTCACAAAACAAACGCTCACCCTGAGTGGTGATCTAAGAATGGGAATTACTATGAGTTGTTTTTAAAGCAAGGATGTCACTAAGTTAACAAGCCACTGTACCTGCACCTAGATGTGGAGCAATGGTTAGGGTTAGGAGTATATTCTTGGAGTGAGACAAGAGAGAAGTACTCTTGCTGTTTCCAATCTTAGTCTTTTTCACTGGAAACACATCTCTAATTGTTACTTTGATTTGCATTTCCCTGACAATAAATAACTTCAAAGAATACTTAAGAAATGAGTGATATTCTTAAGAAATACTTAAGAAATGGGGGCTGGAGTGACAGCACAGCGGGTAGGGCATTTTGCCTTGCACGCGGCCTTCCCGGGTTAGATTCCCAGCATCCCAGATGGTCCCCTGAGCACCACCAGGAGTGATTCCTGAGTGCAGAGCCAGGAGAAAGCCCTGAGCATTGCCGGGTGTGACCCAAAAAGCAAAAAGAAAAAAGGAAAAAAAGAAACGAAAATGTCTACTGGCCATCATTATGTCTTTTTGGGGGGTGGGGGGGGAAATGTGTCTGTTCATCTCCTCTCCCCATTTTTTGATGGGTTATTGAGCTTTTATGCTGCTGAGCTTTGTGAGTGCTTTACATATCTTAGTATTGTCTTTCATCTGATGTATTCTGTGCAAATATTTTATTCCATTCAGCACAGTGTCATTTTATTTTAGCCTGATTGTCTTTTACCATGTGAAACCATTTTAATTTGATATAGTTCCATTTTAATATCATTTTAGTATCTGCGGTTTTTTTACCTTCCCAATGACACCAAATCACTGAATGAGTCCATATCCTGGAGAATTCTGCCTGCCAATGTTTTCTTCAATGTATCTTGTCTAATCTTAAAATCTTTAATTCAATTTGAATTAATCTTTGTGAGTGGTGTGAGATACAGTTTCAGTTTTATGTTTTTACATGTGATTATCTAATTTTCCAAGCACCATTCGCTTTTTGTTGTCGTTGCTGCTATTGCTGCTGATGGTTTTGGGGGGAGGGTGTTTCTGTTTGGTTGGTTTGATTTTGGGGAAACACCCGACAGTGCTCAGGACTTACTCCCGGCTCTATGCCCAGGGATCACTCCTGGTAGGGCTTGGGAACCATATGTGATGCTGAGGATCAGGATGGCTGCATGCAAGGCAAGCATCTTATTTGTTGTACTACCTTTCAGAATTCATCCAAGCACCATTTGTGGAACTCTTCCTTGCTCTTTCCTTGCTCTACTTTATGGGCCCAGTTCCTTTGTCATAGATTAACAGTCTCTAAAACTAAAAGGTTATCTCTGGGCTCTTGATTCTATTCTCTTCATCTGAGACTCTATCTTTATTCTGGCATCACAGTTTTGATTACTGTAGTTTTGTAAAATCATAAAATACAATAGCTCCCAGTTTCTTTTCTCTTAGAATGGCTTTGGCTATCCCAAAAGTTTTGTGATTAGACAAAAATTTTAGGAAAGTTTGCTTGTCTAAAAGTAATGTCCTTGAAGAGTATCATTAGAATTTTGATGGGAGCTGCCTTGAATATGCATAATGCTTTAAACAGGGTGGTCGTTTTGACAATATTAATTCTTTTAATCCATGAATGTGGAATATGTTTCCAATTCCCTGGTGTCCTCAGTTTTCTGATTCTTTCTACCACTTGATTGATGAGTTTAGTGATGACTGAAGTGAGATTACTGAGATAAAATTTATTGCCATCATTTCATAGATAGTATGAGTATTGGGGAAATTTGTCTTGACTTTTAAAGAGAGTTTTTTGCTTCTTACGAAGACTCCTTCAAGGCCAAGAACTTAAGTTGCTTGTCCATGAAGCTCTGCATTATCCCTTTAAATCTGAATGATAACCTAGCTGGATATTCATGTTGAGAGGTTTATTTCAAATTGTTTGTTATATGTTACCATTCTCTATAGAGCTTCATTTGATAAAAGTGCTATGAATCTTATGGGAGATCCTTTGTATATATGTTCCTTTGTATATAAGATCCTTTTTATATAAGCTGCTTTGACTTTTTTTTTTTTTGGTTTTTGGGTCACACCTGGCGATGCACAGGGGTTACTCCTGGCTCATGCACTCAGGAATTACTCCTGGCGGTGCTCGAGGGACCATATGGGATGCTGGGATTCGAACCCGGGTCAGCCGTGTGCAAGGCAAACGTCCTACCCTGCTGTGCTATTGCTCCAGCCCCTGCTTTGACATTTTGATTACAATGTGTCTTCTATTATTTCTATTTGGGTTTCTTTTAGCAGGAAGTCTTTGAACTTCTTGAATCTAGGTGAATGCAATCCTCAACTTTAGGAAATTCTTAGTTATAGCATCTTTGACCAGTAATTCTTCCTTGGTCTCCCCTTCCTATTCCTCAGGTCACTTATGACTCATACTATTCCTCCTGAATTCATCCCAGAATTCTATGGTATGATGCTTATTTCTTTTTAGAACTTTTTCTTTTTTCCTTTTTTTAATTGATGCTTTTTATTGAAGATCTTGTCTTCATGCTCAGATTCCTTCCTCAGCTTTTATCACTCTGCTACTATGGCCTTCCACTGAGCTTTTCATTTCACTACCATGCGCTTCAGTTCTATCACTTCTGACTGCATGCAGTTTTCTCAAGCCATCTCATACCTTCTCACATTTTACTGGGAAACTGTACATTCGTTTCTTTTAGCTTGTCAAAAATCTTCATTAAAATCATTCTGAAGTTGTCATCTGAGAGGCTGTAGAGCTGACAGTGCTGGGTGAACCTACAGGACTATTATCTTCTCCATTCATTAAGTTTGCTGGGTTTCGAAGCTTCTTCACTGTTTATACTGTGTTCTGAGGCCTGAGGATCTGATTTTGTACTTTCCTGTTCAATGGAGACGTTACTGGTGCCCACTCGAGCAAATCGATGAGCAACGGGATGACAGTGATACAGTGACAGTGTGCCTCAACCTATGCCTCTTGCTTCATTCCTTGGTTTTCAGCCCCTGACCTCCAGTTCTTTGACTGAGCTTGTTCTGTAACTAGAATGTTGCCTGCCCTGGGAGAGTGGTAATCTTTTATATCTGCATGGCGCCATCTAGTGCCAGAAATCTCTACCTGAAGTGCTAGCAGGTATAAGCTTCCACGTTCACTCGTTTTCTTTCCTGGCAGTATGCTGGGCACTGAATCAGCTTCCCATTTGGGCTCTGTGTAGGTGGAAATTGGAAATGAGACACGATACTATACTTAGAAAACCATAGTCTCTACTTAAAACGAAAATAAAGCCTCCTAGAAACAATAAAGTTGTACAGTATAGTGGCAGGACATTAGTGGAGAGATGCTTACACCATGACAGTGGCTCAGTCTTGGAACTTTGTATACACGAAACTCTATCATTAACAGTATTGTAAATTGTAGTGCTTAATAAAAATGGAAAGGGAAAGAGAAAAGGAATGAAAAGAAACCCTTGAGGCTGGAAAGATAGTTCAAGATATAGAATACATGCCCAGCATATGAAACGCTCTGAGTTCAATTACCCAATACCAGCTGGCCCGCAGAGCACTAACAGATGTACAGCCAATGGCCCTCAGTACCCTGGTAGATCTGTATGTATAAATAAATAAATAAATAAATAAATAAATCCACTACTAGAAAGGTAACCAAGGTTAAGTGGATTAGACTGGATCAGATAAGATAAAATAACTTATACCCCATAATATTGCTGAAAACAAGAGTAACTAGCCAGCCATTAATGGAGCCTGACAATTGAATATGACATCAATAGGGACAGTTTTTTTTTTTTATTGAATCACCATGTGGAAAATTACAATGCTTTCAGGCTTAAGTCTCAGTTATACAATACTGAAACAATCATCCCTTCACTAGTGCCCATATTCCACCACCAAAAAAAAAAACAAAAAAAACAAAAAAACCCCAGTATACCTCCCATCCCTCCCCCCTCCTCCCCTACCCCCTCCCCGCCTGAGTAACTGACAAATTTCACTTTACTTTCTCTTTACTTTGGTTACATTCAATATTTCAACAAAAACTTCACTATTATTGTTAGGAGTTCCCCACTAGAGTCAGACCTATGTGAAGAGATATGAGGTTGTGCGGGCCGCAATAGCGGCCGCGCAGTTTTGGATTTCTGTATTTTAGCAACTAAGTCCAGGGAAATTTCTTCCAGAAATTGGATCATTGCAAGCTTGTATCTCTCATTTTGAGAGAGAGAGAGAGAGAGAGAGAGAGAGAGAGAGAGAGAGAGAGAGAGAGAAAACTTTCCCCTCCTGGGCAGGCATGGGACTGCGGCTTAGTTCTCAGCCTGGTGACATTCTGCAAGGAGATGCTGGTATCAAAAGTAGTTTAGCTGGCCTCTTGAATCATGCTCGATCAGCTGTGGTGAGGCCGCACATGTGCAGCCCCCGGGATCACATCTCGGTGGCGAGCGGAGCCAGTGCCGCCCACCTTCCCGAAAGCACCCTCTCGAACAGGGACAGATTTACAGAGACAGCGGGGAAACTAACCACTGCTTAGTCCACTGTTATTACGGAGTGACACTGTACGTGGAAAAGCTGATGGATAATAAAAACAAATAAAGTACAAGTTCTGAAGCTGAAACCAAAACTTACTAGACAAAAAAATTTTTAAGTGAAGCAAGATAATTTTTGTTGCATGAAGTTTACTTAGACATGAGGAAAATAGAGAAAATATGTGTTCACGAGAACTCAGTTGGGGCTGAGGAGGGTCAGGGGATGCTACCAAGACAGCATGGCAGTTAGGGAGTTTGCCTTGCATGTGGTCCACCTAGGTTTGATCTACAGCACCAAATATGTTCCAAATACTCTTCCAGGAGTGATCCCTGAGCACAGAATTGGTAGTAAGCCCTGTGGAGTGTAGTGCGCGCACACACACACATCCACACACAAAAAAAGAGAATGGGTGGAGAGATAGTACAGCAAGTTAGGTGCTTGTTTTGCATCTGGTTGACCTAGGTTTGATTCCCAGTACCCTACATGGTCCCCCAAGCCCTGGCTGTTGGGTGGAGAGCTAGAAGTAAACCCTGAGCACTGCCAAGAGTGGCCTAAAAACATATTGGGGGGGGGGGGGCGGTGAGAAAGAGAGAGAGTGCACAGGCTTTTCCAGAGTGGAAAAAAGCAAGCAGAGACATAGAGAGAAGCAAATGAAATATGTGTTCAAGAGAGAAAACAGGCTTGAAGAACATTTTTTTAATTTATTTATTGTCTTTTGAGTCACACCCAGCAATGCTCAGGGGTTACTCCTGGTTCTACACTCAGGAATTACTCCTGGCAGTGCTCAGGGACCATACGGGATGCTGGGAATCAAACCCAGGTCGGTCACATGCAAGGCACACACCTTACCCGCTATGCTATTGCTCCAGCCCCTGAACAAATTTTTTAAATTAAAAAAAAAATTGGACTTAGAGGATCCCAACAATAGATGTGCATTAGTAGAAGGAAGATAGATTAACGGAGATTATGTAGTCCAAAGTATAAAGACAATAACCCTCAGAGAAGTGTAGCAACTCCATTAAGTGTAGCAACACATGCATGATGGACATGTCACTGAAAAGTGCAGAAAGATTATTAATGAATGTTCAGCTAATTCAATCAAGAAAAAAGAAGAGAATCAAGTCACTAGAACCAAGAATTAAAAAGTCATTAACATTAACCATACATAATAGAGTGCTATTAAGAAACACTATATAAAAAAAGAAACACTATGAATAACTATACCAACAACTTAGATAATCTAAAAGAAATGAACAAATTACTAAAACAAATTCAAGAACCAAAAATCCTAAGAGACAATCTACATAAAGAGATAAAGAAATCAGTGATCAAAACCCCCCCAACAAAGGAAAGCTAGATGTTCTCACTGATGAATTCTACCAGATGTTTAAAGAATTAACAATGATCCTTCACACCCAAAAAGTTGAAAAAAGACACTTGAACTCATTCTGTGTACCAATATTACTCTAAGACCCAAACCAAATAAAGATATTTTTTAAAACTATAGACCAGTATCTCTTATGAATATAGATTTTTAAAAGGTACTGAACTGAATACTAATAAACAAAATTCAATTACATATTAAAAGGATTCTATACCATGACCAAATAAATGGGTTTATCCTGTCTCAACTCCTATATGCAAAGCATACACTCCAGCTCTTTGTGCTCTCTCCCTGTATCTCTGGGTGCAACTCTTAATATCAGTTATATAATTTTGCAAGCATTTTTCCCCCATCTGTGGCTTATCTTTCCATTTGCTCAACGTGTCTGTAAAGAACAAATGTTCTCAATTCTGATGAAGTCCAACATCGATTTTTTAATTTTCCATATATTTTTGGAATAATAGCTAAGAGAGTTGTGCCTATCATAGTCATGAGGATTTTCTCCTATGCTTTCAGTTTTGCATTTAAACTTTTGATCTATGTTGCATTAGCTTATCAATTTTTTTTTATCTGCTGGAATTTTTTCACTTTTTGTTTTTGTTTATGGACCACACCTTGTTGAGTCAGGGCTTATTCTTGGCTCTGCACTAAGGGATTACTCCTAGTAGGCTCGGGGCCTATATGGGTGCCAGAGATTGAACCCTTCAGTCACTCACAAGGCAAGCACCCTACCTGCTGTACTATTGATTCAGCCCTTCAATTTTTAATTAAAATTTTGGAATTTTGGGACTGCCTTAGCTGAAAGCCTCTGTAAGAAGATAAAAAGGTTGAATCCTCAGATATGTGAACAGAGCATATGTGAACATTTCCTTAGGTCTGCTTTAATTTCAACCAGTAATATTTTATACTTTCATGTTCAAGCCTCTCACAACTTTGTCATTTTTATCTCTAAGCATTTTATAACCTTTGATACAAATTTTTTTGTTTTTTGGTTTTTTTTGGCCCACACCAGTGCTAATCAGGGCTCACTTCTTGCTCTGTGCTCAGGGATCACTCCTGGCAGGCTCAGAAGACCATATGGGGTGATAGGATAGAACCCAGGTCAGCCACAAGCAAGGCAAACACCCCACCAACTGTACTTTCATTCTGGCCTCTTCTTTAATGCAATTTTGAAATTTTAATTTGAATGTTCATCGTTAGCATACAGAAATAAAATTGGTCATGCAATATTGACTTGGTATCCAACATTCTTGCTAAAATCACCAATCCTATTGGCTTTTTTTATAGATTATAGCTGATTTTTCTCTAAGACAATCACTTTGTCTGCAAATAAAGAAGGTTTATTTGGGATTGCCAGAAATCAAAAGCCTATTTCAATTTTTTTTCCTTATTTTTAGGCTGAGACTTACAGTACACTGTTGAAAAAAAGCTGTGAGAATGATTGTCCTCACTTTCCTCCTGACTTTAGGCAGAAAATATTCCATCTTCCACTGTAGGTTTCACGTAAGATATAAGGGTTTTACGGATACACTTAAGCTCGTTCCTGTTGTTGTGAGGACCAGGATCTCATACATGTGGCTGCAATCCTTGAATACTTGGTTACAGAGTCTGTGGGGTAGTGAGGAGTGACATACTTGGTTGTGGGGCATGCACAATTGATTGTGGTGCTCACCAGGGTTGCACACTGGCTGTGGTACTGATAGATGTTAGTTGTGGTGCTCACACATATGCTTTGGTTGCAGTGTTCTCCAGTGTTCACACCCTGAACTGCAGTGCTTTCTTTTTCTTTTCTTCTTTTTTCCTTTTCGTTTCCTTTTTGGAGAAAGCAGTGCTCTGGGGATCATGCAGTGCAAGGGATCAAAAAAGGGCCTTCTCCATGCAAAGCACATGCTCTAGCCTTTTGTTACTTCCCTGGCCTACTGCATGTTTGGGGAGGGTGGGAGAGGAGGTTATTTACTTATTTAAAGTCCTCTGTTTTGGTATGGTTTTTGGCTCACACCCAGAGATGCCAAGGGATTACTCCTGGCTATGATGGCAGCCATATTCAGTGCCAGAGATCGAACCTAGGTTGGCTGCTTGCAAGGCAAGTGCCTTACCTGCTATACTCTCTCTCTGGCCCTCTTTTGGATTTTTTGGGTAGTATTTGCTGGAGGACTGCACACTTGGTCACAATGCTCACACACTAAAAGTTTCAGTATTCACCAGGGGTTGCACACAAACCTCTGAACACAAAAGTTTGTGTTCGTGTTGTACACAAACTTTATTGTGGTGCCTCAGGAAATTTTGTCGTAATACCAAGTATCACAAACAGCAGTGCTGCCAGAATCGCACAAGTATGCAGGCAACCCTGGGAATCTAACTTGTAGTCTCAAGCCCACCATGCACGTGTCATACTCCTAAGCTATTCCCAGCATCCCATACTTGGCCTTTGAAAGACTGAGAAGTTTTCTGATCATAGATTTGTCAAACATATCTCTGCATCTATTAAGATTATATATTTTTTTCTTTTTCAGATAAATATGGTGAATTATGATGACTTATTTTTCAAATGCTAAACCAGAATTACCCAAATTGAGGAATAACTCCCTGGCTCCCTGGGGACAAAGGAACCATCTAAGGGGATGATGCTTCCTGTTTCTCTCTTAAAGACTTCCAGGGACACTAAGTACTTTTTTTTTTTTCTAAAAGGGGATTGGTCAAATAAGTCTGGAAACGCATAACTAAATCAACATGTTTTCCTGAAATAAATTGCATATTATCATGATATAATTTTATACATTATGGCCATAACTTGCTTTTAGTGTTTGATTTCTCCATTTTTTTCTCACCTGTCAGATTTACTGGCATGAAATTGCTCATAATATTCCTTCATTATCTTTTTTCAGTGGGTAGGGCCTTTGCCTTACACACAGCCTACCCGGGTTCGATTCCTCCGCCCCTCTCAGAGAGCCCGGCAAGCTACTGAGAGTATCCCGCCTGCATGACAGAGCCTGGCAAGCTACCCCTGGCGTATTCGATATGCCAAAAACAGTAACAACAAGTCTCACAATGGAAACGTTACCGGTGCCCGCTCGAGCAGTGATGCTTTTAAACCATAACAGGCAGTGCTTGGGGACTGCTCCTAACATAATACTCATTGGACTATGAGGTATACTGAACCTAGGTCTCCCACATGCAAAGTACTCACTCTAATCTTTTGTGCTATGTCTCCAACCTAATTTTCTTCTTAAAATTTCTGCAGACACTATAGTCAAATTAGTTCTCGCATTCCTGATACTGTTCTTAAATTGGTAATTCCCGATCATTGGTATCATCTCCTTTATCTCTAGAGGTATGCCAATTTTATTGATCTGTAAGAACCAGGTTTGCTAGGTGTTCAACAACAGATGCATTGGTTATGAAGATATGGTATATACACGCAATGAATACTATGCAGCTGCCAGGACTGATGAAATCATGCAATTTGCTGGCACATGACTGGAACTAGAAGATATTATGTTGAGTGAAGTAAGCAGGAAGAAGAAAGATAAACACAGGATGATCTTACTTATCTGTAGTATATAAAATACTGGATGAAGAAATGTAGTTAAAGGGGTACGCCTAGATCACCTTTGACCTCTGTGTTAAGACAGGAGAAGGACAGAGAAGGAAAGAAACCAAGAAGAGGGAAGAAGAGAACTGGAAGCAATGGGTGAACAGCATCAGGGCTTCAATTATACTGGTGATACGGATGTGTGGTATAGCCATATATCCAAAACACTGACTCAAAACTGAAAACATAAGATCTAAACTGCAACCACTGAAACTTTGTAATGTGCCTGTTAAGTTGACAGGCAGGGAGAAGGTGAGTTTATGGTAGGGAAGAAATATAGGAACACTGTTAGAGGGAAGCTGACACTAGTGGTGGGTTTGGTGTTGAAATACTATATGTCTAAAACTCAACTATCAAACTTGCAAACTTGCAAACTATAGTTCCTTAATTTTAAAAAATGAGGGGGGGGGGGAGAAGAATCAGGTTTGATTTTCATTAGTTTTCAATTATTTTCTAGTTTCTGTTTTGATGATTCCCACTCTAACCTTTCTCATTCTTTCTTTGCTTCTTTGCGTTTCACTTACTCTTCCTTTTGAAGTTCCTTATGTTAGAAAACAAGGTAAATGGTTACTGACCTTACACCCCAGAATAGTAGAAATGAGTACCAGGAGGATTGCTCCACGGCTAGGAAGCAGGCCTCACATGCTGGGGGAAAAGGCAGCTCAGACAGAGTAGGGACCACCATGTAAAGGGTGCTTGGTGGGGCCCACTCCGGATGGGAGGTGCGAGCTGGAAATAGACTACAGACTGAACATAATGGCCACTCAATACCTATATTGCAAATTACAACACCCAAAAGGAGAGAGAGAGCAAAGGGAATGCCCTGCCACAGAGGCAGGGTGGGGTGGAGGGGATGGAGTGGGGGTGGTGGGAGGGATACTGGGATCATTGGTGGTGGAGAATGGGCACTGGTGGAGGGATGGGTACTCAATCATTGTATGACTAAAATGTAAGCACAAAAGTTTGTAAAGTCTGTAACTGTACCTCATGGTGATTCATTTAAAATTTTTTTTAAATGGTATTGAAACCATTCCCTTCCATTAGAAATGTTTAGTGCTATGGCTGGAGAAATAGTACAGTAGGTAGGGCGCTGCCTTGCGTGACTCAGGAGACTCAGGTTCAAACCCTGGAATCCCACGTGGTCCCACGAGCACTACAAAAAAATAATTCCTGAGTTCAGAGCCAGGAGTAAGCCCTGAGCACCACCCAGGTATATATACACACACACCAGAAATATAAACACACACATATATATATATATTTCCATTTTTTATTCTAAATTGACTACATTTTTTCAAGGATACCAACTAGCACATTTTCCCAAGATACAACATCTGCATAACCAAAACTGTTTCCAAGACTGAACCTTTTTCTATGATAGCTATCACTGTAGCACTGTCGCTGTAGCACTGTGGTCCCGTTGTTCATTGATTTGCTCGAGCAGGCACGAGTAACGTCTCCATTGTGAGACTTGTTGTTACTGTTTTTGGCATATAGAATACGCCAGGGGTAGCTTGCCAGGCTCTGCCATGGGGCGAGATATTGTCGGTAACTTGCCAGGCTCTCCAAGAGGGACGGAGGAAATCAAACCCGGGTCGGCCGCATGCAAGGCAAATGCCCTACCCACTGTGCTATCACTCCAGTCCATGATAACTATCACATACTATAATTCTTTCAGTTTCACTATGCAGTGAAAAAAAATAAAGCTTATTTTTACTCTTCATTTCTCCTTTCTTTCTTTCTTTTTGAATGCCACACCCTGTGCTCAGGGCTTATGCCCATACTCTTGGCTCTGTATTCAGGGATCATTCCTAGCAAGCTTGAGGACAGTATGGGGTGCCAGAGATTGAACCCAGGTCATCCACATGCAAGCCAAACACCCTACCCTCTGTATTTCTCCTTTGTATAGTATCATGAAAATGATTATGCTAAAAAATTAATAAAATGTGTTATCATATCACAGATGAAATTTCATGTGGCAAAACATGCATCAGCTCAGTGTTAGGGATCCAACAAAAGTAAACAAATGCGAAAGTCCCTGATCTCCTTGATTTTCTGGTATCTAAACACACAGTGCTCCCCAATAAGGAATAAGGAATAAGGAAACCATGGTCTAGTGAAGTTAAATGAATTTTGCTTATCACTGCAAGCCTCCTCAGTCATAGGACTAGGGCAAAACAAGAAGCAAGGTCTCCAGACTCTCAATACAAAATAAACTTACATTATAACTTTCACTGCCTTCCCTTACACCACAGCCATGAGTCCACAAAACCTCCAGTGCCCCATTTCCAAGAAGCGTATCCGGCAAAAATTATGCACAATTAGTCCCAGATTCCCTAAATGATTAATTACAATTTCTCAACATTGCAAAGGATAATATCTTTGACTCAAAGACACTTTTTTTTTTTTGTAAAAAGGTGGGGGCACTCCTGGCTGGATTCAGGGCTTATTCTTGGCAGCACTCAGAGAACCATATGGGGGATAGGGGAACCAACCTTGGTCAGTGGCATTTAAGGCCTTAACTCCAGTATAGTTCTCCAGTCCCACCTAATCAAATGGATAAGCACAATGCCCACAGCACTGAATTAACAGGGAAACAGGCACTGCTGAAATACTCATTACCTGGTCCACAGGGTCCCTGACTCATCACGGTTCCATCAACAATTTTTCTGACTGTAGGTGGTCCAAAAGCTATATGCATTCAGCAGAAACCAGTAGTATACTCTAACTCGCTCAGTGGCAGTGAGCCAAAACTTCCATCAGTACCCCATCGATACCCATCAGTACTCCGATCACTACCAAGCTAAACAACCGATACTCCACATAGAGTTACCAGTGACCCTGAATCTGTAGTGTGCCCATCACCCAGCCATTCACTGTAGTTCGATGTTTCAAATATCCATCAGGCCCGGTGTGCTTCTTAGCTGTACACGTTAACAGTGAGAACCCACAACAAATTACAGGAGACAGTCGACACGTAATTACGAAATAAGACTTGCGTTATATCATTTTGCCCAACGATAAGCTTAAATGTGTTTCTGGACACATTTAAGGTCAGGTAAGGGAGGGCATCCCCTAGGTGAGGAACTGTAAATGCATTTTCAACTTAGGATGTGCATGAGAAGTCTAGTAGGATCTGTAAACTGTTTTTTTAAAGGCGGAGATCCTTCTTTTTTTATTTTATTTTAAGAAATAGGGGAATGAACGCAACAACGGATTACGGGAATAAGCAAAAAACGTCCATGTCTCCAAACCATCCGCGAGCATCATCAGCTCCTCCACGCCGGCCCACGCTCCCCGGCTCCCTTCTCACTCCCTTCTCGCCCCCGCCGGGGTCCCGCTCCGATTTCAAGTCTCCCAGGCCAGCAGCAGCCCAGAGGCACACGGGGTTCGCAGCCGCGCGCCCCTGGACATCGCAGGCACACCAGCAGCCCCGCGGCCAAGCCCCGGTGGTCTCCCGAGGCGATCCCGGGGCCGGACGGGCGCGCCCTCCCACTCCCCAGCCCGGGCCGGCGCCCGCCAGGGCTCGGGGGTCAGGGGCACCTCGGCAGCCACACCCACCGGCAGTGAGATGACAGCTCCCCGCGGCAGCGGGCGGGCCGCGCCGCCGACAGGTGCAGCGTGCTGTCGGGCAGCCGCCAGGCCCGGACCGGGGGCCCAGGCCAGCCCCCGACCAGACCCCACGCGCGGTCTGGCACAGCGTCCGGGACGCCCCCGCACGCCTCGGCTCGCACCACCTGTCGGGCGGCCCCGCGCGCGGCCGGCGGCGGCGGACGCGCCACCCGGCTCCCGGGGAGCGGCCCGCGACACTTGTGCTCTCAGGCCCGGGGCCGAAGAAGAACTTTACCGGAGGGTGGGCCCCACGCAGGCGGTGTCAGTGCTCTCGATCTCCTGTAAGATCCGCTCGTGCTCCGGGACGGTGCACAGACCCTCGGAGCCCTCCGCCATCTTGGCTGGAAGCTGAGGCGCCGGCCAGGCGCGGCGCCGAGCGAGCCGCGGGGGCGAGCGGCGAGTGGCGCGAGCGCGAAGGGGCGGGGACAGGGCTGGGGAGGCGGGGAAAGGGGCGGGGCGGACGGGGATAAGGCTAGACCAGTAGGATGGCCAGGGTCCGTGGAGCATTGGGCGGGCACGGGCCCTCCCCTGGCCACTAGCTGGGGCCTGGCACCTAGCCCACGCCAAGTTGCTACCTGCGGCAAAGAGGAATGCAGATCTGACTCCGCCCTGCCCCGCTTGTCCGTTATTGCTGTCTAAGGCCGGACCTTGCTTTAACATCTTTTTCATATCCTGTATGCAGACCTTCTGCCACGCACTGGGGATAATTTAGAAATGAGGAAAGTGAACCCTCAAAAAATCACTGTGTTCAGACTCACTTAGCAAGGAGGCTTTATATACTCAGAGTGGTAGAGAGAGAGGAAAAGGTGTAACTTACCAAATGCAAATTAGTGTTTGGTAATTCGATTTTTTTCTTTTAGGAATGGGAAGTAAACAAGCACGACAAGCAACTCAAGGTGGATTTGTGTCCCTATCTGCAGGAAGTCCACAGAAGCCAGTTACCTTGGCAATCATATGTGCCAGAAAGATTAGCACTGTGTTGTTCATCGATTTGCTGGAGCGGGCACCAGTAACGTCTCCATTGTGAGACTTCTTGTTACTGTTTTTGGCATATCCAATATGCCATGGGTAGCTTGCCAGACTCTGCTGTGAGGGATACTCTCGGTAGCTTGACAGGCTCTCCGAGAGGGTCGGAGGAATCAAATCTGGGTTGGCCGTGTGCAAGGCAAATGCTCTACCTGCTGTGCTATCGCTCCAGTCCAGATTCATTGTATCACACTGTCACTGTCATCCCACTGGTCGTCGATTTACTCCAGTGGGCACCAGTAACGTCTCCATTCCTCCCAGCCCTGAGATTTTAGCAGCCTCTCCTTACTTGTCCTTCCCAACGATCGGAGGCTCTTTCAGGGTCAGGGGAATGAGATCCATCGTTATTGTTTTTGGCATATCGAATATGTCACGGGTAGCTTGCCAGGCTCTGCCTGTGCGGGCAGGATACTCTCGGTAGCTTGCTGGGCTCTCCGAGACGTATGTATATACTGTCATCCCGATGATCAACAATTTGCTCTAGCGGGTCCAGTAACGTCTTCATTCATCCTAGCACTGAGATTTTAGCAGCCTCTCTTTACTTGTCCTTCTCAATGGTGCCACATTCGAGGCTCTTCAGGGTCAGGGGAATGAGACCCATCATGGTCACTGTATTTGGCATATGAATATGCAACGGGGAGCTTGCCAGGCTCTCCTGTGAGGGCAGTAAACTCTTGGTGGCTTGCCAGGTTCTCCAAGATGGAGAACTAGGCTATCAGATGTCGCTTCTGGGCATCTATAAAACCAGAATCTGATTTTATAGTCTCTGGATGTTGGCCGTTGATGGGATCACATGGCGCCGGGGGCAGTTTCTGGGTGTAACTGCCTATCTACTAGAAAATGGGGAATCTGGGTGGAAGAGGCCCAGTCCCAATCTGAGCAGCCTCGAAGGTCTCAGCCCTGGGTCCCGCACACCTGGGTTCCTCTGCCAGTTCCTTCATGCACGAGGCTCGTTCAAAAGTGTGGAGAGTGGCCTTGAGCATGGCTGTGGCTGGGTTCTGGAGATTTTCCAGTCCAGATTAAATGATGAAAAACAAAAATGTTATGACAATATGTGGTTTTTGTGCCAAAATCCTTGAATCAAGTGCCCCAAGTTGCTGTGTCTGGGATGAGGCAGGTGGACACTCCTGAGAACAGGGAGAGTTGCAGCAATGGGAAAGAGGCAGCGTGGCTAAGGCCAAGGCACTGATGTAGAAGAACCCTATTTAGTGACATGTTTGTGAGATTCGGAGTAAACTAGTTTGTCAGATTAAAGCAGGAATTGGAGGCGAGTAATCAGTAGCAGTGTGCAAACTATCCCCAGGGGACAACTATTTCTGATCTCCACTAATTCAGGACTCTGAATTTCCCGTTGAGTCAACCAAGCTCTTAGTGAAGATGTCACTGTTTGTGTTAAGACACTCTCCTGCTCTGTAGCTCAGCTCCTTCAGTGAACTTTTACTAGAAGTCACATCCTTCCTCCTCCCTAGTAAACTCCTAGAAGGTGGATTTACACAATAAATAAAAGCATATCTGAGTGATGTGCTCAATCTCATCTCTCGTTCTTCCACTTCACAGATGGGTGACAGTGGGCAAGGACCTCCTCCCTTTATATTTCATCTGTAAATGACTGCAAATACACCTAGTACCTGTCTACAGCACATTGCTATTGTGTTCATTTTCTATTACTGCCATAACAAATTACGATAAATTTAGGAGCTTAGAACACCTCAAGCCTGGCATGTTATAGTTCTACAGGTTAAAGGTTCAGCCAAGGTCTCACAGGGTGAAAATGATCCATTCCAGAGACTCAAGGAAAGATTTCATTTTCACACTTTTTCCAGCTCCTTGAGGCCTCCTATATTCCTTGGTTGATGGCCTCTTTCTCCGGCTTTAAAACTATAGCAGTGTCTAATATTCTATTGTCATTCTCTCTGCTTCACAAAAGGTTCTCTGCTCTCAAGATCTTATATAATTATAATCATAATTTTTAATAATCTATTCCTTCTACCAAGAAAACCCCCATCAAAAATCTTTTTCTGTTGTCTTAATTATGGAGGAGGATCCAGGTATCCTGTGGGAAATCCTACTTACAAGACTATGCAGAAACAAACAAATCAATCTTCCTAAGTTCACTTCCATCAGACTCCACAGTCACAATAAGGTTCTTGAATTCAGAGGTGACTTTTTAATTTTAATTTCTTATTATTCATCACAGAGTTCTGCCTATGGCTGAGAAAAAGCTGGTCAGGTTTTGAAAACTATGTAAACTATGTTGAAACTTGGAAGCCACTAAAAAGAATTCATGATGAGAAAGAAAGGAACATTTCTTTCCAATGTAAGAGTTTGATAAATCTGGCAACAATTAGGAAATTAAAGCAATATCAAATTGTAAAAATTTACTTTCTTCAAACTTGGTATTTACATGCACTGCCATCCCGTTGTTCATCGATTTGCTCAAGCGGGCACCAGTAAGTCTCCATTGTGAGAATTGTTGTTACTGCTTTTGGCATATTGAATACACTAGAGGTAGCTTGCCAGGCTCTGCCATGCAGGCAGGATACTCTTGGTAGCTTGCCCGGCTCTCTCCAAGAGGGACAGAGGAATCGAACACGGGTCAGCCACGTGCAAGGCAAACGCCCTACTCCAGATTAAATATAACATCTTCTAATGTGCTTGTATTCTGCCACCTCCTAGTCCCTGCTGCCCATATCCATCTAAATCTCCCATGGGAGAAACAATACTGAGATGCAAAGAGGAACAATACAAAGGATATAAAGTTCACTCATTCCTCTAGTTGCTTAAAGTTTATCCTTAAAAGAGGAAGGGATGGGGCCGGAGCGATAGCACAGCGGGTAGGGCGTTTGCCTTGCATGCGGCCAACCTGGGTTCGATCCCCGGCATCCCATATGGTCCCCCTAGCACTGCCAGGAGTAATTCCTGAGTGTAAAGCCAGGAGTAACCCCTGAGCATCGCTGGATGTGACCCAAAAAGCAAAAAAAAAAAAAAAAAGAGGAAGGGATGGGGTCTGAGAGATGATACCGTTGGTAGGACACTTAGCTTTCACATTGCCAACCCAGATTTAATCCCTAAAGTTCTATATGGCCCCCTGAGCCTTGCCAGGAGTGATCCCTAAGTTCAGAGCCAGGAGTAAGCCCTGAGCACCGAAAAATTAAACATACACACACATACACCCATACCCATACGCGCGCGCGCGCGCACACACACACACACACACACACACACACACACACACACACACACACACACACCCCAAAGAGGAAAGGAGGACAATGAACCGTGGTGAAGGGTGATAGGTGATGGTGGTGCTATAGTGCTACAGTAGCATATATTTTGAAAAGGTGTAAATTTTACCCCTAAAACATATATAGTCTTGGGGCTGGAGAGATAGCACAGCAGGTAGGGCATTTGCCTTGCACGCGGCCAACCCGGGTTCAAATCCCAGCATCCCATATGGTCCCCTGAGCACGGCCAGGGGTAATTCCTGAGTGCAGAGCCAGGAGTAACCCCTGTGCATCGCCAGGTGTGACCCAAAAAGCAAAAAAAAAAAAAAACATATACAGTCTTGTAAAGCCTCAATAAAAATAAATAAAATTTTATCTACAGATCGAGCAAAAAGAATGGGGGCGGGGGGTGGAGAAAGGTTAGGCCACACAAAGATTATTCTCAACTTGTGCTTAGAGGTCACCCCTGGCAGTACCCAGGGACCCATGTGACTGCATCTGGGACTGCTACAAGCAAGATCAATTCTTGTACCTAGGGCCCAGTGTTTTTGCCCTGCATACTATTGATATTTATTGTGTAGTCAAAAACTGAATTTTTGTTTGCTCAACTGTCTTCCCCAGTCACTGGGGTACCACCACTTAATGTTATTAGCACATCCTAATTGTGGACTCAGCTCTCGAAAGGGTAAAAGCAACGTTTTAAAAATTGAATGTGTAACTGAAACATAAGAAACTAGGGCAAGTTTTACACCTTCCTACATGGAGACTAGAAAGCCAGTTCTCTGCAGAAAGTGGTAGGTTGCCTTAGCTTAGTTGTAGTGCAAGACCAAAGTTCATTATGGTGCGGAAGGGCCAGAGAGATAGCACAGCAGGCTGGGCACTTATCTTGCTTGCAGCAGACCAGGATTGATTCTCAGCACGGCAGGTGGCTCCCTCCAACCTGCCAGCCCTGGTAGAAGTGATCACTGAGCACAGAGCCAGGGGTACCACAGGGTATAGCCCAAAACCAGAAAGAAAAAAAAATCAAGAAAAGCAATGCATGGGGCCTAGGCCAGCTTGGTCAATGGGTTTCTGAACACTCATTACCAAGTCCTTTCGCCCTTCTCACCAATCCTACCCATCTATCCCCAACCAGCTCCAAAATGCCTGCTCTGCCAAGGCCGCCCTGCCTTGGTCCTCCTCACACCAGCCATCTCCACAGCTGCTTGTGGAGGATTACTTCACATCACAGCACTAGTTCCCCCACACGTCGAGTCAAGATGGAAGGAAGTCCAGAGACCACTTCTGAAACAGCTCTTGCTGGTTCCTTCTGTGACTTACGACAGTTCCGTAACTACCTGAAGGTCTTCTGCTAAGAATTTAAAGCTAAGTGCCGTAAATAATTACTTATGTACATAATCATAGCTAGTTATGATTATGGACATAATATAGCAAACACAAATATGTGGAGAGAAAATTACTAAAAGGCTCTGAGATAATAATTTCAGCTATAGGTCAAGTAAGAGCTATAGTACTTATTCACTGAGCATTATTTTCTAAGCTCTTTATGTTATCTGCCTTATTGTTACTAACTTAATGGTAATTATATTAGCACTAATTGTAGTAAAATCTGGCTTAATCCCATGGGGAGCTTTTGTTATCTTCAATTTCCTTTCAAGGAATAGAAACTTACAGAGATGAAAAGACTTAGCCAAGTCTTGAGTACAACTCATGAGAAAAGATAGAGCTATTGTGTATGTCACTGTGATTCAATTTTAAAAATAAAATCTTTCAAATAACAAAAAAATTTAAAAAGAAATGATAGCACTATTAACTTTATTTATCCCATATAAAAATAGTCAACCAAGTGGTTGGAGAGATAATACAGGGTTAAGCCACCTGCTTTAATACAGCTGACCTTGGTTTGATCCCTGGCCCCAAGTATGGTCCCCTGTGAGCATTGCCAAGAGTCAGCCCTGTGCTCAGAGCCAGGAGTACATCCTGAGCATGCCTGGGTGGGGCTCCAAAACCAAAAATAAATAAGTAAATAAAATTTTAAGCCAATCCCCCAGAATATTTTGATGTTATTTGACCTAATGCAAAAATATTTAGTCTGGAGGGGGCCTGGAGTGATAGCACAGCAAGTAGGGAGTTTGCCTTGAACGAGACCAACCGGGTTCGATTCCCAACATCTCATATGGTCCCCCAAGCACCACCAGGAGTAATTCCTGAGTGCATGAGCCAGGAGTAATCCCTGTGCATCGCTGGGTATGACCCAAAAAGAAAAAAAATTTAGTCTGGTAAGAGGAGGTGGGGTACCCTACCTCCTCTTGGGGTACCCAGTGGCTGAATGCAGTTACCTAGCAAGTTTTTTCCAAATCATGACTATTGATGTCCAGGAACCAACTTCCAGACCACCCTCTCTTCAGAACTTCTAGATGGGAAAGAGTCACTAGGAAGATCAGCAGAACAGGAGATGCACTGTGCCCAGTATGAAACTAGCCAGCAACACAGTTAGCTCATCAAATCCACTCTTAGAAGTTAATGACTGACACTTCCAACTACAGACTTGGGAAAGCCTCTCCCTCGGGAGCTGGAGGAATGCAGCTGCTTTGGTCTGGCATTTAACTGCCTGGGTTCAAATTCCAACTCATCTCCTTCTCCTATCGGATCTCAGTCTCAGGAGAGTTAGGTAACTTGTTTAAACCTCAATTTCCTCAAGTGTGAATTCAGGACAGGAACAGTGCCTCGTTTATCTGGTGGCGTGCAGTCCACAGGAGAAAATGTACGAGTAATGTTTAGCCCATGCTCCACCGACATTAGCACTGGAGTCTGGAATTATCAGGCCTCTGTTATAAAACCAGGAAACCCAGAATTTAGATTCCTTCTTGATAACATCAAAATAAAACCCAGACACATAAATGTTCTCCTTGCTAATCATTAACAAGATACCTTAAGTTTGTATCCAGTCTCTCTGAACCTGAACCTTATTTTCCCCTGAATGTTCTATGAGTGGGAAGAGTCTGAAATATTTTTTTGCCGAGTTGGAGAGAGAAATGAGTCTTTGTCTCTGGCTTAGACTGCCCTGGAGTGAGCCCCCCAGATCTCGGACTTCTTTATTTTCCTTGGAAGCAGTGCTCATCATCCCTTAAGGCAAGCATGATGGTACTAACAGGTTGCTGAGACCGTCTCCATTTGCAATCACAGGAAAACATCTATCTTGTTCACTGCTCAGCTCAGATAATCTTTTTTATCTATCTATTTATTTATTTATTTATTTATTTATTTATTTATTCTCTCTTTTTGGGTCACACCCGGTGATGCACAGGGGTTACTCCTGGCTCATGCACTCAGGAACTACCCCTGGCAGTGCTCGGGGGACCATATGGGATGCTGGGAATCGAACCGGATTGGCCGCGTGCAAGGCAAACGCCCTACCCGCTGTGCCATTGCTCCAGCTCCCTCAGATAATCTTTTTAAATGAATGATCTGGGCACTGGAGAGAGTTTCTTGAGCTCAAAGAACTGATGTGCGTGCCTTGTATGCTTAAGGCCCTGAGTCTGGTGCTCCCAACACCACACACCTCATGCAATGCTGGATGTGGCCCTGGTGGCCCCGAGGATCTCTGGGCCTGAGAAGCACCATAGAGTAGGCTGAGTACAGAACAGTCAGATCTCCACTTCCAGGAGCAGTATTGTCCTGAGTGACCTCCAGGACTCCTGAGCGCTGTCTGGATGTGACCGACCTCAGTCCCCCAAAATGAATGGTCCACAATCAATATTTCTGATATTGTGGACTGGAATGATGGTAAAGCGGGTAGGGCACTTGCCTTGCAGGCAGCCAACCTAGGTTTGATCCCTAGCACTAAACCTGATAGGAGTGAATCTGAGCACAGAACCAGGACTAAGCCCTGAGCATCACTGGTTGTAGCCCCCTAAGAGAATGAAATGAAACAAAATGAAATAAAATACTTCTGATGTTAAGCTTAATATTGTAAAAGTGTGTTGCATGAAGTTAAGTACATCTGTGTAAAAGGGTTGTATGCTCCTCCATCCTGGAAACCTATTACAAACTTCTTGACCGTCATCTTCTTCAAAATTCTCTAATTATTATTTAGGGAGTTCTTAAATAATTTAAGATCCCTTATTATATGATTATAGAACTTCATCAAAATGGAAAGTAGAGTAAAGCCTGACTGAGCTGTCTCTAAGGGGCTGATTCTTCGACTTGTCATTGCAAATGCGTGCCTCCTGCCCTGTTGGTGCAGTGACACCTAGTGGCAACACTCTGTAAGAGCAAGAGAATCTGAAAGAAACCCACGCAGAGCTGGGAGGATATCTGCTGAAAACTATGTCCAGGAATTCATTGTTCCATAAAGATCTAGAGTTCATGGTGGAAAACAATAGAAGGAAATTTAAAATTTAAGCCAAATAAAATTCTTTTTTTTTCTCGGAAATATGGGCCAGCCCTCAGAGAAGTTCAAAAGCAATTGGCCTTGAGTTCTAGTCATTTAATAATTGTTTCGTTGTTTACTGCGTGCCAGATTCCATGCAAAGCTCTCAGATAGGGCTCACTTATTGGTGTGTGATTAGGTACTTGCAGTTGGCTTAATTATCACAATGGTCTAATTGTCTTCAGTTTCTCAATAAGGAAACCTACGTTTTCTTGCTATATCAACTTCATGTTAAACTCAACAAATTAAAATGATAATGCCCTCAATACAATGTCCTGAATGCACTTTTATCTTGCAAATCCCAAAGATAAACATTTTAAAATCCAATTAAAAGCTAACAAACTGTATTTGGGGAAGGAAGGGGAGTGTCAGAATTCAGAACCCAGGACATGTGCAAAGTTCTACTACTGAGCAGAAGAGCAATATTATTTTCATTGAGTTACAGTCTCCCTTTCTCCTTGCTTGTTTTGTTTTTCTAGGGTTCTTTTGTTCTTTTGTTTTGTTTTTTAGTACATTTGGCAATGCTTAGGACTTACTCCTTGCTCTGAGTTTGGGGTACCATTGGCAGTGCCAGGATGGAACCTGGATCAGATGTGTGCAAGGCAAGCACCTTACCCCCTATATTAATTCTCCAGCCCCTCAGTCTTCCTCTTTCTTTCTCTTTTTATCTCCCAACATATAACACCAAATATTTTCTCTACTGTCTCCTCTTCCTTTCCATGACTCTCTTTTTTCCAGGTTTTGTTTTTGTTTCTTTGTTTGGAAGCCCATAGCATGTGATGCTCAGGGTCTACTCCTAGCTCTGAATTTGGGGGGGGGGGGAGGTCCTCTCCCAATAGGAGTTAGTACTAGAAATTCTGGGGGCTATGCAAGTGCTGGAGATCGAAACTGCTTCCCACATGCATTCATGCAATCCCCCCACTGAGTATCTCGCAGGCCTCTCTGGCCCTCGTTGTTGGCTTTTATTCCTCGTTCTTACTCTTTAACCACTTAGTTTTATATTTTCTATTCCTTTTTCTTTTCCCCGCTTATTTTCCTTTATTGCCTTTCACATTTTCCCTCTCTGCTTCCTTGTCCTTCTATTTTTCCTCTCAGAAAAATGGATTTTATGGTGAAATCACAATAATGATAATGGTAGCTAATAACCTTCCCTGGCCACTGTCTGCCTAATGGCATTTCTGCCTAATGGAAGAGAGAGAGAGAGAGTGGAATTCACTCTTCCTCAGCCTATTTTGTTACTCTTCACAGACTAGTCCCCACTTTTTAGTTTCAAGCCCTCTTTATTACAGTGCATGCTCCCTGGGAACAGGGAATTTCCAGACCCTGACCTTGCTATAGCAATGGCAAAACTGTTGCCAAGCCTAGATCACTTCCCGACCGCATATGTTCCATAAACATCTATTTACTGACAGATGAGAACATAAGCATTTTCTGTGGATGAGTCATTGTTTTAAATTCATTTCATGCAAAATTCATGACATCTATTCAACACACCTATTAAGGGCTGGAGAGATAGTACAAGGGGTAAGGTACTTGCCTTGCACACAGCCTACCTGGGTTTGATCCTCAGCATCCTATTTGGTCCCCTGAGCACCGCCAAGAGTGATTCCTGAGTGCAGAACCAGAAGTAAACCCTGAGCATCACTGGGTGTGGCGATACTCACTCAATCACTAAATAAACAATATTAGAGGGCCAGAGAGAGATTCAAAAGGTAAAGCCCTTGCCTTGTATTAGGCCGTGGCCCTGGTTCGAATCCTCAGTATCACATACTGTCCCCAGAGCCACTGGGCACAGTATGCCAAGGGTCACTCTTGAGCACAGAGATAGGAAGAGGCCCCAAGAGCTTCTGTATGTGACTCAAAAACAAATAAACAAACAAACAAAAAAAATTACCTTCCTGGCTGGAATACCTGGTTTTCTAACTTATCTCTCTGTTATATTAAAAATTAAACAACTGCTACTGAGCTACATCCCCAGGCCCAAAGAGAAAAATTATTTTCACCAAGTTCCAGTTTCCCACTTTCTCTCTTTTTTCCTCCCAATGTATAACACCCATGATTTTCTTTTCTTTCTCCTCTAATTTCCCTTCTCTTCATTGTTTGTTTCGGTCCTGTATCATGTAGTGAAAATTTAATAGCTACAGACCAGTCTTTCTAAGACACCAGGATTTTCTGAGACACTGTAGACTTGGCAGGCCTGAGCCATTATTGAGCTCATAATTATTTTTAAATAATTCCTCTGGACTTCTTCCTATTTTATGGGAAATTGGGCTTGAGCCACAGCAGGTAGTGCCCAGGGGCTACTCTGGTTTCGTGTTCAGGAGTGATCCATAGCAGTTCTCAGGGGACCATACGTGGTGCTAGGGATATAACTGGGGGTTGACTGAGTGCAAGGCAAGTACCTGAACCCCAGTACTGTCTCGCCACCCCTCTGGATTCCATTTTATATCCATATGTAAATATAGCAAACTATACCACTCTCATTAGAGATTAAACAAATTGTAGATGTCATGACATTATATTATGATATAAGCACTCTTGAGTGTGACTTTGTAAAAGGAATACCTCTCTCCCCTATTATACAACCAAAATAAAATTCACATTCTTCAATATTTTTCAATGAGGATTTAAGATGTTTTCAGTATTAATTCCCACTTTCGAAAGCAATGCTTCTCAACCTTTGTGGCTGTGGTCCCCTTCAGAACTTGTTCTGTTTTGTGGTTCCCTTTCATTGTCGTTGGCCCCCTAACCTTGTGCCTTGTCCACCCATTTATGCTATTTTTATCTGTGGCCCTTTTGTAATATGCTGGGGTCCAAAAGGGAAACCAGATGCCTTCAGTTAGAAGACGCTGCTCTAGCATACAGACTTAAATTACACTGAAATATATATCCCAGATGTAAGTTAGACATAACAATAGTTAATATTTATTGAGTATTTACAATGCACTGAACACTTCACATGCATTAATTATTTTAAATAGGCTTTTCTGTTATACCCCTTTTTATAGTCTCAGAAACTAGGCCAAAACCAGACAACTCATAAAATGTAAGCCTCTGATCTTAATATACTTAGTAGACTAAGATTTAATGTAAACCCCACACTTCTGAAGCTAAAAACAAGAATGTTCTAGACTGTCTACAACTAAATTGAACTTATTATGTGTTTTAGTATATAATCCTAAAATTTCATTATGTGTATAGTTTAGATTGTTAGCTATAGTTTTCAGTTGTTTTTAATATTCCTGCCCTTTCTAAAAGGCATGTTATTTTCATCCCTGAAAACATAATGTCAAAAAAAAAACCCCGTAATGTCAAAGAAATAACAATATCCTGTTTGCTCTTAAGCTGGTAAAACCTCATGGTCAGCTTTTGGAAAAGAGCCCAAGAGTGGCTGTGAATACAAGCGTAAAACAATTATGTTATCATAAAACAATTACAAAAATTTCTTCTGGTACGTCATCTTGTACAATTCCCTTTTCCTCCTATTTTTCCCAGCTCTCTGCAGGGCTCTCTTTGGACATGTCCCCTTTCTCTACCTCCCACTAAGTTTGCACGACCAATCACTGTGTTCATGATGTTGTCTGTTATCTCAGGCCCCGCTATAGCAAATAGACACGCTGTGACTTCTGAACCCAAATGATTCAGACTTGCTGTGACTTCAGGACCTGTGCTAAAAGTGTTTTCGATTGGGTTTAAGGACCAGGGGCTGGCGAGGGGGAGGGGGAAGCAGGAAGACACATACTAGGCAGTGCTCAGGAGTCACTTCTAGCAAAGGAATTACAGACATCAAATTGAACTACGGACAGGGCAAGAATGGGGATGTGTACCGCTTACTCCCCTCACCCCTCCCTTTTGGCCAGTTCCAAACATTCTCAGCGGTTATTGCTAGCTCTGTTCTCAGGTCATTCCTGGTGGTACTCAGGAGACCATGCAGTGACAGGCATCAAACCCGGACCTCCTGCCTGCAAAACATGAACTTGGTCTGCTGAGCTCTCTCTAGCCTTCATCCTTAATGATATATCTGCAGGACCCCCAGGAGGTTTTATGAGCTGAGGCAACATGCTGGTCTGAGTCAGGATCCTTTCAGGCCTCACACATACCTGATTGGGGCATCCTGGAAATAGAGAGTTGGAGTGTGAGAAAATGGCAACACTGCTACTTCCCTCTTCTCAAACTCGAGGTGCCATCACTGATTCATCAGAATCACCCTTCACACAAGGATTCCAGTCAGGACAGCGGAACTGATATGCGGGTTGGAATCTACTGACCAGCCTTGCTCAAGGAAGTTAGTTGGCTACCCGGAATCAGGCTAGCACTAGAACTGTAATTTACTTTAGGAGGCGCTAGAGGGCCATTAAACAGTCATTCCCCCTAGAGATGCCGAGGGTGCATCCAGGTCTAAGGGAGGGACTGGAATTGGTGTTTGAAAGCCCAAAGTAAAATGAGAATCCAGAGGAAATCGCACGTGGTAATGACATGGTGAAAACAGTGATTTCAGGACCAAAAAGCAGGAAAACAAATTCCAAGCCCCACCTTTTGGGGAGTTTCAGCCAACCTACCATCTGCCAGCCAGGAGATTTTGAATACTCATAGCAAAGCCAGGCTAGGATCCCATGGGCACTCACGGTAAGCCCTTCTTTACATCGCTCCCATTTACAGCCGAACACCATCTGCTTGGTTAATATTAAATTTAACTTTTCCACCTTGGGACCTTAGTCCCGACTGCAAGGGTTCCAGCTGCTTGCAATCTCTTTCATGGAAATCTCACTGGTAATGCAAATAAACAGTGGGAAAGGCGCAGAGGCTCATCTCTCTCCCAAAATGATAGCACTGTAGCACTGTCGTCCCCGTTGTTCATTGATTTGCTCGAGCGGGCACCAGTAATGTCTCCATTGTGAGTTTTTGGCAAATCAAGCCAAAAACAGTATAAAATGATGGCTCCTTTAAATTGAAAGCCAGGAACAATGACCCATATCACACAGAGAAAGAAACAAACAAAAACCCCATCTCAGAAGCATTTGTTTCTAGTGCACTAGTCCTCCAAAACGAAAAGCAGGGGAAAGAGGCTGACTCTAGGACCCGTGGGAAGAGTGGGACAGGAGACCCACTCAGGAGAGGTTTGCTCTTGAAAGATCCAAATGTGAAATCAGGGTGGGGGCAGGGTGGCGTGGCATGTTAATGGCAGCCAGGCAAGGTGAAAGAAATGGGCAGGACACTGACAGTCCCCAAGAGCACAGCTCCCAGTCTCAGGTACCCCCTGCCATCCCCTCAGGGGGAGGACACCCATCTTCCCGGATCAGGTGTAGGAGTGAGTGTGTCAGGAAGCCTGTCACACTTGGAAGAAGAAAAGCCGTTGTGTCACCTGTAAATGACTTTCATGCAGACTTATCTCTGAGTTCAGATCGCAGAACTTGTTCTGTTCAGAACTTGATCACAACCTGGCACGGCTGTGGACACTCACCTTGAACAAGGCAACCCCGCTGCCCTTCCTGAGAAACACAGTGGACTGGAGAGAATGCAAAGAACGTGCAGGAATTTGTAAGAGCAAACGTTTGTGGACGCCAGGGCTTTTTGCTATGACTGGGGGGAACCAGTGGAAGCAATCTTACACAATCCTGCTGCCTCCAGGCGCAAGACATCCCCTGAGAAAGGGCTCCTGATTCCCAGCCCCATCTTCTGAGTCCTAACTCTGCCCGCACTGGCCATTCCAGGCCCTGCTGGAAGGGCCTTTGCAGAGCTGCTGGCCAGTCTTGCCACCAGCTGAACCCTTTTTCTACCCTTTAGGATTTGTAGCTCTTAAAACACTTCTGCTTTCTTCTCTTCTTCGGAAATGATAACTAAGTTTCTGGACTCCCTTTGTCCCTTTAACTCCCAAGGTCACCATTAGCTCAGCAGCTCAAATTGGTTCCACTAACATTTATCTAGTGACTAAGTGGCAGGATCAGTGGAAGCTTCTGCAGAAAACAAGATGGAAGCAAGACACAGAGGCCTTTGGCTTTGAAAGTTTAAAGCACAATACCACACACACACACACACACACACACACACACACACAAAGATTCAAATGAGTTAGGGTAAATATCTTGTATTCTAGATATTTGTTCTAGGTATTGTTCCTTGGGGTTTCTAAGGTTGGGACAATCCCATATAGTTGGGGGATTAACTGAGGTTTCACAAATGGAAGAACGTTTGAGTTGTGCCTTATGAGGTCGGTAGGATGATAGCAGGCAAGGTATGAGTGAAGGAGAGAGAAGGAAAGGAAAGAAACCATGAACCACTGGAAAAAGAATGTCTTGTGCTATACTGTAAAAAAGTAAATGGTCTCGCTTAGCCAAAATGGAAATCTTGTCTTTATTTTCCAGCCTCATACTTGGCCACAGGAGCTAATATATTCCGTTGAACAGGAGGACAAAATAGTAGACATTGGAATATTAATGATGGGTGAAATATTGTGTAGAAAGGCCTCAATTGCCAAGACTAAAAAGTTCTTATCTAATCGGGGCTGGAGTGATAGCACAGAGGGGAGGGGAGGACATTTGCTTTGCACACGGCCGAGCCAGGTTCGATTCCCAGCATCCCATATGGTCACCCAAGTACCATCAGAAGTAATTCCTGAGTTCCTGAGCCAGGAGTAACCCCTATGCGTTGCCGGGTGTGACCCAAAAAGCAAAAATAAAAAGTTCTCATCTAATCAATGATTAGAGAAACAGATTCAAAAACTTAATTTGGGTTAATATTGCCACAGATAAAAAGTCCCAAACTTGGTGTCCATCCTTCAGAATATCGTTGGTGTAGTGTAATAGCTGCCTCTGGAAGCACGTGCTCTCGCCCCTGTAGAATGACCCCCATTCAAGGCTAACATTGGGCATTTTCATGTCCTCTGGTGGCAGTGACAGGGCCGAACCTGGGGGGATATTTGCATAATCCTGGAGAGGATTGTGACGGCCAGATCTAAGCAGTCCTGGAAACTCTTGCTCTAAGAACCAAGGGACGAAAAGAGCCAAACTCCAACCGGAAATCAGGGCAATGCCAGAGCAAGCCGAGCCAAGCAGAGTTTTCCAAGGACAGTGAAGTCTGTGGATACTGGCCAGGCTTGCAAGACCAGGGAGAAGCAGGGGGGGACAGGAAGTAGAGGCCAAGGGAAGTAGAAGGTATCATAACAAATCTCTGAGCACAGCAAGGAGAGGCCCCCAAATCAAACCAAAACAACCACCACCACCACAACAACAAAACACAAATGAAGCCCTGGTTTCTACAGAACAGGTTAAAAATTATCTGTCCTTCATGAATATTCATAATGCTGGATGTGGGGCTGGCAGGTGGTGCATGAAGGTGTGTGGGGCTGGGTCAATGGTTCAAAGGGCAGGAGCACCCAGGTCCTTGCCAACACTGCCCAGTCTCCCAGGAACACCAGGATCTACCCTTAAGTACTGAGCTGGGAGTAGCCCTCAGGTACTGACAGGTACTGATCCCAAAGACAAAACAAAACAAAAATGAAGATGCCAAAGTAGTTATACTGGCATTGCAATTTTTTATGTGTCCACGTATTGCTAATCTGGGAATCAACCAATAGACAGCAATAGCTTTATATATCTCAAACACTATGGTAGGCCCATCAGAGATGTATTTAGTGCAAAGTGTATTTAATCCAAAATCAACTTTAAATATCTGAGAGAAAGGTATTCTGGTTTCAGCTGTGATGGCTTTCAGGGCACTTGGCCCTAGGACCTTTATGCATGAAAAGATAACGCCTGCCAGGGAATCCTTTCACTTCATTTCCAAATATTAGTCAGCAAATGTTTATCGTCATCCCTGCTTGCAATCTCATCCCTGCTTGCAATTCCCCTTCCTACACTGGCAGGCATCAGATACAGGCAGACAGAATTCAATGGGAAAAGCTGCCCTTTTATCCCAGGAATGGTCTTTCATTTACTCCGTTCCTGAGCTGGGCAAATGAATCCCCGTGTTAGCCAAGACGCCATTTTAAATCTGAAGTAGAACTAAGACAAGGACATATTCAGAGATCTCCTTTCACTGAGACAGTTCAACCAGACAAACGTTCTTCATTTTCCACCCCACAACTCATCTTCACCAAAACTGGCTCCATTTATTTGTCTAATTGTTCTCAGTGTTTTTCAGTAAGTGATGATTTAAGGAAAACAGTTGCTCATTCATATAAAGGGTGCTGAAAACTCAATTCGAAGATGGCAGGAGCCCCTTTCTGGCCACTTAAGCCATTTATATTTGCTTAATCTGTGATAATAAATCCGGAAACCAATAATGCCCCCTCCAAAGAAAGTGAATTATTGAATTTTTGTCATTTCTTGAAGAATAAAAAAAGTTTGAAATCAGGTGTAGAAAGAATTGGAACTTGTTTCAAAAAAAAACACACACAAAGAAAGCATAAATGAAGGGTGAAAGCATGGCCTGAAAATCCCTATAAAATAAAATGTAGGGGCTGGTGAGATAGTATAGCAGGTAGGGCATTTGCCTTGCACACAGCTGAACTGGGTTCAGTCCCCAGCAACCCATATCGTCCCCCAAGCACCAACAAGAGCGATCCCTGACCACAGAACTAGGAGTAAGCCTTAAGCACCGCCAGGTCCAGGCCCCCAAAGGAAAAAGAAGGAAATGTAAGAGTGCAGAGCTCTACCTTAAAGTAGCTTCGATGGGCAGCTCGAAAGACTGGATCTCAGCCAGGACATTCTCGTAGGTTTGGTCAGGGTCTTCCTCCCACATGGCTCCACATGCCCCTGATCTTCCCGTTGCAGTCATCAGAGCTTGAGTGCAAAGCAAGTGTAGTTTATAAAAGAAAAGTTGTTTTCCTCATACTCAGCCGAAGCGCTCTCTGTGCGCCCACAGCGGCTGCAAGCACTGAGCTCACGGTCTCACTTCACACTATCAAGATCCTCGCTTCCAAGAATGTCGCACAGCTGTTGCTGTCCTGTCTCCATTTATAACATTTTACTTATTATTAACCTTGACATGGTTCAGAAAGTTCTTGATGAATGCCTGCTCTATTGAGTCACTTGTTTCTCAAAGACAGTAACAGCAGACTTCAGTAGGGGAACCCCTTATAACTCTAAGAATTTACTCATTGTAATTGGTTTGTCAGAACATATGTTTCAATATTACGGATGATAGGCCAGGGGCTGTGGCTCAAAGGTAGAGTATTTGCCTCGCATGTGGGTTTCAATTCATGGCACTGGAGGGTCCCCATCACTGCAGGGAATGACACCCCAGAGCTGAATTAGGAGTAGCATCACCCAACCCCCAGCACTTCAGGGTGTGGCTAAAAAAAATGCATGATAAATATACCATTGAAGCTTCACTCTCGAGATATTCCTGCAATTATACCCTTACCTGCAAATCTAAGCAGGTGGCACATCCGGGACATCCTAGAGAATAAGACTCTGAGGTTATTGACCTATGTCCTTGGTCCTGCTTCTTCTTTGCTTCTCCAGCCTCCTCACTAGAGTTAAATTCCTCCATTAGATGCTTATTCCTACTCTGTCTTGTACTCAGATACAAACACTCCTGAAGCCAGTTAGAATCTAACCTTTATCACTCACTGCCTCTCTGTGAATGGGTTTGCCAGATCCTCCTAGCAATATAAATTTTTGTTTGTTTGGGATACACTCTGCAATTTCGAGTGGAGGGCAAGGCTGGGCATGTTTTAGAGCTAGGCACGGGGAAGCATTGTAGTGACAGTGCTCTGGAGATCCTGGGCTAGTAAGGATCAAAGCTGGAGCTCTGGCATTCAACTGTGCTCACTCCAACCTTTGGCGCCCTCTCCCCCGGCCCCCAGAATGGATCTTTTTGTCTGCTTGGGGGGCACACCCAGCAGTGCTCAGGGTTTACAGCTGACTCTGTGCTCATGGTTCACTCCTGGCAGGGTTCTAAGGACTCTAAGGACATGTCTGGATCCCAGGGGCCACACGTGTGTGCGGCCTCTCCACAGCTGTATGAGCGTGACTCCAGATGCCAGCTAAATTACTTTCGGCATGGGCAGCTCCTCGCAGAATGTCTCCAGACTGAGAACTAAGCCACAGCCCCATGCCCGCCCAGGAGGTGAAAGGTATTTTTCTCTCTCGCCTCTTCCTTGCCGGGGGTGAAGGGCGTGGTGACCGCCATATTATGACGACCACAGAATGGGGTTTACAAGCTTGCAATGATCCAATATCTGGAAGAAATCTCCCTGGACTTAGTTGCTAAAGTACAGAAATCCAAAACCGACCTCATATCTCTTCACAACAGGTCTGACTCTAGTGGGGTACTCCTAATAATAATAGTGAAGTTTGTGTTGAAATATTGAATGTAACCAAAGTAAATAGAAAGTAAAGTGAAATTTATCAGTTACAAGGTGGAGGGGGGTACGGGGGGCGGGATGGAAGGTGTACTTTTTTTTAGTGGTGGGATATGAGCACTGGTGAAGGGATAGTTGTTTCAGCATTGTATAACTGAGATTTAAGCCTGAAAGCATTGTAATCTTCCACATGGTGATTCAATAAAATAAAATTCTTAAGAAAACAAACAACAAAAAAAGGACACGTCTGGTGCCAGGGATCGACCCCAGGTGAGCAGCATGCAAGACAAACGTCATAATCCCAGTACTATCTCTCCAGACTTCAGAATAGATTTCAATGGGGGGGGGGGAGCGAGAGGGGATAGAAAGCAGGAAGATATCAGAAGGTTAAGGGGACAGGTTGCAACTGAGAAGAAAAAGTACAGGATTCAGAGTTCCAAAATATCCAGGGAAAATACAGTTTACAGCCAGACCCGAGATGACTTAAGAACTTCACTGTGCACATACTTCTCATTACCTTTGCACAGCCTCAGCTCTGTGGTTGACCTCATGCTTTTCTTGCCCAGCACTAGAAAGTGAGTATTTAAAGGGGAGGGGAGGGATGTCTGTCCATGGTTTGTTTTTTTTTCATTTTAAGCATTTCTTAATATTACTGTGAAAAAGGAATTGATGTTTTGTCTCTTGAAAAGCGTGTTTCTATAGCCACAGGGCACATATCACAAGCCACCTCAGCCTCTCACCTCCCCACACAACCAGACTTGACTGGGCTCTCTGTGGGCCAGTGCTCGTCTGAGCTGGGACTGGGGACTCAACTCAAGTCTCTGCTCAAAGGAGATGAGCTGAAGCGACCAACTGTGATCTTGTATTAATATCTTTCATGTGTCAGCTAATTTATATCAAGTTCCTAGATGATTTAATGGCAGAATGTCTATGTGTTTCAAATTTGTATTCCTAATAACATGTACAATACAGCACCCTATTCACAGGGGTTCCCAAGAACTCTTTATTGAATGAATGACAGCAAGTTCTATAAGCTAAGAGTAACCTCTATATACCCAGAAAATTATTTTATTATTATTATTATTATTATTATTATTATTATTATTACTAGTGAATCACCATGGGACACAGTTACAAACTTATGAACTTTTGTATTTGCATTACAGTCATACAATGATCGTTTACGCATCCCTCCACCAGTGTCCATTCTCCCCCCCCCGTATCCCTCCCACCACCCCCACTCCATCCCCCACCACCCCACCCCGCCTCAGTGGCAGGGCATTCCCTTTTATTCTCTCTCCTTTTGGGTGTTGTGGTTTGCAATAGAGGTATTGAGCAGCCATCGTGTTTGGTCTATAGTCTACTTTCGGCATGCTTCTCCCAACCTGAACAGGTCCTCCCAACATCCTTTACTTGGTGCTCCCTTCTCTATCTGAGCTGCCACCTCCCCCAGAATGTGAGGCCAGTTTCCAAGCCGTGGAGCAGATCTCCTGGTCCTTATCTCTACTACTCTTGGGTGTTAGTCTCCCATTATGTTACTTTATATTCCACAGACGAGTGCAATCTTTCTATGCCTGTCCCTCTTTTTCTGACTCATTTCACTTAACAAGATACTTTCCATGTTGATCCACTTATATGCAAATTGCATGACTTCCTCTTTTCTAACAGCTGCATGGTATTCCATTGTGTAGATGTACCAAAGTTTCTTTAACTAGTCATCTGTTCTCAGGCATTCGGGTTTTTTCCAGATTTTGGATATTGTAAACAGTGCAGCAATGAACATACAAGTGCAGATGTCATTTTGACTACACGTTTTTTTTTATATCTCTGGGATATATTCCCAGAAGTTATATTGCTTATAACCAGCAAATTCTATAAGCTGAGTAACCTCTCTGTCTTGTGAAGAAATGTGGGCCCAGAGTAGACAAAGTTCTGACAATTCCAGACTAGCTATTAAGCACAGATCTATAATGACATATCTATCTGTCCCTAAAATATCAGTTTAAAAAAATAATTCTTGGGGCTGGAGTGATAGCACAGCAGGTAGGGCGTTTGCCTTGCACACGGCCGACCCAGGTTCGATTCCCAGCATCCCATATGGTCCCCCGAGCACTTCCAGGAGTAATTCCTGAGTGTAGACCCAGGAGTAACCCCTGAGCATTGCCGGGTGTGACCCAAAAAGCAATCTATCAATCAATCAATCAATCAATCAATAATTCTCCCATATCTCTCAAAATATTTTTGTTTTTGTCATTTTTTTGTTTGGTTGGTTTTGGTTTTGGTCCACACATGGCAGTACCCCGGGGCTTCTCTCATATCTGTACTCAGGAGACGGTCCTGTCAATACTCAGGGAACCATATGCAGTACCCAGGACTCAAACACGAGCCTCCTACATACAAAGTATATACCCAGCCCACTAAACTATCTCTCCAGCCCTCAAATTCTCATTTCTCAATTCTTTAAATTCATAAACAAGTTACAGAAGGCTATAATAAACTGCTATATGCCTTTCATCTCACTTACCAGTCATTAACATTTTGCCACTTTTGCTTTCTCTCTGTTTATTCAAGGGGATCTGATCATGTAGGCATATGCTTTTAATATATACAGTGAGAAAATGGTTTCTACTTTGAAAGAATATTTTTAGAATAGTATAACACTACACTAAAAATTAGCATGATTTCAGACCACAATAGTCTTGGTTACAGTTATTGTGTAACCCTGTTCCTAATACGTGGCACTCAACATCCATAGTGTTTTTGTTCAGCCAGCTCGCTAAGACATTCAAGACTTTTCAGTCTTGGGGTCAGAGAAATAGCACAGCCGGTAGGACTTGGCTTCCTAATAGACCCAGGTTCTATTTGCAGTAGCCCATGGAGTCTCCTGACCCTATCAGGAGTGATTCCTGAGCTAAAAGCTAAGAGTAAGCCCAGAGCACCACTAGATGTGGCCCCCAAAGCAAAAAAAAAAAAAGATTTTCAGCCTTGTGGCCTGGTTCCCTTTCTCCTCCTCAGCTCTACCTCCATCCACTCTACTCTCTTCACTCCTGCCACTTCTGTTAAGTGAATGTTCTCTCTGCCTCTTACTTTCTTCTAAGCTGTGTAAGACACAGGCAACAACTTCCTGTTTCCACTGACTAAGCCAGCATCTTCCTTTTATTCAAAACTTTCCTTGAGTGCCATTTCCTGCCGGAAGTCGGCACAGATTGAAGGGACAGGAGAGGATCTCCTCCCCAAAGAAGCAGAAAAACAACCTCCCTTCTACCGTAGCATTGACAAAAAAATTCACCAAATAAGGAAAAGAAAAGAAGGAAATGGATATATTTTTTTTTAAATAGCCACATTCCAAGATGCCCATAAAAGAGTATGTATGACCACAATGTTCCCGTGCAGAACCCTTAACCTCTCCCTTCAGCTGCAGCCCAAACGCTTTGACTAACTCCTACTCTCCCTCTAGGCTACAAAGCCATTTAAATTGGACCTAGGTCAGTGGTTCTCAACCAAGTGATCTTGTCCTCCTCACCCAGACAATGGCCGGAAACAGTTTGTTTTGCTTTTTGTTGGGGGACGGGCACATCCAGCAGTGCTCAGGGCTATTCCTCGCTCTGTGCTCCGAGCTCACTCCTAACAAGGCTCAGAGTATGGTGCTGGGGATTGAACCCAGGTTACAGGTTACATGCATGCAAAGCAAGTGCCCTACATGCTGTCTCTTCAGCCCCTGGAAACATTTTTGATGGTCACAGCTAGAAGTGAGTAATACTCACAGTTAGTGGGTAGAGACCAGAGATGCTGCTAAATGCCTTACAATGCACAGCACAGTCGCCCACCACAAAGAACTAGCCAAAATGCCAATAGTATCAAGGTGGAAGTGTTGCCTTTAGCTGATTTTTGGGACACATTAACAAGCTTTCCAGGGGAGTCAGTCCACATGAATGTTTTACCTGGTATCAAAAGATTGAACATTGACCTTCTTAGTCAGACAAACTGTAATCACTAGCTGTGCTTTATACTGACCAAACTCCTAGACAAGTTGATAAGGCAAGATAAAGAACTAGGATCTGGAGGGATAGTTCAAAGGGCTCTAGCACACGCTTTCCATGCAGAGACCCAGGTTCAATCCCTACTACTCCAGCGTCCCCTGAGCATCATCAGGGGTGATCCTCAAGCACTGGGCCAAGTGTAGTTTATTAAAAAGGAGAGAGAATAAATGGGAAAAAAGAGAAAAATTGGTCATTACAGAATATGCGATTGTATACATAGGAAAAGACCATAAATATATGCCTATATATTAGTTAACAATTAGGAAATGAAATATAAAAGCACCATAAACAATAGTTCCAAAGCACACACGTACTGCTTAACTCTAGCTTGGGGAATCAATTGGCCACTGCTAAAGTGCTAACAGTCATAAAACATTAAGGAAGGCCAGAGAGAGAGAGAGAGAGACAAAGACAGAGACAGACAGAGAGACAGAGAGAGACAGAGAGGTGAGAGCTTAAAAGCTAAGCACATGCTTTGCATGCAGGAGGTCAGGTTCAGTTCCCAGACCAGGAGGTCCCCAAGCAGGCCTTGAACACAGAGCAAGGAGGAGTTCCTAAGTATCTCAGAGTGTGGCCTAGAACAAAAATCAACCAAACCAACAAAATCTTTAAGGGGGGGCTGATAGTACAGCCGGTAGGGCGTCGGCCTTGCACACGGCTGACCCGGGTTCGATTCTCAGCATTCCATATGGTCCCCCAAGCACTGCCATGAGTAATTCCTAAATGCAGAGCCAGAAGTGACCCCAAACAGCTTTAAAAAAAAAACCTTTAAGGAAAAAGGTCCACAATATCACAATGTCAGAAAAGTAGAATGAGAAAAGTAGAATGTGAGTTACCAAACCCAGAAAGGCCAGAGGTCATCCCTGAGTTCAGGCCTGGTGATGCCACAGGAACCTAAACTAGAAAACCAGGAGGTGCCAAACTGGGAACTGGTGTGCGTGCATGTGTGTTTGTGTGTGTGTGTGTGTGTGTGTGTGTGTGTGTGTGTGTCTGGGCCACACCCAAGGCTAGTTCTGGCTCTGCGCTTAGTGATCACTCTTGGAGGCCCAGGTGTGTTGAGGTGCTGGGGATTGATGCCAGGTTGACTGTATGCAAGGCAAGCACCCTACCCGCTACACTATCACTCCAGCCCAGTAGAAACTCCTAAGCAATCACGTAGAATTATGTTCAACCTATCCAGATAGATTCATTTGTATTTGAGCAGAGTCTAGATTTTAGAGCATGTGGCGACGCCACGGGTCAAAGCTGCTCTTCCTGCCACCTGCCATATACCCATCTGCCTTCACTCTGCGAGGCCTCCTCTCCCCCACTAACCCCCACCTTGATCCACCCACGCACCCCGTGGCAGTGCAGGAGCCTGAGAACACCAGCAGGCACAGTGCTTACTCGGGAGTGGGGGCGGGGGCTTCTCACGTCTTATCCCAGGCCCTGCTTCGTGTGTAGTGTGTCACGTGGTCCACTCTTCTCCACCCGGCCCTCTCTGCTTGCAACCCAGCTCTCCTAGCCCTACTTCATCTCTGGGAACTAGCTCCCAGATCCCTCAGCTTCAGCAGCTCCTCACCTCTTCCTTCTTCCTTGCCTTCATTTGTTATAATCTTGAGTCATCAGGGCTTGTCATTGGATAGCGCTGGGAATCCAACTCTCAGCTTCACACTTGCAAGGTAGCTGAGCCATCAGAGCCATCCATCTCATCACTCACTGAGCCATCCCCCGGGCTCCCGGAGATTTTTTTTTTAATTGCCTACAATGTCCAAGTTAGCAGAATAACAAAGAGCAGAAAGCAAATCTATGACTCTTTACTTTTTTGGGGGAGGGGTCACACCCGGGGATGCACAGGGGTTACTCCTGGCTCATGCACTCAGGAATGACACCTGGCGGTGCTCAGGGAACCATATGGGATGCTGGGAATCGAACCCAGGTTGGCCGCGTGCAAGGTAAACGCCCTACCCACTGTACTATCGCTCCAGCCCAAATCTATGACTCTTTGATCCAACAATCTGACTTAAAATGTTCTCACTATACAGCACTATGGCTAGCATTTGTAGTGAGCAAAGAAATAGAACTTAGTCAGATCAGATAACTGTACTTGGGGGTCAGGAAGATAACACAAAGGACTGGAGTGCAGGTATTGCTTGCTGGAGGCCTGAGTGGGATTCCTGGCACCACAGGGTCCTTGGAACACTACTGGAAATGACTTCTGAACACCAAGCCAGGAGTATCACTATATCACTGTCATCCCATTGTTCGTTGATTTACTCAAGCAGACACCAGTAACGTCTCTATTCCTCCCAGCCCTGAGATTTTAGTAGCCTCTCCTTATTCATCTTTCCCAACAATTGGAGGCTTTTTCAAGGTGAGGGGAATGAGACCTATCGTTATTGTTTTTTGCATATCTAATATGCCATGGGTAGCTTGCCAGGCTCTGCCCATGTGGGCAGGATACTCTCAGTAGCTTGCCAGGCTCTCCGAGAGGGATGGAGGAATCGAAACTGGAGCAGCCGCATGCAAGGCATAAAGGAACTGGCAAAGGAACCCAGATATGTGGGACCCAGGGCCAAGATCTCCAAGCCTGTTCAGATCGGGACTGGGCTTCTTCCACCCAGATCCCCCATTTTCCAGAAGCTAGGCAGTCACACCCAGAAACTGCCCCTGGCGCTATGTAATCCCATCAACAGCCAACATCCAGAGACTATAAAACCAAGCTCCCGGAAGCTTGAACACCTTACAGCCTAGTTCTCCCTCTTAGAGAACCAGGCAAGCTACCAAGAGTTTCCTGCCCGCATGGGAGAGCCTGGCAAGCTCCCCATGGCGTATTTATATACCAAAACCAGTAACAATGATGGGTCTCATTCCCCTGACCCTGAAAGAGCCTCCAATGCGGCACTGTTGGAAAGGACGAGTAAAGAGAGGCTTCTAAAATCTCAGGGCTAAGACGAATGGAGATGTTACTGAGACCACTCGAGAAAATCAATGATCAACAGGATGATGATGATGATGATGATGATGATGATGAGTAGGAAGTGTTGTAGAAAGTGGCCTGGAGCATAGCCAGGAGTAGCCCCTAAGAATAGTCATGTGTGATCTCAAAACAAAACAAAATAAAGTAAAAATAACATGTACTTTTAACCAAAGGACTATATAGAAATTAATATACATCCAACATTGTTCTAAGCTCTTTACATTTGATAACTCACTTAACTCCCACAAATTCCCATAATAATAATTATTATTATCTTCACTTCACAGAAGAAAAACTGAAGCAAAGAGAAATTAAATAACTTGTTCTAGGCTGCTCAATTGCTAAGTGGCAGAGTTGCTTCCAGAATTAGCTAATAAACCACTTGAAATTGCTTATAAGAGATACGGATCATGCTGGTAAAGTATGTTTCAAAGGAAGAAAATTTGGGGGTACAGAAGTGTAGTTCAGTGGTAAAGCACCTGACTGGCAAGCATGAGGCTCAAGTTTGATCCCCAACACCACCCCCCACCCCATACCAAATGTAATCTGGGCAGCACCACAGTTTATAACCCCAGCAGCACGATGAAATGTGGGGTCTCAAGTCAGCCTCTGCCAAGGATGTGTGTGCTCATAAGTGAGTATGTGACCCTCAAACATCATAACAACGAAGAGAAAGGAAGGGACAGATGCTAGCCCCTAACGCATAAACAAAGGGGGGCAGAGAGAGAATTTGAACCCAGTAGTATTTAGAAGGAATTAATGTCAAGTTTTGTAGTTGAACTAAGATGTAAAGGTTTTAACTCATTTAATATGCAATACCTAGTTTAGGATTGTGTACGTGTATCCTGGAACGAAAGCACAGTGGGTAGAACATTTACCCTGCACGCGGCTGACAGGGTTAAATTCCTATTTTTCTCTCAGAGAGCCTGGCAAGCTACTGAGAGTATCTCACCCGAATGGCAGAGCCTGGCAAGCTACCTGTGGCATATTCGATATGCCAAAAACAGTAACAAGTCTCACAATGGAGATGTTACTGGTGCAAATCAATGAACAATGGGACGACAGTGCTACAGTGCTGCGTGTGTGTGTGTGTGTGTGTGTGTGTGTGTGTACGTACATGTACTCATGCATGTTCAAGACTCAAGGAGCCTATAGTTTATTTGGGCAAGCAAATCATTTTAATACCATATTCTCACGTGCCATGAGAGACACTCACAGGCTGCTGCGTGGGAACACAAAGGAAGAAGATCTAATCAGCTTTGGGGAAGAGGAGGGATGGGTCCTAGGCTTGATATGATTTCAGAGCAGCCAATGCTGAGAGACAAGTAGAAATTTCCCAAGTGAAGAAGTGAAAGAAGCGAGAGTGTTTCAGACAGAGAACGGCATGAACAAAGACGTAGAACAGAGTATAGCCTGTAACCTTAGGTGAACTATGTGATCCGGCTGCTTTCAAGGGCATCCTAGTGGTACTCTAATAACAGTCCAGAGCTCCAAGGAAAGAAGGTGATGGTTCAGCTGTATTCTGTGCCCATCAGACTAAACTGGAGGTTTTTCTTAAGCAGCCCCTTCTGGTAGAGACACACAAAACTGCATCCATAGGAGACCATGATTCACTGAAGTGACGTTTTGGGAGCATTTCTCTACCAAAAGCCATACTCTGTGCTAGACCCATTGGCAGTCAAATAAAGATTAATCCACATATCCTGCACTTGAGAATGAGCTACAAGTCCTCCTAGCTCTGCATCTCCTTGCACCCCATAAGCTCCCCTGAACTCTTTCCAATCCCACCCCAGTTCCACCAGTACCTCATTGTTAATGGGTCTCAGAAGTGGCTAGAAGCTCCCGTTTAGGACTTAGGCTCTTGCTCACTGTGTTTCTGAAAGGTTCTGGTTAGGTAGAGTCACATGTCCTTCAGAGCTTGACTCAAAAATTACCTCTTAAGACCAGAGATATAGTATGTTAAGACGCAGGTTCCAATGGCTCCAGTACCATATCCCCTGAGCACTGCCAGGAGTGACACCAAGCCCAGAGCTCAGAGTAAGCCCTGTGCACTGTTGGGTGTGGCCCCCAAACCAAAAACAAACAAACAAGTCACCTCTTCCAAGATGCACAATAGAACATTGATTTGACACTCTCTACCACTCTGCTTTTTTTTTTTTTTTTTGGTCCCTTAGTGCTAGCACCTTTGTTGGTTTTTTTTTTTTTAATTTATTTATTTTTAATTAGAGAATCACCGTGAGGGTACAGTTACAGATTTATACACTTTTGTGCTTATACTTCCCTCATACAAAGTTTGGAACCCATCCCTTCACCAGTGCCCATTCTCCACCACCCGTAAACCCAGTGTCCCTCCCACCCTCCCCAATCCCATCTCCCCCCCACCCCACCCTGCCACTGTGGCAAGGCATTCCCTTCTGTTTTCTCTCTCTAATTAGCTGTTGTGGTTTGCAATAAAGGTGTTGAGTGGCCGCTGTGCTCAGTCTCTAGCCCTCATTCAGCCCGCAACTCCCTTCCCCCACATGGCCTTCGACTACAATGTAGTTGGTGATCGCTTCTCTGAGTTGACCTTTCCCCGGAACGTGAGGCCAGCCTCGAAGCCATGGAGTCAACCTCCTGGTACTTATTTCTACAGTTCTTGGGTGTTAGTCTCCCACTCTGTTATTCTATATACCATAGATGAGTGCAATCTTTCTATGTCTGTCTCTCTCTTTCTGACTCATTTCACTCAGCATGAAACTTTTCATGCCCATCCACTTGACTACAAAATTCTTGACCTCCTTTTTTCTAACAGCTGCATAGTATTCCATTGTATAGATGTACCAAAGTTTCCTCAACCAGTCATCCGTTCTGGGGCATTCGGGTTTTTTCCAGATTCTGGCTATTGTAAACAGTGCTGCGATGAACATACATGTGCAGATGTTGTTTCGATTGTACTTTTTTGCCTCTCTGGGATATATTCCCAGCAGTGGTATTGCTGGGTCAAATGGGAATTCAATATCTAATTTTTTGAGAGTCGTCCAAATTGTTTTCCAGAAGGGCTGAACCAGTCGGCATTCCCACCAGCAGTGAAGAAGGGTCCCTTTCTCCCCACATCCTCTCCAACAGCGGTTGCTTTTGTTCTTTTGGATGTGTAGTGCTAGCACCTTTGAAACACTGCACACTTCACTCAAATATCTTGTCTATTACCAGTTTTAAATGTAAGATAAATTAGAATTTTGGTTTTTTTCACTGATGTATTCCTAGTACCTAGAACCATAGCCAATAAGGTTTAATAAATATTTATTGGAAGGATGGACAAATTAGCATAGAAATGAGTAAGAAGAAAAGTAAGTAACTAATAGTTTTAATACTTGAAGGCAAGAGATGAGTGCTAAAAAGACAAAAGAGGTAAAGGGCCAGAAAAGATACTCCAGGAAGGGCAACCCAAACCCACAGAATGATGAATGGATAAGCACAATGGCACCCTTAAAGAAGGAAACTCATCCTGGCACATACTTGAACAGCAATGTTAGGCTACAGGAAATAAGCCAGTCACCAGAAGACAAATGTATGATTACATTTATCAAAAGTTTAAAAAACAGTCAGATTCACAGAAACAGGAAAGACAACTGTGGTTACCACAGGTAGGAGGAAGGGGAAAGCAAAGTTTTTAGTGGGTATATAGTATGGATTTAATGATTAGTAAGTGCACAGTACATGTATATTTAATGTTTAAGGGGCATACAGTATCACTATATCACTGTATCACTGTAATCCCATTGTTCATGGATTTACTCGAGCGGGAGCCAATAACATCTCCATTTGTCCCAGTCCTGAGATTTTAGCAGCCTCTCCTTACTCATTTTTGCCAATGATTGGAGGCTTCTTTCAGGGTCAGGGGAATGAAACCTGTTATTGTTACTGTTTTGGCATATCGAATACACCACGGGGAGCCTGCCAGGCTCTGCTGTGTGGGCAGGATACTCTTGGTAGTTGGCCAGGCTCTCCGAGAGGCATATATATTTATTCCCCTTTGTGGCTGTGCAGTCAAGGAATCTGTTCACTCATGTGTGAGGCTCGCCCAAGCATGTGGAAAGCAGCCTGGAGTGTGGCGGCAGTGGGGTAGTAGAGGTCGGCTGTGGGGCCTGGGTCCCTTGGGGGGGGGTGGCTCTCACCCGTCCCCCTCTGGGCGCCTGAGTGAAAACAGCCTGGTGCAGAGTCCGGTGGCATAGTTATGGGGGCCTCATTTTATGCTCCCTTCTCGGAGGTGTGCAGCCATGAGTTCTGGAGGGTGGCCGATGAGATTATCTGGCGCCGGCAAGAGGTGGCTTATGGGTGTGACCCCCCGGTCACCAGAGACTGGGGGAAGCAGGCAGAAGATCTCTGCTCCCAGGTCCAGTTGAGCCCAGAATCGAAGATCACAAAGTTCCACATCACCTGGGTTCCGTGGGATTTCGCTAATGCGTGAGCAGAGTGAAAGACATTCAGATTGTGTACTTAGATACGACCTTCATTTTTTTTTTTTTTTTTTTTGCTTTTTGGGTCACACTCGGCGATTCGCAGGGCTGACTCCTGGCTCTGCACTCAGGAATCACTCCTGGCAGCGCTCAGAGGACCATATGGGACTCTGGGAATCAAACCAGGGTCGACTGCATGCAAGGCAAACACCCTACCTGCTCTACTATCGCTCCAGCCACAGATACGACCTTTTTTGACAAGAGATTTTATCAGATTCCAAGTTGGGTTCTTGGGACCCTCTGCCAGGGGGAGTGTCTGAGTGGGACAGTTGAGCTGGTCTGGAGATGGATCACGAGGAGTCCCTCCCACGTCGTGTAGCTGAACTGCAAGGCCACCTACAGATGGTTCCACCACAGCTGCCCAGAGCCCAGCTTCCAGGAGCTGGAGCGGCAGATGCAGAGTGGAGGGGTGGCAGGGGGATCTGCCCCCTGGGAACCCCTTCCCCAAGCACTGTCAGATGGCTTTCCTAAGGGGCTGCTGGACCCAGCTGGACATTCCATTTTATTTTGTACTTTTTAAAACATTTTTTATTTTATTGAATCACCATGTGGAAAATTACAATGCTTTCAGGTTTAAGTCTCAGTTATACAATGCTGAAACAACCATCCCTTCACCAGTGCCCATATTCCACCACCAAAACAAAACAAAACAAAATACCAAAAACTCAGTATACCTCCCATCCCGCCCCCACAGCCCCCGAACTGATAAATTTCACTTTACTTTCTCTTTACTTTGGTTACATTCAATATTTCAACAAAAACCTCACTATTATTGTTAGGAGTTCCCCACTAGAGTCAGACCTATGTGAAGAGATATGAGGTTGTGTGGGCCACAATAGCGGCCGCGCAGTTTTGGATTTCTGTATTTTAGCAACTAAGTCCAGGGAAATTTCTTCCAGATATTGGATCATTGCAAGCTTGTAACTCTCATCTGTGGTCCTCATAATATGGCAGTTGCCACGCCCTTCACCCCCGGCAAGGAAAAAGGCGAGAGAGAGAGAGAGAGAGAGAGAGAGAGAGAGAGAGAGAGAGATAAATACCTTTCCCCTCCTGGGCAGGCATGGGGCCATGGCTTAGTTCTCAGTCTGGAGACATTCTGCAAGGAGCTGCCCATACTAAAAGTAGTTTAGCTGGCCTCTGGAGTCACACTCGTGCAGCTGCGGATCACATCTCTGCGGCAAGCGGTCTTATTTTGTACTTTTTAATCTTCTCATCAGCTATCCTCCAGAACTCACGGCTGCTCCTCCCGGAAGGGAGCATAAAATGAGGCCCCCATAACCATGCCACTGGACTCTGCGTCAGGCTGTTTTCACTTAGGGGGCCCCGGAGGGGGCCGGGTGAGAGCCCTCCCTGCCCCAAGGGGGGCATACAGTAGAGTTTCAATTATGCAAAGTCAAAATGTTGCAGAGATCTCCTTTACAACCATGCCAATATACTTAATACTATGGAATTATACACTTCGAAATGGTTCAGATGGTTAAAAACTATATACCAGGAAGGCTCACGTTGTATTTTGCAATATGAAAGTAGAATGTTCCTATGGAAACTTGTAAGATTAAATGGCAGAAAGCAAAGAAATAATAATATTCATTTATGGGGCCAGAGGAGGGGGAAACTTAGCCCTTCCTGACTAACACATACACACACACACACACACATACCCCTAGCAAATCACACCCAACAACATAAAAGGCCTAAAATGGTACTCCTCTGTAGTACAAACGGGAATGAGATGGTAACCCCACAATCTGCAGAAAGCTGGGGGCCGTAGGGGCCTGGCCAGCCAACTACATGGCTCTATACCAGGTATGCACAGTGCCACATTTTCACCTTTTGTTGTAAAAGAAAAACTTGAATTTCTCTAGGTTGGCAAAAACAGGCATCAAGTAGGTCTTCCACTTTGTTTGCTTAGCTAGCTTTGCAGTGCCAGGGATGAAACCCAGGGTCTTACACATGTGACATACTGTCTACCATAGAGCCACATCTAGACCCTACACATGTAAGTCCTCCAGAGAAGAAAGACAGTGTCATGTGGCTTTCAAAAGTGAGAAATACGTATTCCTCCAATGGGGGTCTATGCAGACCAAGAAGGGAAGAATGAATTCTCTTTGGAAATTCTGGCTAGGGAGGGTACTCATAACCAAAGTCTATGCCAGGCTATTCATGGGACCGAAATCCCCATTGTAGGGCAAGGACGTGGCCAAAGAAGTAAGAGTGTGGCTGGGGTCTCAAACAAGGGGTGACTGGCTGGAGACCAGGGTGGAGGTAGGGAGCAAGCAGTCCCCACTGTACTCACAGCAATGAACACAATGGCCACCCACAGGCGAGGTGATCAATAAATATTTGTTCAATAAATAATCCTGACACAGCAGCACAATGCCTTGTAAGTAATGGACAACCAAATAAATATTTAAATCATGATATCACAGTTTATCTTACAAAGGTATCTAACATAAAATAGCAAAAAGTTGTTTTAGTTATATCAACATGATTATTTCAATATTAGGAACTCTTTCAAGATAGTTAACATTAAAATGAGTGCATCATTGTTTTGAAAACACTCACAGCAATCTAACTTGACACTTTAACTTTCTCTAAGAAAGAAATCTATGGTATCTAAAAATTTGGCTCCACTTTGCCATTCTAATTCTAATTATTCTTTTTCTATCATCTTAAAATTAAGAATGTGAGTTCCAGGAGTAGCCCCCAACACTGCCAAGTATGGCACAGAAACCACAACAAAACTTTAGGTTGTGATAATTTTGTTACCAAAAACCATTTTTATTTTGAATGGATGGATCCTTTTTTTTTTCCTTTAGTCAACTTTATATTTCTGGAGAATTCTTGGAGAATTCAGGTTCCAAGTAATTAAGAGAATAGCTTTTTTAAATCTGCTTCAATTATTTTTTATACAACTCACTACCTTTTTCCATGTTTAAAATCTTAGGGGGTATAGTGTTTCTATGAATATTTTAGTATTGTTACGCTACCTGACCTTCTGGTCTCTGGAATGTGCCATGGATTTGTACATCTCTGAGCTTTTATATATGCCACTTCCTTTATCTCAAACGCCTCCTCTGAGCTTGTTTTCTTGTCTGTAGCATGGAGATAATAGTATCACTTACCTCATATGGCTGTTGTGAAGAGTACATGATCATTAAATACTTATTGGCTAAAGCACTTAGAAGGCTGTCACAGATATGTCAGCTGTCATTACTAACATTTCAAGCAGATTCAAATGTAACCTCTTTTGTACAGTGATTTTCTGCTCATCTTCTTTAACTCCATTAAATATATTTTTAGCAAAATACTATTCCTTAGTATTATTGCTTTTGTTATAGAATTACCTACTTTATTGAACTCTGAGCTACAAAAAGACAAAGACTATATCTTAGGCACATCTTAGATGCTTACTGGGCAGGTGGTGAGTAATTGAGAAATGAAAATACCTAAGCTGGAATGATGCAAACAATAATAACATTAATATATTTATAAATATATAAAAATAATTTACTTATAATAAATTATTTCATAATCTCCTTATGAAATATCAAGTGTTTCCTGCTAAATAAAATTGACATTTTTCTAACTCAGCACCAAAATTCTGCACACATTCTTTTAATTAACTATGCTTATTTCTTTTTCCTTCTTTAGGTTAATCTGAGGTTTCATTAAGAGAATACAAAGGTACAAGATTTCCTACATTCTTCAGTATTTGCTTCATTGAGTTCTCAAAAAAGTAATAGCTGCAATAGAAATAGCGCCACTAAGTAAGCAATGTTTTAGTTATTTGATTGAAAATGCAAAAGGTAACCTTTTAAAACACATTTCATTCTTGCTGATACAGTATCATGTTGCAGCATTATTTTTCATGGCATTAGATTATGGCGCTACCTAGTGGTCAATTTGGGGCACATATTTCACTGAAACTAGTTTTAAGCTCTGCTCGACTTTTTTTTCCTTCCTACTGGCAATCGTAAAAACTCACCACAAATCTAGTAAATAACTTGCTCTCTGTTTTTATGTATTTTGAGGAACTGTTCTGTGTCATCTCTGAGTCATCTCATCTTCACTGATCTAGTCCAGATCAGAAGAACTTAGAATGTAAAGGCATGCCACGGAGCCAAAGACACCCTTCTCTCCCATAGGAAAATCAGTCTTTGCAACTACAATTCAGGATACAGACACTAGCTGGTTGGGGGGTCATACTAAGAGAAGAAAGATGACTGCATGTGCCCGCTGAGCCCACCAAGGCCTTCAGGGTGTTGGTGGCCAGCGTGGCACTCCTGCACAGGCTTCTAAACAATCTGTTCTTTCCCCTCTTTTGAAACCAAACAATTCCCCCAGAAATATGGCTGCAGGCATAAAATAGGAAATAGTACTCAACAAACGGAAATGTTTTGCTTTAAATACTGAAGCCATTTGTTTACATTAAGAAATAGTTTGCATTCAAAGCCTGTAATTGAAAAGAAACATGAATCATCATCAATCACAACAAGGGGACTTTTCAGATAAGAAATAAGCCCTGGCCTGAACAATTGTATTAAATATGAACCAATCTTCATGGGACCTTTTGCTGAGTCACTTTTCAGGAAGTAGGCTGTCCAGGGAGATTTCTACCGGAGGAACAATCGACAATAATTTTGTATTAATAACCTCCAGTTACTTTATTGTTCTCCAAACTTTTGTTAATGAGTATTTTCCTGTTTGGTGAAAAAAATTAATCAAAAGACAAAGCCTAATCTGAGTTATTTTGATGTGTTTTGTGTTCTTTTATTTTGTAAACAATATTAAATATCCTTAAGTAGGGGTTCTAAAATGTCTTCGTTCCTCCACAATTGGGTCAAGGAAGAAATCTATTCTAAATATTTTAAATTTTTATTCCACATTGGGGGACTCTCCAGAGATTATCCAGGAAGCCATGATTTGCCAGGGATTGAGCCCGTTGTGGCGCTGTGCATGCCAGGCACGTGCTCCGGACTTTGAACCATCTCCCTGGCCCCTAAACCCTTTTTAAAATGTGGAAGCTCCGGTGTAAAATGGCCGCAGTCCTTACAGTGATTCCAAACTTTCATTTGGGATTCAAATTCCCTGCCAGTAGCCCCAATCTCTCTGCTTCTTTGGACCCACTTCTTTTTAACTTCTACAGAGATTTTTCTCAGCTGCCTTTTAGATAAAGGACAATCACTGGAGGCTCCTAGAGACCAAATAAAAGATGAGGTGGTTCTCACAGGCCCCTCCGAGAACTCTCCCACAGCTCCAGGAACACAGGCAGCATCTATGGTCTGGAGACCCCTGTTGTGTAGACATTTGGAGTGCCCACAACCACTGCCCCATGCCACCTCCACCTCCCCGTAAGTTATATGATTTTATGGCAAAGCACTGAAGTCATCTGCAAATGGAATGAGAGGAGATAAGATGTTAAAAAAAAAATCTTTGTGTTGTTCTAGATCCTGTTAGTCGAAATAAAGACCATGATTGTTTCCTGAGTTACCGCAAATTCATCTCCCACAATATGTGCCCACCCTTATCTTCATAAGAGACAAACTCCTACCTTACAGATTTGTTCAGGGAGAGTAAATTAATGCAGATAAGGTCTTCACACAGTGGTAACGCAATAGAAGCATTAACACATTTAATAAGGAACAAGATTAGATGCCACCATGGATACATTGTTGCATCTTTGCAATCAACTTAGACGTTTTTAATGATGAGTAACACGGGTCTATTTTTCCAAGCTGTACACATGTAGATGTTTCTCTAATGCAATCAGTATATTGAAAAGATTAGTGACAGCCTTTGCATGTCCATACACTGATTAATAGTTATTTCTTGTGTGCTGTTCTTATTTTGTTGATATACTTATTCCTCTTTGAAAAGAAAACTGAAGAAGGGCCTACTGTGTACTACATCCATGAGAAGTTCCCAGGCCAGTGGGGATATGTCCCTTTTACTCTGAGCAGATTAAGAGTGAAGAGGAGGCTGGCAGGAGGCCTCTGCTGTCCATGACTGGGAAAATTCCCCTGTGGACCTTAGGGTCTAGCTTCTCTATCCAGCTGCAGAGCGCAGGTGCGCTGCACGGTGCCGACTCCCTGTTGCATTGGAACTTTCCAACTCAGAACCATTCCTTCTTTGGGGGGCTACGGTCATTTGGTTTCAAGGCCACACTCAGCTCTGCTCAGGGTTTACTCCTGGCTTTGTGCTGGCAGGTGTCACTCTTGGTGGGGCCGAGGGGAGAACCCTATCTACTATATTCTATCCAGTCCTGCCATCCCTTCTCATCAGAATCCGAGAACTTTCCATTCTGTGCTTCACCCCAGGCTCCTGTGTTTGCTTTGTAGGAGTGAGGAAAAGAGTCAGTGGTATAAACCAACTCCATATCCTAGGAAAGACCCAAACCAACTCCATATCCTAGGAAAGACCCTCCAAAAGAAAAGGACCTAAGGAAATGCATCTTTCCATTTTTCCTTTCCTGCTCTGAGATTCTCCACCCATCACTCAAGGACTGTCCTTGGAAAGAAGGCAAAATTGACCTTTCCTTGTACTTTTTCTTCTTAACTCTCTGGCTTCTTCTTCTCAGCCACAGTGTTCATTAGTTTGTCCCTTAGATGCAATTGTTGCACAAAAATTAGTCTTTGAATGTGTTTATGTCTTACACTTGACCCTGGTTATTTTATCTTATTCCACTTGGGTGTTGAAAAGCCCCAAATCTCCATGTACAATTGTGTTTCTCTCCTAAGCTCCAAGCTGTGTTTTTAACAACCTCATGGAAGTTCCACCAGAATCTCTGATTCCATCAACACCTGATATTCAACATGTCCAAAACTGAATTTGGGACAAGGGAGATAGCACCAGTGGTAAAAACACATGCCTAGCAATGCACAAGACTTCAAGTTCAATTCTTGGCATCTCAAGCATGGCAGTACATAATCCTGGTGGCACCCAGCAGTGCTTAGTGTGGTCCCAAGGGCCCCAGTAACCCTTGAGCACAGGGCTACAAGTAGTACAGGGACAAATTCTGCTGGGAGTGACCCCAGCCCTGAGCACTGCCAGTGGTAGCCCCTAGGAAAATAAAAGCAGGGTTAGAGGTGACATTGGGATGGTGGTGGAGGCTAGTGGGTTCTTACATGGTGGTAGGGTGCAGTAACTTTGCATCTCAACACCAGAAACCTTAACATCATTTGCAACCATGTTGGCTAAACTATAACTTTTAAAATTTAATAAAATCTAAAAGAAAAAAAATTAGCCAGAGAGATGGCTCCACAGGTGAGCTCACATTTTGCATCTTACCACCACCCAGCAGTAGTCTGGGGCCAGTCCTGGTTTGCTGCTTGGGAGTCACTCCTAGCAGTGTTTGGAGTTAGAGGGGACCATGAAGTGCCAGGAGTGACTCAAAACCAAAAAAATCTTACATATGATACAATAAAAACAAAACCAAATCAAAACCAATCTCAACTTTCCTCTCTGCTTTAGTCTGTTCAGCTGCCATCACAGAATATCATAGACTATGGGGCTTTAACAGCAACTCTTTAATCCTCACAATTCTGGAGGCTGGGAAGACCCAGGCTGACAGCTCCAGTCTCCTGAGAAAGTCTACCTGCTTCCTAATCTTCTTCTTTTTCTTTGAGCGGGAACAAGAGGGGCCCCTCTGTGCTCTGGGGGTCCTTGTAGCCACTCCAGTGGTACTAAGCCTGTGGTGCTCAGCCTCAACATGCAGTGCTGCTCAGGCCTAGCGGTGTTAGAACTCCCCAGGCCCACATCCATTGGTTTTCAGGAGGCCACGTAATACTGAAGATTGAATCTGGGGCCTTAAGGAGGCCATGAACTCTAGCCCTTTGAGCATCTTCCCAGTCCTTTCCTAGTCTGTTAACAGTTGTCTTCTATGTGCCAAATGACTGAAGAAGAGAGAGAACAATCTGGAGAGTCCTTTTATAAAGATGCTTATTCTTTCATGACTGCACCCCTAGGAACAAGTCACCTCCCAAAGGTCCCGCCTCGTAATACCGTCACATGCAGTAAATGGACTTCAACATAGGAATTTGGAGGAGGGGGCACACACATTCAGTCTACAGCACTCTTCTCCCATTTCAGCCAGTCTCCATATACCACTAACTCCCAACAATGATCAACTCTGTATACACATCCTCCCAACAGACACTCTCCCAATTGTTCTCCATTTGGTCGAGACATACACTAAATTATGAATTCCCAGAAGGCCAACTCTGTACCTTATTTACCTTTGTCATTCCTGGAGCACTTAGTGCAGAAATCCATATGTAAAAGTCCTCAATAAATGTTTGTTAAAGTAATTAATCAGCTACTTAATGTAGTAAAAAGGAACCCACATGTTTCAAATCAGTGACTTCTTTCTTTGTTTTCAAAATTCCCATTACAGACTATCACTTTTCTGGATTGGTCATCACTCAAACATTTTGTCTAGCTCACAAATGTTTGGGAGTATATTTTGGTGTAAAAGGGCTGGCACAATCTGGTCGCTTACAAGGACACCTATTGTAGAGTAAAAACTGAGCAGATGACTAATTGGAATTCCTTCACTTCAAACACTCGATGATAAAAGAAAAGTTTCCATTTATACCAGGTTTTACAGGGTTATGGTTCAATAGGTGATCTGTATGCTTCCTTTCTCTTTGCAAACACATGTGTTCCTTTGTTTCTCAGGAAGTAATCATCATGTAGCCATGGAAATCAATGAGTGCAAAGGAAATGTTGCAGGAGAATAATGAAGCCAACGAACTCCACTCCACAAAAGTTGGTCACATCCTAAAATAATTAAAATATAACTGCCCCAAAATCCCTTAGAGGGGGTGTTAATCAGTGCTGGTATTTTGATAATAGCTTGTACAGTATGAAACACTTAAAACTTCTAAAACGTTTATAAAATGGAATATATTTTACCAAGATAAATGAATATAAATAAATAAATATCAATTGAGTAGCTAATATGGGCCTTTCACATCTAGTCCCTCAGTTGATAATCTCCTAAAACTGTAGGATAGTGATTTGGGGCTTTATTTTCATTCTATAGATTTAAAAAAATCTTAGAGAGGTGAAATAACTTCTCCAGAGATTTGTGATAGTTTTGTGTGTGTGTGTGTGTGTGTATGTGTGTGTGTGATAACATGCCCTTTCCACCAATCAGAATTCATCTGAGAAATAAATGAGATCTTGAGCCAGAGAGATAGGATAGGGGATAAGCCTTTGCCTTGAATGTGGCAGGCCCTGATTCACTTCCTGGTTCTACATGGACCACCACAGTACTGCCAATCAGAAAGCTTGGAACAGTCCACTTCCTCACACAAAAAAAAAGCAAGAAAGAAATGAAACATGTATCTAAGCATCTCATCTGAATCTCAAGAGAATTTAATCCAGAACAAACCTCACCATACTTGTAAAATTCAACTGATTTTCTTTTTCCTTAATTAGTTTGCATTTCATAGCCTTTGTAGCAGCATTGTGATTGGAAGGTTTATCTGTTTGTTCTATTTCTATTTTATTTTATTTTATTTTATTTTTGTGGTTCTCAGAGTTTACTCCTGGCTCTGCATGACCCATAGCATTGCTCAGGGAAATATATGCAGTTCCAGGGATGGAAACAAAGTTAGCTGAATGAAAGACAGTGACTTTATGTCTTAGGATCCTGATTTGGAAATTTAATACCTCTATATAATGGGGGAAATCAAAGCCATTGATCACTTAGAAATCAACAACACCATATCAGCAAAATTCTGATACAAGAGACCATCCTATTATTCTCTTTCCAGAGTAAATTTTTATAAACCTGAAATCTTTATAAAGACCCAGGTGTGTGTGTGTGTGAGAGAGAGAGAGAGAGAGAGGCAGAGAGAGAGAGAGAGAGAGACAGAGACAGAGACAGAGACAAAGACAGAGAGATGGGGCCAGGGAGAGAGATCTATCTCTAATGACTGCAGTGCTAGCCTGGCATACAGAGGGACCCAGGTTTGATCCCTAACATTGCACAGCTTACCAAGCACAGATGGCTTCTAGCACTGCTAGGAAGGCCCCAAAATCAAAAACGAAAAAACGAAGTATGTATTATACAGAAAAATGCATTGTGCTGTTTTTCAGTGGAAAAAAAACTGAGGTCAGCAATTCTTTAATCTTTTATTTATTTATTTATTTGTTTGTTTGTTTGTTTGCTTTTTGGGTCACACCCGACGATACACAGGGGTCATTTCTGGCTCTTCACTCAGGAATTAACCCTGGCAATGCTCAGGGGACCATATGGGATACTGGGAATCCAACCCAGGTTGGCGCGTGCAAGGCAAACACCCTACTCGCTGTGCTATCGCTTCAGCCCCTAATCTTTATTATTAATATTAAAGTAATATGGCTTCATTAAGGGAAAACCTCTTGGTCTGCCTTTAGCCAGATGACCACACCCATCTGCAGATGCAGCTGGGGGAAACAGCTTCTTTTCGGTTACCATGACATTTTGAACATGGTTAAGATCCATCCCTAAGGATGCTGGAAAGTAAGGGGGACAGGTTCTAGGAGAGGTATCTACAGTTACAGCCAGAGATGAGGAGACAGAGGAACAAAAATCCAGACAAAAAGATCAGAATCTTCAAAATGGAAGAAGAATGGGTTTGAGTTTCAGCTCTGCTACTTACAACTGTAGAAGAAACAGCCAGACCAGCTTAAAGATAGTTTTAGACAAGGGGGAATAGTGGTGCGGTGGTAATAGGTCTGGTTCTGAGAAATGATATTCTGAATGTATTTTGAAGGTAGAGCCAGTAGAGTTTGTTATTGCTTTAAAATGTGAGATATTAGGGAAGGAAGTAGAGTCAAGGTGGGGTGCATAATTTCGTTTTCTTTAAGCAACTGGAAGAGGGGATTTCCTGATGTTCAGGTATTATTAGACCATCAAATGAAGGTGAGATTGGAAACTGGACACATGCTCTGAAGTATGAAAAGTGGTACATATTGGAGATAAAAATTTATGAATAATAAAAGAGGGGTTAAGGTGATGGCCTTGCCCCTATTTGAACCTCGGCATCATATATATTCCCCCAGCAGGGCCAAAAATGATCCCTAAACAAGAAGCAATCCCTGAGCATGACTGGGTGTTGCCTATCACTGTCACTGTCATCCCGTTGCTCATCAATTTGCTTGAGCAGGCACCAGTAACGTCTCCATTGTGAGATTTGTTGTTACTGTTTTTGACATATTGAGTATGCCATGGGGCGCTTGCCAGGCTCTGCCCCTGTGGGCGGGATACTCTCGGTAGTTTGCCCTGGCTCTCTGAGAGGAGCGAAAGAATTGACCCGGGTCGCTGTGTGCAAGGCAAACGCCTTACCTGCTGTGCTATCACTACATCCGGGTGTTGCCTAAACACAATATTACACATAATACAATATGCAGGTAGTATTTAAAACCCCGAGATTGAAGAAGATTGAAGATTCTGAGATCTTCAATCTTAGATAGTAAATAAGGGTGGAAATCATAAGAGATCCGAGGACTGAGTCTTGAGGTATTCCATCACAAAGAACCTGAAAGAACCAGTCAAGAATTAGCAGCAACGAGGTCGATGGGAAACCAAGAGTGCAGTGGAAACCATGCCAAGAGGTACTCTATGAGAAAGAGATGGAGCTCTCCTAAAGCTGCTTGCACATCAGATGAGAGGAAGACTGGAAGTGATCACCACATCTTCCATGTTTGCTGTATAAGAGGAGTTTTAGTGGATAGTTGGTGTGAGAGGAGAGGACATAAGAGAATTAGAGAAAGCAAGGGCATGGAACTTTTTGGAAGGAGTTTCTTATGCATAAGAACAAGAGGAAAGAAAACGGGTTAAGTCAGCTGGGAAGTGGGGGACTAAGGGAAGGGGCGTATACCGGGGATATTGGTGGTGGGGAATGTGCACTGGTGGAGGGATGGGTGTTTGATCATTGTGTGATTGTAACCCAAACATGAAAGCGTGTAACTATCTCATGGTGATTCAATAAAATTTTTTAAAAAAGAGTTGTTGTTTTTATGATTAGTGAGTATCTGTGTGAAACTATGAGATAAGTGGGTAGACAACCTATTGTATTATCATTGACTGAGTCAGCAAGGGAGGGGAACTGGGTATTCAAGTGAGCTTGTGAATCTTTGTAAAAGGTGTGAGTTAGTTCATGCAGAAGAGAAGAGAAGACAGAGGACCAGAGCCCAGTCTATGGGTAACTGTACTTGTGGGATTTTTCTTTTGATGGCTTCCAAGTTCATCAAGATAGTGACAAAGGAGAATAAGTGAGTAAAAATTGTACTCAAAACCAGTACAAAATACTCCCTTCTGTTGAGTAAATGAAGGAACAACCTAACGAAATACAATACTATTACCAGGCTGGAGCAATAGCACATCAGGTAGGGCGTTTGCCTTGCATGGGGCCGACCTGGGTTCAGTTCCCAGCATCCCATATGGTCCCCCTAGCACCACAGGAGTAATTCCTGAGTGCAGAGCCAGGAGTAACCCCAGACCCAAAAAAGAAAAAAGGAAAAAAGACAAAGAACCTTGGACTAACCAGAAAATTTTCCAGGTCCAGGACTCAACGCTAAGAATAAACCAATGATTTGTTTGGGCTAGAGCGATAGCACAACGGGTAGGGCATTTGCCTTGCACATGGCCGACCCGGGTTTGATTCCTCTGCCCCTCTCAGAGAACCTGGCAAGCTACTGAAAGTATCTCGTCGCACAGCAGAACCTGGCAAGCTACCTATGGTGTATTCAATATGCCAAAAACAGTAGACTAACAAGTCTCACAATGAAGACGTTACTGGTGCCCACTTGAGCAAATCGATGAGCAATGGGATAACAGTGATACAGTGATACCAGGCAGCATGAAGGATTCACTGAAGATAAATGATCAGAAATTTAAATTAAGACTGGTCCATTTGTGTATTTTTTTCTAGCTTTGCTTGACTATTATTTCAACAAAGAGAAAGAAGGACAAGGAAAATGAAACTATACACAGAAATAGTTTGACTTAATTAAGGAGAACATAAAGAGGAATAAAGGGCAGTGAAAATATAGTTAGATCAATAGATTTTTAGGTTCCAATGGTGTTGAAGATTGTAGGCCAGGGCTGTGGCTCAGTGGCAGAGTACTTGCCTGTCATGTGTGAAGAATTGGGTTTGATTCCAGAGAGCAATCTGTGACCACAGCCAGACGTGGCTCCCAAACTTAAAAAGACCAAAAAAAAAATTTACAAAAACAGATATTTGGAACTTACAGTACTTGCCTGCTCACTGATAACAGACAAAAGCCTGAATTTTTCCAATCTATACCTAACCATAATATAATGAGTACAGTGTCTGTGCCAGGGGCACACAACTGTCACAGATCTGATCCCTGACGACCATATAGTCACCAAGCCCTGCCAGGAGTGGTCCCTGAACACAAAGCAAAGAGTAAGCCCTAAACACTGCTGTGTATACCCCCTACCCCCCCCCAAATAAAAGCTAAAATGAAACAAAATCTACAACTTAGGGACTTGACAGTATGAGTTTTCCCATTGAAATCTATCCCCATATCCACCCCCAAATAAATATCAGCATTTTCATTCTCAACGATTAGACTGATAGAGGGAGAATGACTTCAGAATGTGGCACAAATAAATTCTATTCCTGGATTCCAAATTTTCCCACATTTCCTGCCACTTCATACAAATGTCCAAGTAGAGATTCTAGAGGGTTCTCTAGGAGGGCAGAAGTCCAAGTGAAGGAAGGCATGGCTCATCTCTATAGCCCGCAGAGAACTGCACATAAGAGTCAGAAATCTATCATTTTCAAGGCAAGGTCAGGTCGCTTCTAAAGTGGTTCATTAAAGCAGGTTCACAACCTGCAAGTTTGTTCTCTCTAGGTTCTCACTCTTGCCTGGGATATGGAATGAAGCTATCAATCAGCATCTCTCTAGTCAGGCTCTTTAAACAAGAACAATGAAGAACCCAACACTTTGGACAAGTACAAAAAGAGAGAGAGAGAAAAAAAACACCTCCAAGTGCAGCATCTCAGGAAAACCATTCTTTTTGAGTGGGGTGCCCATGTCCAGTGCTTCCAGCCAGTAACTAAGAAATGCATCCCCCAAGCATCTTCCCTTTAATAGCACACAAAGACCACAAACATAACAGAATCAAAAAGGTATTTTTATAAGTTACGCTGAAATATTTTTTTTCCCTAGCTCCAAAAGCTGAGTTTGATTTGATGATGACTTCATCAAGCTTTCATCTTCCCTTTTACTAAAGTCTCTGCAGAGTCAGGAATTTAAAATGTCTAAAATCTTTATCTTAACTGAACAATAAGGATCTGGAGCAAAGGATATGGTCAATTAGTACGTTTTTGTTTTTTCTTTAAATCCCCAAGCAATAAATATAGTACAAACTCTACAGAATTTCTGAATAAAGGTGCATTTACTTGCCTATTCAAACCAAAACCAGCAGATGATGTTTTACTTTTTTTTAAGTTTTAAAGGTTATTTAAAAGTGTAACATAAATACTAAAGTCCTCTTTCTCTTTTCAGTCCAAATCCTATAATGCTTGCAATACAAGCTGCCTTCACAATTCCCAGATCTTATAAAAAGATTGAGTTGAGATTATAAGGTAAAGTCTTGCCCTCCAAGAATGGAACTGAAATCAGAATGTCCTGTGAGTTTAAGAAAAGCCTTAATGGTTCTTTTGAGTGAGGATTTGGGGTTGAGTGATATTTAAAGCACCAAACTGTCTCTCCCCTGTTTGTGGGGATTAGGTTTAGAGTTCATTGTGTTGACTGTCTTTTGAAAGATTAGATAGTTGAGTGAGGCTCCTTCTGACCATGTAAACGCCACCGTGTTTATTGACTGTCTGCAGTCACTATCAAAGACTGAACACAATCGACACCTTGTAAACAGAAATCCCATTATTTTTGTGGTACTGATAAGATTTACTGAGGATTTAATTTTTTTATGATTGACTGACCAGTTAAAGATATTAATACAGTACAGAAGAGCTTGATAAATGAGTATGAATGAATTCAGTCAACAAACTTGCCCTTTTACTTTGTTTGGACACTACTATGTCCTTTTGTTTGTTGACTGTAGAAATAATTACATAGAAATAATTACATGTACTATATTCTGTTTGTCTTAAGGGTTCTGCAACTCATCTGAGTGTGTTCCAGGCATTTCTACTAATTTTTCAAAGATCTGTGGATGACTCATATATTCTAGAATTTAATTTTAAATTCTTAAATTTTTCAGCACATGGAAAGATTTTATGGCTAGTATATTCACTTAATTTGGGAACCTTATAAGGACTTGTTTTTGGGGTGGCTGATGCCTGCATTTTATAATATTTCCATAAAATATTATATCCATGGAAAGGATCATTAGTATTTTTATTCTTAGTTGGGTCATTTCTACTGGGGATGCCATTTATGCTTCTCTCCAACCTTTCAGCAGATGTATGAAGGCAGGGAGCAGGTTACGGAAGTGCACTGCTCCTGAGAATCTAAATGACAAGGCATCAAGAAAAGATTTTTGACAACCTTTGAAATCTATGCAAGCAAGGGCAGTCTTGCTTGAGAAAGCACTCGGTGGTGTTAAAGCCTAAGAGAAAGACAGAGTTGGGATTAGACAGTTTGGTCAGAGTGAAGCGGAAAGGATGCCCTCTCCCCCCTTTGACTGCCTTTGATTGCCTCAGTATAAAACAGAAATTACTTAACACAAAACACAAAACCTCCACAATGAAGCCCCAACACACATTAACAACCTCAGCTCCAAACCTTTGATCCTAACCTTCATGCCCTGCTCTTCTCTTTGCTTTGGCTTCCCCCTTTGCTTTGGCTTCCCCCTGCTTCTCCACCTCCTGATTGGAGCTGTCACCTGCCTCCTCACCTCTTCACCCTGAACACTCCGATGTCAGTTCTTCTGTGACGCCTTAAGAAGTCCCAATATCCATATTTCTTACTCACATCCCCACCCATATTTGTGGATTTGGCATTCATTTCTGGGTATGTCTGGTTTCTCCACAACTGTAAGTCCTTAGAGGGCAAGACTCAATCTTACTCTTTCTTTTTAATGATCCAAAAATCTAGCCAATAATATCTACTAAAGAAATTATAGAAGGAAAACACAGATGGAAGCCTCTACTCAAGCAGCCACCCCAATCTCTCTCTCTTTCTCTCTCTCTCTCTCTTTCTCTCTCTCTCTCTCAATATGAAATGTACACATCCATCAAAAACCAACTGCCTTTTTGAAGAATTCCCTGACCAATGTCTCCCACTTCTTTAAACTTCCATCGCACCTAAGTGAGAATTGCACAATTGACACTTAACAGACTGTGTCCTCATCTTAGTGGTGTTTTCATATCTATGTGCTATTTCCCCAAACACAATCAAAGAGCTCTACATCGCCCATAATGCCTACTGGAGTTCTTCCTAGGGTTGTTACCTGACAAGCATTTGTTGATGAAGGAAGAGAGGGAGAGGTCAGGAAGGGATCTTAGGAAGGTGATTTTGACAGGCTTAGTGAAGGAGGGGCACACTCTGCGCAGCCCAGGCAAAGATAGAGGCAGCAGTAGACTACCCCTGAGTGCTCAAGCGCCTCAAAACGTGACAAAGCTCTCCAAGTTTTTGAAGAAGAAAGAAAAAGAAAGGAAGAAAGGAAGAAGGGGAGAGAGGGAAAGAGGGAGGGAGGGAGGGAAGACAGAAGAGGAGAAAGAAGGGGAGGGAAGGGGAGTGGAGAGGAGGAGAGGGAAGAGTACTGCACTCAAACTAAGGAAAACCCAGGGCACTCCATGTAGAAGCAAAATAGCTCACATCTAGTGACTGAAGACAAACTAGGCAAGAAGAACATCAGACTAGGGAGAACATACTGAGCACCAACCTTGTGTCAAACGTTTCACATTCATTTTTTGAAAAATCCTTATTGATACATAATTTATCTGTGCTGTACTACCACGGTCCCATTGCTCTTCGATTTGTTCGATCGGGCACCAGTAATGTCTCTCATTGTGAGACTTATATCCAATACTTCACGGGTAGCTTGCCAGGCTCTGCCACTCGGGCTCAGTACTCTCAGTAGCTTGCCGGGCTCTCTGAGAGGGGCGGAGGAATATACACCATAAAATTCATTCATTAAAATATAAAATCAGTAGTTAGTGTAGACCAAGTTATGTAGCCAACAGCACAATTTTAGAATATTCTCACCAGGTCCCAGACCCCCGCAAAATACAAACAAACAAACAAAAAGCCCACCATTATCTATTAGCAGTCACTCCCTCTGCCCTGATTCACCATCCTCTAGCCCAGCCTCCAGCATGGGCACCACTCATCCACTTTCTGTTTCCACATATTGCCCTTTTTCTGGACATTTCCTATACATGGAATCACATAGCATATAGTCTTTTGTGATTAACTTTTTGTCCTGAGCTTAATGCCTCAAGGTGTATCCATGTGATAGAGTATGTTAAAACCTTATTCCACTCCTCACCCTGCCAAAAAGTATATTTTGTGAATATATGACATTTTATCCATTCATTTATGAGTTAGTAGATATCTTGGTTAATTTTTGACATATATTCTTTTATTTATTCTTCTCAATACGTGTGAAACACAGTTATTAGGGACCACATTTCACACACAAGTTGGCAAAGTCACAGGGAAGTTTACTACCTTACCTCATCTTGGAAATAATGTCTCTAATCATTGAATTCAATCTGCCTGAGTTTAATGCCTCCATGTTTAATCACTGTCTGTTATTTGGCAAACCTAGTCAGTGAGGAGATGTAGATCCTGCCAGTTCCCGAAACTCAAGCATCTGAAATAGATGTTACTCCATCTTTTAAGAAAGTTAGTGCTATGGCTAAATGTAACAGTTGTGGGACCTAGAAGAAATAATATGAACTTTGGATGTGCTTGAATTTGAACCCCACATAATAGTTTTGTAATTTGGAGACGATTGGTCAACTTCTCTGAGTCTGTATCCTCACCTATAAAAATGCAAGTAATTCCTAGCTTGCATTTTGGGTAGTTAAATGGGCTAATAAATATAAAAAGCTTCCCAGCATGTAGATAGTTAATGCATCATAGTAATTATTATCATTACTGTTTGTAGTGCTGCCAAAAGCAAATTAAATACACTTACATGCTCACACTTCTCCCATAGGAAGGTATGTGAAGAGTCATTGTGGGGTATGTGGCAGTGGGAAATCTGGGCCAGCAAAGTCTCCAGTAGTTGGCAGACAGAGATAAGAGGTAAGAGCTCAGGTGAGGGGTCAGGGATAGAGATAGAGATTTGAAGGTTATCAGTGTGATGCTGAGGGTTGAAGCTGTGGCAACTGTTCTAGTAAAATCACACAGAGAATTAAAACCGGAGCCTAATGCCTGAGACTGGGGAACTTAGCAAGAGAAGGAATAAGAAGCAAGCAAGCAAAAAAAAATAAAGATAGTAATATCAGGGATGAGGGATAGCATAGCGGGTAGGGCATTTGCCTTGCTCATGGCCGACCCGGGTTCAATTCCTCCACCCTCTCAGAGAGCCCAGCAAGTTACTGAGAATAATCCACCCGCACGGCAGAGCCTGCCAAACTACCCATGGTGTATTTGATATGCCAAAAACAGTAACAAGTCTCACAATGGAGACATTACTGGTGCCCACTCGAGCAAATCGATGAACAATAGGACAACAGTGCTACAATACAGTAATATCAGGAGGGGTGGTGGCACATTTAACTAGAATCACATTTAACTTTGAAATCCATAGGATAAATGATATATGATCCAGAGGAGGAAATGGAGGTTATGTTGTAGAAGAGTTTTCAATAATGAGAACTGAAAATAGAATCCGACATTTGCTGGTCAGGAAAGCAGCTTCTCCCCTTCCACTCAGTCCCCGACTTCTTCAGCACTCACTGAACACCTGCAGGGCACGGACCCTGCGCGAGGCCTCTGAAAACACGTGGGTCTTGCACTGAAAATGATGTAAATAGATACAAAAGGTCTGGAGAAACCAGGTGCATGGGGTGATTATCATGGAAAGGCAGAGACTGAGTAAGTCAGGAGTGCACTGAAGGGTGTGTCACAGGGAGACTGAATGAGAGCAAGGGGTTTTCCAAGGATTAAGGAGGAGGAAAAAAAAAACACAGAGCATTGGGGTTCAAGGTTTAACACAAATGTTCTCTGGGGCGTCTCTTTTCATTGGTTTACAGGTGAGAGGTTGCGATAGTGAATATCAAATTTTAAAACTTGGAATGAACTGTTTTTAAATTGATACTCCACTTCGAGTGCATATATGGTTTATTTCTCCCCCAGAAGTCTGAATAAATTGGCTTCTTCAAGAAAATACATTATGTTAATCCTTTGGTTCCAGAACCTTAAATTTATTTTTTAATTTTAGCCACCGTAATTGACAATTATACACTACTGTCAATGTTAGATTTTATGTATACAATGTTCTAACACCAGACTCTCTACCATAGTGCTCATTTCCCTCCCCCATTGTCTCAGGGTTCCCCTCACGCTCCCCACCCCATTTCCCAAGTCTCACTGGTAAGCTCCATTCCAGTGACTAGTTCTTAGATTCTGTTGCTTTTGGCCATTTTGTAGTTCTCATACTATGATTCTATCCCACATATAACAAATAATTCTGAGTCTCTCCCTCTCCTTCTAGCTGACTTCACTCAGCTTGATATTCTCCAGTTTCATCCACAAAGAAACAATTACAGAATTTCATCTTTTCTTATAGCTAGAGTAGCATTCTATTGTGTATATGTACCTTAGTTTCTTTACCCAGTCATCTGTTATTGGGCACTTGGGTTGTTTCTAGCTATCGTGAATAGTGCTGCAATGAACAAAAGAGTGCAAATATCTTTTCTGAGTAGAATTTTTTGGTCATTGGGATAGAGGTCCAGAAGTGGAATTGCTGGATCCTATATAGAATTTTAATTCTTGGAGGTTTTTTTGGAAGTGTTCATGCTGTTTTCCTGAAAGGTTTTACTAGTCAACATTACCACCAGCAGTGAATGAGAATTCTTTTTTCCTTACATCCCTACCAATACTGATTGTTTTCATTCTTTGTGAGGTACCTTTTGATTCACCTCAAAAGCAATAGATTCCTCTCTTTGCATGTCCCTGAGGCTTCAGTCTGGGTACCTCAAGGCAAAGGTGCAAGTTAAAGCTGAAACCAGAGCCTCACATCTGACTCCATACTTCCCCTTTACCACAAAAACAAATAGATAGATGAAATAAAAATCAATTCAGAAGTGAGAGACAGGAAATAAGAAATAGTCATAATGAAATGGAATACTAAGCTACATAAAACAAGAAGACCAAAACTCAAGAGAAGAAAATATTTCACAATATCTTAATATTCAAGGGTAAAACTACTTGACATCCAAAAGCAAATTGAAATTAGGGTCAGTGGAAAGGGGACTCAAAACACTGAGGCCTTGAATTCAAGTCCCAGCACTATGATATACTGATATGTCAGGAGTAGGCCTCAGGTACCAGCCAGTACGCCCCTCCCAAAAGGTTCAGGGAAATGAAAAATTTAAGAATAAATTTAATAAAATGACTAGATAAAACCTAGTGAAAAAATCAAGAATCAAGAAAATCTTTTTTTTTTTTTTGATTGGGGAGGGGCACAGCACACCCTGAGGTGCTCAGGGTTAACACCTGGCTGTATACTAAGGAATCACTCCTGGTAGGTTTAAGGAACCATATAGGATGCTGAGGATTGAACCTGGGTAGAAGGCACCTGCCTTCCCCATAGTACTACTTCTTTAGCCCCTCAAGAAAACTTTTTAAGGGGCTGGAGTGATAGCACAGTGGGTAGGGCATTTACCTTGCACACAGCCGACCCAGGTTCGATTCCCAGCATCACATATGGTCCCCTGAGCACCGCCAGGGGTAATTCCTGAGTTCAGAGCCAGGAATAACCTCTGTGCATCGCCGGGTGTGACCCAAAAAAGCAAAATAAAAAAAAAAACTTTTTAAACAAAGAAAAACTAGTTAGCATTAATATATATATTTTTTATTCTTTAGTTAGTGAGTTACCATGAAGGTACAGATACAGATTTACACATTTTCGAGCTTGTTTTTCCCTCATACAATGTTCGCAAACACATCCCTCCACCAGTGCCCATTCTCCACTACCAATAAACCCAGTATCTCTCCCACCTCCCAATCCCACCTGCCCCCCACCCACCCTGCCTCTGTGGCAGGGTATTCCTTTTTGATCTCTCTCTCCAATTAAGTGCTGTGGTTTGCAATAGGGGTATTGAGTGGCCATTGTGTTCAGTCTCTAGTCTACTTTCAGCACGCATCTCCCTTCCCATTCAGGATCTTCAACCACATTTTACTTGGTGTTCCCTTCTCTATCTGAGCTGCCTTTTTCCCCAGCATGTGAGACCAGCTTCCAAGCCATGGAGCCAACCTCCTGGGACTTATTTCTACTATTCTTGGATATTAGTCTCCTACTCTGTTATTTTATATTCCACAGATGAGTGCGATCTTTCTATGTCTGTCTCTCTGACTCATTTCACTTAGCATGATACTTTCCATGTTGATCCACTTATATGCAAAGTTCATGACTTCATTTTTTCTAACAGCTTGCATAGTACTCCATTGTATAGATGTACCAGAATTTCTTTAACCTGTCATTTGTTCTCAGGCACTCGGGTTTTTTCCAGATTCTGACTATTGTAAACAGTGCTGTGATGAACACATAAGTGCAGATATCATTTCGACTATACTTTTTTGCTTCTCCGAGGTATATTCCCAGTAGTGGTATTGCTGGGTCAAATGGGAGCTCAATTTCTAATTTTTTTAGAAGCATTCATATTGTTTTCCAAAAGGGCCAACTGCGGCATTCCCACCAGCAATGTAGAAGAGTTCCTTTATCCCCACATCCTTTCCAACAGCGGTTGCTTTAGTTCTTTTGGATGTGTGCCAGTCTCTGTAATGTGAGGTGGTATCTCATAGCTGTTTTGATCTGCATCTCCCTGATGATTAGTGATGTAGAGCACTTTTTCATGTGCCTTTTGGCCATTCGTATCTCTTCCTTGGGAAAGTTTCTGTTTATTTCTTCGCCCCATTTTCTGATGGGGTTGGATGTTTTCTTCTTGTAGATTTCAACCAGTGCCTTATATACCCTTGATATCAACCCCTTATCTGATGGGTATTGGGTGAATATCCTTTCCCATTCTGTAGATTGTCTTTGTATTCTGGTCACTGCATCTTTTGCAGTGCAGAAGCTTCTTAGTTTAATGTAGTCCCATTTTTTATCTGTTTCCTCTTGGTTGGTCAGTTGCGTGTCATCTTTGAAGATACTGTTAGCTTCAATATTGTGGAGGGTTTTGCCAACCTTGTCTTCAGTGTACCTTATGGTTTGTGGTCTGATGTTGAGGTCCTTAATCCATTTTGATCTGATTTTTGTGCATGGTGTCAGGTCAAGGTCTAAGCCCATTTTTTTTGCATGTGGTTGTCCAGTTGTGCCAGAACCATTTGTTAAAGAGGCTTTCCTTGGTCCACTTCACATTTCTTGCTCCCTTATCAAAGATTAGATGATCATACATTTGGGGTTGTGTGTAGGGATATTCCATCCTGTTCCATTGGTCTGAGGCTCTGCCTTTGTTCTAGTACCATGCTGTTTTGATTACTATCGCTTTGTAGTAAAGTTTAAGGTTGGGGAGGGTGATGCCTCCTGTAAAGTAACACGCAACCCGGAGATTCTTCTTGCAGCGATTTATTAAAAGACCTTCTCATGCAAACGGAAAAGAGGACGAACGAAGGATGGACTAAGGACGAACAAAGGAAGAGGAACCAGGGGGGACCCACTAGCTAGGCAGCTTCCCTCCTTATATACCTCTCGCTGCTTGTTTTCGCCCACGTGTCTGCATCTGATAGGTTAGTTACAGCTTATGGGCGTGGCAAGACATCCTGTTTCCTTATTAGGAATTGTTTTTGAAGCACACAGGTGTTGTTTACGAAGAACGGTGCAATTTACAAGCACAGTGCAACTGTTGTTACAAAGGCTCTCCACAGTTCCCCCTTTTTGTTTTAGAACAGCAAGTCTGCTTAGCGACCTCGGCCCCCTTGGCCTTACCCGTCATTGGGAGCCCTCTCGCTTGTAGGTCCCTGTCTTAGGTTGGTCCAAGGGTCAGGTGGGGTATAGTGCACCCTTTCAAACTCCTCAACTACAGGAGGTCCCCTGCAGTTAAGGGCTCTCAGCTGCATAATACCTTTGCTACATCCAGCTAACCTGATTGTTCTAAGCGAGATTATTATTTCAATTATTATTTCAAAGTTGCAAGCCAAAGCTGCGGGGATTGCTTTGCCTCCAGGGCCACGAATGCCTGTAAATATCACGCCTTTGTAAATAGTTGTTCTTGCTGCATTTTGTATAGACACCAGGCAAAAAACCAAAGCAGCGAGAAGCAATAAGGACAGTACTGCTCCCACCCCCGCCCACTCTTTGATAAATGGAGGGGACTTCTACTCTGGTCCTATCAAGATGGGTAAGGAAGGGGGAAATCTATGCACAGGCGTTAAAGCAGGCCATGTTGTAGCAATGGCCCAGGAAGCTGCTTCTTCAGCTCATATCCTCACAGGAATCAGGCTGAGAACGAGCACCAGTTTGCACATCTTGGTCTACTGGAGGCGCAGTCTTCCATGTCAGGCGTTCAGGAATCCACACTGGTTCTGCCCTGACCTGTGGAAAAACACAAACAGAACCCCTGGCCCAGGTTAACACGGGGTCCGGGCTGTGCCATCCACCAGAAAGGGTATAGGTGGAATCAGTTTGGCGATGAATCAGGAGACTCTGGTGGTCTGAGATCCAAATCAGGTGCTTGAATTCTGCTTCTGATAAGACGTAAAGGGATCCAAAGTTTCTTAGCGGGCTTATCATCTGTTGAAACAAAAGTATAGCCTTTTCCTCGAATGAGAAGTTTTCCTGCTACATTCAAGGAGAAAATACATCCTTTTTGTATTTGATTTAACACTGCATACATCCACTGAAAAATACAGAGGTGATGGGCTTAAGGCCGCAGTGTTCTATACTGAAAAGGGGTTGTAGTAACTGTATCGGGGCAGGGAATAGGCTGCGCTTCCTGCCGTCCCTGGCTGCAGCGATTATACTGATTGGAGCTCTGAAACTCCACACTGGGGAAAGGGGCTGAAACTGGGAACATCTCCTGATTTTGTGGGGCCTGGGGCTGGTCCCCTTGCAGGTGTCCCGAGTTGGGGTCACCCACTACATCAAAATTAAAGCGACAATCTCTGGCCCAATGATTTCCCTTCTTACACCGGGGACAGGGCCTCGGAGGTGTAAGTCTGGCTCTGCAGTCTCTGGCCCAGTGGTTTCCCTTCTTACACCTGGGACAGGGCCCAGGACGTGCTCTCGTAGCACGGCTTGGGGGCGCATTGCAATCTCTACGAAAATGGCCTGGTTTTCCACAATTAAAACATCTCTTCTGAGCTTCTCTCTGTAAGGCATAGACCTGTACCTTATGTTTAGCAGAGCCAACATTCCTGCACGCTTCCAAATACCCGAATATGTCTTCCTTCTCCTAAATAGGGAGCAGAATGGCCTGGCAATTCATATTAGCATTTTCAAAGGCCAATAGTTTAGTCAACAGCTCCTGAGCTGCCTTATCTTTAACCTGCATTTCAATGGCTTTCATCAACCTTCCTATGAAATCTACATAAGGTTCTGAGGCTCTCTGGAAAATCTTTGTAAAACTTCCCTTAAATTCTGCTTCTGCATCAACTTTCTCCCATGCACGCAGTGCTATTTCACGGACATGAGCAAGAACAGCATGAGGCAAGGTGACTTGCCTTTCTGGGTCGCGCCATTTCCCTTCACCAGTTAACATCTCACAAGTCAACTGAATACCTGAAAAGTTTTGTCCAGCATGGCCTAGGCCTTGAAGCTTTGCCTTGGCCTCATTATAGAGCCACATTCTCCATTCCAAGTACTGAGAACGGCTTAAGCATGTCTTAGCAACCATGTGAAAATCTTGAGGCACCCAGTAGGATTTTTTACTCCAGTATGCAAGATACTCTCTACAGTACGGAGATGTAGGCCCGTACGAGACACAGGCCTGTTTGAAACGACTGAGAGAATCCATCCTTAACCTGTGACAAGATGGATGCTGCTTCTTCTCTGCCTGGACTGGGCGATTGGGAGCATGTCCCGAGTGGCCTGGAGGCCACTTAGCTGAGTCACTCTCGGACTCAGAATCTGAGTAAGTGATAGCAGACTCATAACCCGCATCACTTCCATCTAATACACTGGACGTAGAGCTATATTCACCAGCCTCAGAAGTATTTTTCCTATGAAAACCCTTTCGAGACTTAGGTGTGGGAGGAGCTGGGGCCGTATTATTCCTAATGTTCTCCACATCAATTGCACTATTCAAAAATAGGAGAATAGAATTAACAATCTCCCATGTAGTCCAGAATTCCCAGGGGATCTTAGTCCCTTTCTCAGATGCCTTATAGACATTTTTCCTAACTCGTCTCCAAATCTTGCTTTCTAGAGTTCCTTAGTCTGGGAACCATGGGTTAATCTCATAAACTACTTTAAGGCAGGACCGGAGTTGGTCTCTGGAAATGTAGAGTTCCGGGTTTCCTATTCTGCGGGAGAGAGACTGAATGAAATCCATAAATGACTTGCCCTGTTCAGTCTGGCTCGAGAAAATACGAAAGATCTTGGGAAGACCCAGAATCTGTCCCATCTTAGTGGGGGATTGCTGCTAGGATTCTAAACCGCAGCACACACACAAAAAAATCCTGATCTCCCGCTCACCTTCTAGAGTGGGGCACACCGAACGCTTATTCTTACCTTTAGTCGGTAGTTCGTGCCCACCCAGGGACGCCAGCTGTAAAGTAACATGCAACCCGGAGATTCTTCTTGCAGCGATTTATTAAAAGACCTTCTCATGCAAACGGAAAAGAGGACGAAGGATGGACTAAGGACGAACAAAGGAAGAGGAACCGGGGGGGACCCACTAGCTAGGCAGCTTCCCTCCTTATATACCTCTCGCTGCTTGTTTTCGCCCACGTGTCTGCATCTGATAGGTTAGTTACAGCTTATGGGCGTGGCAAGACATCCTATTTCCTTATTAGGAATTGTTTTTGAAGCACACAGGTGTTGTTTACGAAGAACGGTGCAATTTACAAGCACAGTGCAACTGTTGTTACAAAGCACGGTCCGTGGAGGCTCTCCACAGCCTCCCATCGTCTTTTTCCCAAGAATTGTTTTAGCAAGCCATGGGCGTTTGTTGTTCCATATAAATTTCAGGATTGCTTGATCCATTTTTTTTGAAGAATGTCATGGGTATCCTTATAGGAATCGCACTGAATCTGTATAATGCTTTGGGGAGTATTGCCATTTTGACAATGTTGATTCTCTCTAACCATGAGAAGGGGATATGTTTCCATTTCCTCATGTCCTCTTTTAAGCATTAATATATTTTTAAAGAAAGTTGTAGAATGAGAATTTAATCAAAAGATTAAAGGAACTAAAAAGTAAAAGATAATAAGTTTTAAAAAATTTAATGGGAATTCCAGTAAGATGGCAGACAAGCAAAGATACTACACTCTGCTCTTCCATGAATTTTTAACTAAGAAATAAAACTAAGGGGATTTATTTAATTATTATTTTTTTCTTGATAGTGTTTTTTTAATTGTTTCACCATGAGATAGACCACTACAAAGCTGTTCATGTCCCAGTTTCAGTCATACAATGATACAACGCCCATCCCTCCACCAGTGTCCATTTTCCACCACCAATGACCCCAGGTCCCCTCCCACCACCACACCTTCCCCAGCCTGCTTTATGGCTCTGTGACAGGCACGTTCCTTCTCTTTCTCTCCCTCCCTCCCTCTCTCTCTCCTCCTCTCTCCCTCCCTCCTTCCTTCCCTCCCTCTCTCTCTTCCTCTCTCTCTCTCCTTCTATTTCTCTCCCTCTCTCCCCCCTCTCCTTTTGAGCATTACAGTTTACAATACAGAAAGGAGAGGTTATCATGTTTGTTCCTTTACCTACTTTCAGCATGCAGTTCTTATCTAGAGTGATCATTTCCAACTAGCTTTGTCAGAATTTCTCTTCTCTATCAAAATGAGGGGATTTAGACCCTGAGACAGGGCCGCGGTGAGAGTAACTCGGGTATGGTGCTTTCCTTGGGTGCATTTGACCTGGGTCCCCAAACCCCACCAGGAGTGACCCTAGAGCTCAGAGCCAGGAATAAGCCCTGAGTATGGCCAGGTGTGACCCTGCCTTGCCCTGGCCACCCCCAGTAAAGGGACCAGAGTTAGAGAAGCAGTGTCTTCATGGGCGAGATTGCAGGGACACCAGAGTCCAGGAATAACAGTGACACAGATCCTTTCTCTGTGTGTCTTGAACACTCTGGGCTTGTGCGCAGGAGAATCTGGGCTGATTCCCGGCCTTGCTCCTGAGTCTGGGGGGCTTCCTCCTGGGGACTCCTCAGAAAGAAGAGCACAGAACGGCCAGCACAGGTGACCAGCTAGACACCACAGGAGCAGACAGCCGGGAAACAGCCAAGAGGCCAGTGTTGAGGGGACCTGCATCCCTGCTGAGGGGAGGGCAGAGGTCCCCAGAGAGAGCTCCGATGACTGTGGGATGGTCCTCGCCTAGAGTGACCCACGAGCACAGAGCCTGAAGTAAGCACTGAGCACAGCTGGGTGTGGCCCAATGCCTACCTCAAAGCAACAATAACAGCAACAACAAGGCAGATTCTGGATAGACAAAGTTTAATGTAACCGCGGGAAAATGTCGATTATATAATTTCAGATTCCACATTATAATTACACCTTAAGAAATTGGTATTTCTGGGGCTGGAGCGATAGCACAGCGGGTAGGGCATTTGCCTTGCACGCGGCCGATCTGGGTTCAATCCCCAGCATCCCATATGGCCTCCTGAGCACCACCAGGAGTAATTCCTGAGTGCAAAGCCAGGAGTAACCTCTGTGTATCGCCAGGTATGACCCAAAAAGGCAAAAAAAATTGGTATTTCTGTGCATATGGGGAGTAGTTAAGATAGAGGAGGGTCCATGATGACAATGCTAGTTGGAAATGATCACTCTGGACAAGAACTAAGTCTTGAAAGCATGTAAAGAGATATAGACTATAATCTTCCAGCACCTGTACTGCAAATCATAATGCCTAAAATGAGAGACAGAAAAAGAGAAAGAGAGAGAGAGAACAGAGGTACCTGTCATAGAGGCAGGCTTGGGTGTGTGTGGGGGGGGGTGGCTTGAGGGGTGGGAGGGAAACTGGGGACAGTGGTGCTGAGAAATTACACTGGTGGAAGGATTAGTGTTGGAACATTGTACGACTGAAACACAATCATGAATGGTTTTGTAATGCTCTATCTCATGGTGATTCAATTAAAAAAATAACAAATACCACCCACACACAAAAATCACCTATTTTTTATTACAATATTTTCCAGTTTGGGTGAAATATCCAAGAAAATTCACAGTTTTTCTGAGATTATTATTAAAAACCCTTATTTTTAAATCAATATATATCAATGTATATTATATAAGGTCAGCCTTTTAACCAAAACAACACATTACAACAAATTCAATGCAGAAGCAGGAAAGAGAATCCATCTGTCCTTAAGGATAAATGGATATTAAAGAGACTTAAAAAATATGTAAAATGCTACCACTCTTTTCACTATTTTTTAAAGTTGATTATGTCTTATGATAGCATAATGGGTAGGGCATTTGCCTTGCACACAGCCAACACGGGTTCAATTCCTCCGTCCCTCTCAGAGAGCCTGGCAAGCTAAGAGAGTATCCCACCTGAATGGCAGAGCCTGCCAAGCTACCTGTGGCGTATTCGATATGCCAAAAACAGTAACAAGTCTCACAATGGAGAGGTTACTGGAAACCCGGAGCTGCTGAGCGCGAATCGGACCCTCTGCGGCGCTTAAAGACTTTGACTCCAAAGATGTAACACATTCGGGCATCCAGCGCAGCACCTGAGAGCAATGCATTGGGACACCAAACTGGGCTACAACTCCGTGCTGCTGGGGGTGGATTTTTTTTCCCCCCCCCACCCTGTCTTCCTGCATGGAAAGCGGCGGGCTGGCGGCACCATGTGGCAGGCGCCATCTTCTGATTCCAGACCCACAGGTATTCGGATTTTACTTTGGGGGCTCCCAGGAACTCATGGGAAGGGGGCGTAACCGGCACGCCCTCGGCCCAGATAAACCCGGAGCTGCTGAGCGCGAATCGGACCCTCTGCGGCGCTTAAAGACTTTGACTCCAAAGATGTAACACATTCAGGCATCCAGCGCAGCACCTGAGAGCAATGCATGGGGACACCAAACTGGGCTACAACTCCGTGCTGCTGGGGGTGGATTTTTTTTCCCCCCCCCACCCTGTCTTCCTGCATGGAAAGCGGCGGGCTGGCGGCACCATGTGGCAGGCGCCATCTTCTGATTCCAGACCCACAGGTATTCGGATTTTACTTTGGGGGCTCCCAGGAACTCATGGGAAGGGGGCGTAACCGGCACGCCCTCGGCCCAGATAAACCCGGAGCTGCTGAGCGCGAATCGGACCCTCTGCGCCTACAGACTTTGAATTCAGAGACTTCTTACAGCAATGCACTGGGACTGTGAGCTGGGCTATGTAATTCCTGGCAGAATTCTCCCTGGACTTTATACAGAAACCCAAAACCGCGCGGACGCTGCTGCGTCCGCGCGACTTAACATTTATAATTGTCAGCAATGTGAATTGGTTCCATTTGAACAGGTCTGACTTGGGGGGAAACTCCAAATAATAACAGTAAGTTTTTGTAGAAATATTGAAGGTTTTTAATGTAGCAGCCACCTCTGGACTGTGAACTAAGCAAAAGCCCCACGCTGGCCGACGTGGCGTGGCGTACACCATACTATGAGGCGCAGGAAGGGGGATGAGGGGGAAAAAGAAAAAAAAAAAAAAGGGAAAAGGAAAAAGAGAAAAAAAAAGAGAGAGAGAGAGAGAGAGAGTTATGTCAACTATAGTGAGTTTTGTGTTGAATTATGGAATGTAATCAAGGTAAAGAAAAAACGAAGTGAAATTCATTAGTTATACAGTAGGGGGTAGGGGGTGGGGGCGGGGGGTATACTGGGGTTTCTGGTGGTGGAATATGGGCACTGGTGAAGGGATGGGTGTTTGAATATTGTATAACTGACATATAAACCTGAGAACTTTGTAACTTTCCACATGGTGATTTAATAAAAATTTTAAAAAAAAAAAAAAAAAAAAAAAATGGAGAGGTTACTGGTGCCCACTCAAGCAAATCAATGAACAACGGGAGAACAGTGCTACAGTGCCATGTCTTATGATATATTTATGTTAATTCAAGTTTCACTAGTTATTTTAAAATAAAATTTTAAATAGATATTTAAACTTTTTAAAAAAGAAAAATGTACAAATTTCCAGTTTTCATCTTACTGCCCCCTTCCACCTCTCTTGGTTTCGGGTCTGACAGCAATGCGGGTGTCTGGGAAAGTGTGCAAAATGCCCCCAGTGAGTCTAACTCAGGTGGTCCTCAAACAATGGTGGGAGTGCTCAGAAGTCCCTCTCACCTCTTAACTATAATTCTAAGAGGAGGGAAGAGAAATGCGCTGCTTCTGGGTCAGGTAGAAAGACTTCTAAGTGTGTTTTGGTTTCCTCTGTGTATTTCAGGGCCAGTAACCTCACCTTACCAAAGTCAAGAGTTCCGAATTGATATCTCAGAGTGTCCTGGTTTCCTCGATTGTCCTTAAACCTGTCCTTCAGGCCAGTGTATTTGCTGTGTTTGAACTCCGTGTTTCCTTTGATAAGCTTTTCTCCATTATAGCCATTTCTCAAAGGATTTATAACCTTCAAGGTAAAGATGCCTGAAATGGGATTCCCAGGATGATCCCTACCGTGGACAATTAAGAGCACTTCAGCTACATTAGTGTCCCCAGCCCCTGGATTTATTGCAACAAAATAAACCCTCTTTTCAGAAAGCATACTCTTGGCTGCATTTGTCCCACAGACTTTTCCAGAAAGAGATTATAAGTAAAATGATTTGAGAGAGAATCAAAGGGTTCCATCTTTTTAATTAGTTTGCTAAACACAGGAACACCTAATACAAATATTTGACTATGCAGCAGAGGTTGGCTCAGGGGTTACCAGAGAAAATTTATAGGAAGCTCTAAAGACCCTCACAAAAATTGTCCCAGGTTATGACATCTCCAATTGCTCTTCATTGCCAATAGCAATACATTTGGACCGAAATAAAATTTTCTGAATTAGGGCAGTGTTCTTGTTAAAATGTTTAATCTTCACTTTAAATGAGTTGTGGTCTCATCGAGACCTTTTTGGTTAGTGGAAGCGGGTATCTTCCAAGACTAGTTCTTGTTATACAACTAATGACTCACTAATTTAAAATCCTTTTTGGATAGATGCCAGGCTTGTCTGGCTCAGGAATAGGAATGAAGGAAGCAACTCTGATTTCAAAAATAATTTAAGGTAGTGTAAGTCCACAGTGCAGGCTTACTATGAAACCTCTTATGTAAGCGTTCTTATTTAGTGCATCAGTGGGGAAGAGTGGGCTAGGGAGCACGTGGAGGGACATTGATGCAATGGTGTGGGTATGGTGTCGGATCACTGTCTGTCTAAAGCTCCATTGTTAACAGTATTGCAAACCACAGTGGCTAAGTAAAAAAGTGGAAGATCTAAAAAAAGGAAAGGAAAGAAAATAATGCAATCCCCAATCCCCATTTGGACAATTCCCTGGATTCCTTAGGCCTCACACCATCGCTAAGTGCCACCTCAGGCTTGCCTTCTCTCTTCTCTCTTGAATCCCAAATTGTTTGTCATTTAAATATTTCCCAGGAAACTTAATATGTTTCACATATCAGTAGCAATGAACTAAACTCATACACATGAGTGACAAGAGTTAGTGATCATCTAACACTCTTGAAGGGAATCTGTATTATATTTCATTGCAGCATCAGTACTTACAGTAGTATTAATATTAATGTTTTAGGCATGCAATATTCCTGTGTCACATCATCAGAGTGCCACCAACCTCCCCCCCACCACTTTTCACTGTCACACACACCCTCCATCTCACCTCAGGATGTGTACTTTAAAAGATTTTTTAAATTAATTAAATAAATAAAAATAAAAGATGTTTTAAGGGGGCAGAGTGATAGTACAGCACCCCATATGGTTCTTGAGCAAAACTACATGTGATCCAAACCCACCAGCCCTCCTTTAAAAAAGAATGTGTTAAATTGATGCTTCTCTCTTCTCTTCATCCATTCAAACTTTAACACATATTTAATATGTACTATATACCAGACTATGTACGAGACAGTGGGGTAAATCCTGGAGATGAAGTAAGAATTTTACTGTGCATGAATGATGGGTCAGTCTTCTTTGGGGTAGTGTGGGAGAGATATGTTGTAGAAGGGAGCTATTTCAGGGTTCTGCCCAAATTTAAAATGGCTTTGAGTCAGGCAGGGAACAAGAGTTCACAGCACTAGAGTCCATGCTTGGCAAACAAGACCCTGTCTCTCCCTAGCACCGCTGGGGAGCCCCATCCAAACAAAAGCAAAGCAAAATAAAAATAGCCCTTAAAAAAAAAGTAAAAAAGATTTTACTTCTTGTAAAATCTCCTTTACTTTACTTCCTTTTACTTCTTGCCCTACTAGCCAGCCTCAGATCTCAGGGCTGTTGTCAGTATCTCAGAATTAAAACACATAAATATTAATATAGCTTTACATGTACATCTATAGGGGAAACACGTATTTATTTTTACTGTTACAAGTCACAGAAAACCTAGAACAGTTAACAGTGGGTTGTTCCTAAAGAGGAGATTATGACCAATCAGAGGGAAATGGATCAAAGGTGACTTTTGTTCTGTTTTGATGCTTCATTGAGGGGCATTCTGTTGGAGTGGGGGGGGGGGCGGACGGAAGGTCTAGAAGGGAGATGTTTCCCACTCACTCATTCACACTTCGTTGAACCTTTTATACTCTGGGCCTACTGGGTCATTATCTCCATCAAATGTACTTGACTCATTTTGCACTGGGATATAGGTCTCTGTTGTTTTCTACCAATGCCCATCAGGCTCCTGAGACTCTGAGCTGTGGTTAGTCCAAATCCAAAACAGTATACTAAAAGTAAAATAGCTTGGGGCTGGAGTGATAGTACAGTGGATAGGACGTTTGCTTTGCACATGGTCGACCCAGGTTCGATCCCCAGCATCCCATATGGTTCCCTGAGCACCTCCAGGAGTAATTGCTGAGTGCAGAGCCAGGAGTAATCCCTGAGCATAGCTGGGTGTGACCCAAAACACACACACACACACACACACACACACACAAGTAAAATAACTCACTAATAATTTTATGGGCTACACTAGCACGCAACAGGGACAAATGGAGATGTTACTGGAGCCTGCTCAAGCAAATCGAAGATCAATGGGATGACAATTGAAACAAATGATAATTTTATGCATTATTGACATTGTTAAGGTATGTTTGATTTTTTTGTGTTTAGGGATCACACCCAGCTGTGCTCAGGGCTAATTCCTAGCTCACCACTCAGAGATCACTCCTGGTGAGCTTGGGGAACCATATGAGGTGCCAGGGATCAAACCTGGGTCAGATGCATGCCAGGCAAGTACCCTACCCACTATACTATCTTTCCAACACCAAGGGTATATATTAAATAAATTATATCATTAAAATGAATTTCAGTTAATTTACTTTTAAAATGTGACTATTAGAAGGCATTAAGTGACTTTATGTGCCTTATATTATATTTCTATTGGACAATGCTGGTCTAAAAGATACCAATTTTGAACATTTTGGGACCAAAGAAGTAGCTCAATCTGCTGAGCACGAACTTCACTTGTGGAAAAGTGGTAGCCAGCCTAAAACACAGAGCCCAGTGTGGTCCCCAAACAAATAAACCGAAAATTCAAAAACATGTTAATGACCTGAATCATTCCACTAAATGTATATAGGAAATATTTCCCATGTAAGAAAAGTTAGGTGTTGTAGTTCAACAACTCTGGATTCATTTTGGCTAGTTCACTTTTTAAAAGGTTATTGAACTTTAGGAGTTCATACTGAGTTTCTGTTTCTCAAGCTCAGATACCACCTAGTTTTATAGATTAACGATTAAAAGGAATCATGTAGTCAAGATTCATCATCTGGAATTGTCTAAAGGTGAAGTCTTCTTTGGTTTGGGCCCCAAAACCAAATTATGCCTTTCCTCCTCCCAGCCATTCAGTGAGGCCCAGAAGATAGGAATATTATTTCCTCCTTCAACTTAGCACTGGAAAGACACTTCTAACTCAGCTATGGCTTTCTACCTTATGGGTTTTTTTTTTCCAAATTAACACCACCTCACATATTATCTATTTCTTTGTTTTTACTCTCTGTGTTTGTTTGTTTTCCATTATAGTCTTCTAAAATTAACACCTCATTCTCAAGGCACTCATCCATTCTCCAAGCACCTTGTCCACCTCCCCCTCCTTGTCTCCCAGAGACATTGTTCAGATTTGCTAGAAAATGACTTTATCCCCCCTCAGGGCTGGGACACACTTCTGGTTTGCAGCAACCATTTCCTCACATGTTCTAATTTCACTTTCAAGTTCAGTTTCCTGGGTTATTTGGATCCGGGATTAGGGATTGGTTTTCCCAGAAAGAAGATGAAAATAATTTTAGCATATATGGTAGTACTAAAATAATTCTCTCCGTTCTTTGTTATAAAAGTGCTTGGTGGTCTGGCTCTGTTATATGTGAGATATTAAAGTAACAGAGTAAAGAAACAACAATTACTCAAAGGCAACAGAAACTGCAAACTGGACTTAATAGGAAGCATATCACTTTATGCGGCATGGGGCATTGGAAAAGGAGGACACACTGGGACCTGGTAGAGGAAAGCTGACACTGGTGGAGGGGGTGATGTTGGGATGTTTTTGCATGCACCCCTGCCATTATCAATACTGCAAATCACGGAGCCTAAACTAAAATTTAAAAATGAAAAAGTGGTTGAGTTTACACTGTGCTTTTATGATCTGTTCTATTCCCTGTTGGCAAGTTAAGCTTTGATTTTTTTTTTAAGCAGTTGAAATAGTTTTTGCCTCTAAAGAAAAAGCCTCTTCCTGGTCCTTAATTGCTACTCCTAATAGAGACCTTCATAAACAAAGAAGAACAACAACAATGTTCACATTTGCTGAGTCCTAGCTAAACACTATCTCCATCAAATTGACCTTTAATATTTTTAATGATTCCTCAGCCTGCTTAAGAGGAAATTGCAGGGTAAAAGTAGTTCATTAGCTTGTCTTCTATTTGTTCTTTTTTTTCTTTTGTGTACTCAGGAAAACCTCTGGTCCCAGGTTTCACAATCGCCCGGTTTTGAATATTCACACCCAAAGTCACTAATCTTTCTTGTTAACACCTCATAGTTTGGCCCTTGATTAATTCAATCAGTGATTAGCACGTCTACAATAAGTGTTAATCTCACTTTTAAAATACGCAAAGTCCTGCCTTTTCTTGAGACTTTCTGCCACAATCACAGTACAGAGGAGAGGATTTCCCTATTGTGAGCAATATCTACAAGGCATTTCCCATGGACACCAGCAGCCTGGGAAAGGCCTCCACAAAGTACTGCTGCACAATTAAAGCATTGATAATAGGCTTAAGGTTTGTGTCCCCCACATGCAACAGACTCCAGCTGTGTACAGCTATCAATTCTGCTAAAAGCAGGGGACCCACCATTGCAATACAAGCGAATAAATACAACTCCAGAGAGCACCCGCAGGAGTTAGGTCTGGGAAGAGGGGACTCTGGGCCTGCCTGCAGTGACTCCCAGGGTTCCCTGCTCTCCAGATGCTTGATTGCTCACAAAGGAAAGTGGGAGCCCGCTCAGAAGCAGCTGGCAAGACCTTGAGTCTCAGCTGGCAGCTGTGAAGGCCTCACCAAGAATAGTGATCACGCCCTCGATGACGGTTCCTGAATTCATCATTTTGTAGGTAGATACTACAGTTGTCCTTTCTGTTTCACAAAGGATATGAGTTACCTTGCAGACATTGATCTAGGTTCACGCTTTCTCCCTTTGGTTTTCCAGCCCAAACCCGCTGAGCTCAGAGACTATTCCTGACTGGGGGGGACCATGTGGTACTGGGGATCAAACCTGCAAAGTATGTGCTCACCAGCTCACACTCAAAATAACAAACCCTGAGAAAACTCCCCACTGAAGAAAGACAAATAGAACCAGCTAACTTTTCCTCTCCTACTTAAACGAGAATAGCTTTGATCTCAGTTTCATGCTAGATAGTCAGTATTCGATGGAGCATTGTTATTTCAACCCTGTGGCAAAAGTTTTCTATAAAGACATACTTTTCCATACTTCCTACTTGTAGAATCCTCAGGGCAGGTGGGTACTGTTCTCTCAACCTGAACATGAGAATCTTGTGATTTCTAAGAAATTCTTGAGCTAATTTGAGTGTTTACCTCTTATAACACAACAGTCACATTATAACCTTACCTTTAGATTCGCATTTGCATCGTTAGCCCATTCTTCTCATGCCCTGTCTCCTTCACATACCTAGACAAACATCCTTATTTCATTTTACAGATCAGAAAGTGGAAACCTAAAGAGATTTCATGTCTGACCTAAATCACATAGCCATATTACTTAGTGGTGTTGGGTTGTAAATTCAGATGCCTGCCACTCTGTGGTAAAGCACATCATCACTGTGCTCAACCCGATCTTTGTCAATCAGTGGAATCAGAAGTTAATGTGAGCGAAATATTAGCAGAGGAGCAAGAACTGGGAGGTGATGGTGGTGGGGAGGGGGTGGTTCAGTAAGCATCATAGATGCATTGGCACAAAAGGAAAACACATTTGCCTATGGGCAAGCCAAGGAACTGGGAGAACCACAAAGCCAGCTAAACAATAATAGCAGCCAGATATGCAGAGGTCCATGGGTCTGGGAGAACAAGAATGAGAATTCCAAGAGGCAACCATGAAAGAGGGTGTACTCACCCTTTGATTTACCCTCACATTCTTTTAGTCCAGATGAGTCTGCGTCAATGAATCATTCTTGAACTTTAAAGTAAGAGCTCTAAGGGATGTGAAATGTGTACTGAAAGTAGATAAAGGACCCAACGTAATGGCCTCTCATAATCTGTATTGCAAACCATAATGCCCAAAAGGAGAGAGAGAGTAAGAAGAAAATTGTCTGCTATAGAGGCAGGGGCTAGGGTCGAGTAGGGGTGGTGGCAGGTATACTAGGGCTATTGGTGATGGAAAATGTACACTGGTGGAGGGATGGGTGTTCTATCATTTTATGATTGAAACTCAATCATGAAAGTTTTGTAACTATCTCATGGTGATTCAATTTTTTAAAAAAGTAAGAGCTTTAGGACAAAGAGATTTGATAAACACAGATTCCATCCCTGTTTCCTAAAAATCAAAATCCTTGAAAGTGAAGACAGAGAATGCACACTTAAGCCAATTTCCCAGGGATTCTCTCACTCACCACACCTGAAAAAGCAAGAGTCAAATTATAGGTGCAGGTCTGCAGGGGTGGGTGGCAGCCAGGAACTCTCAGCTTACTTCTGCCTTTCTTGAAACAGATGAGTGAGAGAAACCTTTGCTATTTTAAAAAGAAGAGCGAATTTCAAAGAACAAAAGACCCAGTGCTCCAGCACCTCAGAGGTGTGTGAAGGTCAGAGGGAGAGCTTAGCGATCTGGGCATCTACTTGCAAACCCAGGCTGAGTAACCAGCTAACAGGGTCATGCTGGAATCAAGGGGACGGACATACACGAGCGCTTCATATATTTACACCTGAAACTTTCATCCCGATGTCAGTACACACAGACACACAAAACAGTTTTAAAAATTACTTTGTGTTTTCATCCTTTCACACAGTAGAAAATAAGCAAACTGGAGTGGAGAAATAGTATAGCGGGTAGGATGATTGCCTTGCCCACAACTGACCTGGGTTTGAACCCTGGCACTCCAGTGACACTTTGAGCACCACCAGGAGTAATTCCTGAGTGCAGAGCCAGGAGTAAGACCTGAGCATTGCTGGATATGGCCACATTTTAAAAATAAATAAACAGTGTTGGAGCAATAGCACAGTGGGTAGGGCATTTGCCTTGCATGTGGCTGACCTGGGTTCAATTCCCAGCATCCCATATGGTCCCCCAAGCACCGCCAGAAGTAATTCCTGAGTGCAGAGCCAGGAGTAACCTCTATGCATCGCCGGGTGTGACCCCAAAAACAATATATGAATAAAATAAGCAAACAAAGATGCACACATGTTAACGTTTGTTGAGATAGGTGAACTATGGCAAGTCTAAATCTCAGGCACTAAAGAAAGATGTCACAGAATGCCATGACCCCACGCCAGGCTGTCTTCATCAGAGCAACTCGGAGCGGGGGGCAGGTAGAGTTTCTCTCCCCACCCCAAGCAGCACCCTGGCAGCTGAAAACCTCCAGAACCCAACTGCAGCCATGCTCAAGGTTGCTATCCACAAGCTCAGACAAGCCTAACCTGTGAGGGAACCTGTAGAAAAACCCAGGTTTGCAGGACCCGTGACTGAGATCTCCAAGCCCGCTCGGAATGGGGCTGGGCCTCCTCCACCCCAGCTCCGCAGTTTTCCAGTAGCTTGGCAGTCACACCCACAAACTTCCCCCAGCCCCCCTTCTCCCTGTGCCGTATAATCTCATCAATGGCCAAGATCCAAAGATTATGAAATTATGAAATAAAGCTCCCAGAAGAGAGTGACACAGAACGTTCTTGGTGCGTGGTCACAAATGCTGCGGCTTGACCTTTTATACTCTAGCCCACTGATGTACCAAAAGTAGCACACATTTGTTTTATTTTAATATACAGGCTCTTAATATCTTATATAAGGCCTTAAATGGCTCCAGGATCAAATACAATCTTCATACACTTTCCTCTTATGGTGGTGGGAAGGTGCTCGGTGGTGGGATTGGTGTTTGAACATTATTTGTAATGAACTATTGTGAACAACCTTATAAAAATAAAATATATGATTAAAAAAGAAAGATGTCTGGGATATAAAGAGCACAATGAGTGGGGCACTTTCCTTGCATCCAGCTGACACTGGTTTGTTTTGTTTTTTTGTTTTGTTTTTTATGTTTGTTTTTGGAGGAGGGGTTGGGTCACACCAGGCAATGCTCAGGGTTTCCTCTTGGCTCTGTGCTCAGAGATCACTCCTGGCAAGGCAAGTACCCTACCCTTCTGTACTACCATTCCAGCCTCATAAAAAAAATTCTTAAAACTCAACAATAAAAAGTAAACAACCTGAATTTTAAATGTGCAAAAGATCTGGACTCTTGCTTATGATGATAAATAGCAAATTAGGATATAAAAATAGACCCAACAGCATATATCATTAGGGAATTGCTAATTCAAACAATAATGAGATTTTACTATATTCTTTTTTAAATGCCCCAAACGAAAGATCAGCAACACAAAATGTCAGCATAGATGTGGTATGCAGGAAATCTCATACTTTTCTGCTGAGAATATAAAGTGGTATAGCTATGGTGGATGAGTTTGGCCGTTTCTAACACATTTCTCAACATAATCTCACCCTTAGATCCAGCAATTGAACACCTTGGTATTTACCCAAATAAATTGCAAACAATAGGTGAGATGATAGTTAAAATTAACCAGATGTTCTTCTTTTTTTCTTTTTGGGTCACACCCAGCGATGCACAGGGGTTACTCCTGGCTTTGCACTGAGGAATTATTCCTGGTGGTGCTCATGGGATGCTGGGAATCGAACCTGGATTGGCCGCATACAAGGCAAATGCTATACTCACTATTCTATCGCTCCAGCCCCACACAGCAGAGCTTGGCAAGCTACCCATGGTGTACTGGATATGCCAAAATCAGTAACAACAGGTCTCACAAGGGAGATGTTACTGGTGCCTGCTCAAGCAAATCGATGACCAACTGGATGACAGTGATACAGTGACAGTGATAGAGTGATGCAAATTGTAAACTTCTGTCCCACAAATGCCTATGCACACACATTTATATCACCTTTACTCATAATTGCCAAAACTTAGACATAACCCAGAGGTTCTTAACCAGATGAACAGATACATAAAATACATTTAGTCAATAGAATAGCACTAAAAGTAAATGAATGATGGAAGGAGCTATTCCTATTAGGGGAATAGGGGATAGACGAGAAATCTCTGAACTGGAAATCTCAATTTCATAGTGAACCTAAAGCTCCTCCAAAAATAAAGCCCAGTTTAAATGTTATATCTTTTAATTATATATAATTATTTAAATGTATACAATTATGCACATCTAATTAATATGTCATCATTATTACACGGCACTTGACCTTCCAGAATGCTTACAAATTTAAACTAGAGATTCAAAAAGAGATGGATGGTAATAATCTGTACCAGAAAAAGAAAAGAAAGGAGAAGAGAAGAGGAGAGGAGAGGAGAGGAGAGGAGAGGAGAGGAGAGGAGAGGAGAGGAGAGGAGAGGAGAGGAGAGGAGAGGAGAGGAGAGGAGAGGAGAGGAGAGGAGAGGAGAGGAGAGGAGAGGAGAGGAGAGGAGAGGAGAGGAGAGGAGAGGAGAGGAGAGGAGAGGAGAGGAGAGGAGAGGAGAGGAGAGGAGAGGAGAGGAGAGGAGAGGAGAGGAGAGGAGAGGAGAGGAGAGGAGAGGAGAGGAGAGGAGAGGAGAGGAGAGGAGAGGAGAGGAGAGGAGAGAAACCAGGACTCTTAACTTTGATGCTCAAAAATACACTGGAGGGGAAAAAACATAATGCAAACAATTTCCAAACTCCACAGGAGAACAGGGTACAGATACTGGCTTTATCTAAGAAAGCCTCTGCTCAGGCTAAGGAAGCAGAGCACAGAGCTGCATCGATCTAATTACAGCAAGGCTTCGTCCTACTATCCTGATCTTTAGGAAACAGAAGTTCGCTGACTTTATTCTTCCTTGGAAAGGCAAAGGTTCTCAATACATGGTCACATGAAGGAACTGAGGATAACTTTACGGGGTGGGTCCCAGACCCACCGGGGAGACATCTCTAATATAGCAAGGAAGTACCAGGGCCTGGCAGAGAGCTCAGGAAAGAGGTGACAGTGACAGACACCCCACTGGGGTAAATCTTATGGCCCCTCTCTTAGAACTTCCCCCCTCGGGAGACCCCCGTTCCAGCGGCAGGAACTCTGGTGTGGAATGTTTCCACATTGCTGAGTGAAGTGGAAGCAAAGACCTCTTGCTTCCCATGGATTCCCTCTTCCCCCATCAATCCATAGCCCCCATCTTTCCACAGGAGAGACGTTTCAAGACCCTGAAACTGTAACAGCAAATCCTATTCAGTTGACACTGAAATAAGGCAGGTTTGAACTGCATAGGTCCACTTAAACACATCTTTTTTGTTAACAAATGACATGGTACAATATCCATACATGCACGCTAATACTGGAAATGTATTTTCTCGTGATTTTCTTTTTTGTTTTTTTTCTCTCTTTTTTTTTTTAATTCTGATTTTGGGGCCATACCTGCTAATGACCTACTCTTGGTACTCCCAGTTCTGTGCTTGGTGATTGCTCTCAGCTGTGCTCAGAGGATCAGGTAGTGTTAGAAATTGAACTTGGGTCTTCTATATACACAGCAGGTGCTCAGCCAATTGAGTTGTCTCTGGTCCTTTCTTGGGATATTTCAATAATAATTTCTTTTATCTAGATTAGCTTAATATCAGAATATAGTGATTAGGGCTAGAGAGATATTTCAGGGATTAAGGTGTTGGCTTTGAATTGATTGCAGCTTCTATCCCCAGCAATGCATATGGTTCCAAGTACCACAGAAGTGTTCCCTTAGCACAGAGCCAGGAGTTGCCCCTATTCACCACCACCAGGTATGGCCCTTACAAAACAAACAAAAAATAATATGACATATAGTAACTATACCACATAACATTTTTTTTTTGGTTTTTGGGTCACACCTGGCAATGCACAGGGGTTACTCCTGGCTCTGCACTCAGGAATTACTCCTGGCGGTGCTCAGGGGACCATATGGGATGCTGGGATTTGAACCCGGATCGGCCGCATGCAAGGCAAACGCCCTACCCGCTGTGCTATCAAAAAATATAGAACGCTTCACGAATTTGCGTGTCATCCTTGCGCAGGGGCCATGCTAATCTTCTCTGTATCGTTCCAATTTTAGTATATGTGCTGCCAAAGCGAGCACACATAACATTTTTTATCAACAGCTTCAAGCTCGATTTTTCCCTGGATCTCAGAACAGTTTTCATTGTCATTTTGGTGTGCACACATTTAAGGGTGTGCATTGAGGAGAATGCACACTGGTGGAGGGGTGTAAACAATCACTGTATGACTGAAATGCAAACATGAAAGTTCATAGGTTTGTAATTGTACCTCATGGCAACTCACTAATAAAAAAATTTTTAAAAAAAAGGTGTGCATTGAAGGAGCTGGAGAGACAGTATAGCAGGTGGGGTGCTTGCTTTGCATGCAGCTAATCTGGGTTTTATCCCTGGTACCATATGTGGTCCCATGAGCCCACCAGGAGTGATCCTTAAGTGAAGAGTCAGGAGTAAGCCCTGAGCACCACCAGGTGTGATCCCCAGACCCAGTAAATAAATAAATAAGGTACAAGTTAATAAATATCATTACTAATGCTAAAATTAGAATAACTACAATATACCATCATATGTTGGCTCTCTCCCTCTCAAAATATTTCATTCCATTGAAGATTTTGCAGACCACAGCTATGTATGGGTAACTAAAACCACACAGTGTAACACAACTGATGAGGGATCGCTATGTATATTCACAGAATGCCTTCCACACACTAGGCTCTATGCTTAGTGATTAGAGATGCAACTGTAAATAAAGCAATGTGCTTGCTTTCACGGGGAGAAGCAAGCAATAATATAAAAAGTAGATATTGAATAAAATATTAGAATATAGATGGCAAGAGTTAGTAGAGTAGGGTGGGGTCTTTGCCTTGTATGTAGGTGACCCAGATTCAATCCCCAGTACCCGATATGGCCTCCCTGAGTACTGCCAGGAGTGATCCCTGAGCACACAACCAGGGGTAAGCCCTGAGCACTGCTGGTTGTGGCAACTTCCTCCTCTAAAAAGAAAAAAAAAAAGGAAAGAAGCTCTTATTTGTTTAAAGTCTGTTAGTTGTGTTCTCAGTTACTTTAATTCAAATATCACTATAATTACTATAGATGCTAGGGACAGAGAGATAGTACAGCATGTACCATGCTTGCCTTGCATATGGCTGACCTGGGTTCAAATTCTGGAACTCCTGAGCTTAAGTCTTGAGCTCTTCCAGGTAGATCCCAAACAAACAAAATAATTACTACATTGTTGTTATTACCAGGAAAATATGGAATGGGGACTAAGCAGGGAAAAACAACCAATTTTCATCACTATGACATACTGGTAACTCAAGATTGGACTTTTTGCTTCTTTAGCACATACCAGGAAATCATTCGCTAAGTAATAGAAAGGAAAATCAAGAAGGGGCAAGGGATTGGAGGAAGAACTATGGAAAAGTATATCAGCTGATCTAGCCGTCCTTCCTCCTCCATTAAAAATAGACAGAATGATAAACACCTATATCCATTCAAAGACCAATTTGAGTGAACATTTGTTTTATGAAGTTAACTCCATTCTTCTGGGAAGAATTACTATAAAAATGTGCAAAGACACTGAAAGTAGACTAGAGACTGAACATGATGGCTACTCAGTACCCCTATTGCAAACCACAACACCCAAAAGGAGAGAGAGAGAACAAATTGGAACGCTCTGCCACAGAGGCAGGGTGGGGTCGGGGGATGGGATAGGGCGGTGGAAGGGATACTGGGTTCATAAGTGGTGGAGAATGGACACTGGTGGAGGGATGGGCTCTCGAACATTGCATGCGGGAAAAACAAGCACGAAAATGTGTGAATCTGTAACTGTACCCTCACTGTGACTCACCAATTAAAAATAAATAAATTATTAAAAAAAATTTAAATGTGCAAAGAAATGGATTTTTTGAACCAGAGGTAGCTCATGCTTGTGCTCTCATAGGGACCTGGGTCTGATCACTACCACCACATGCTCACCAACAAAGAAAGAAAAGAGAAAGTGTACATTGCTATCTTGAGCAAATAATATAAAATATACTTAGAATAGATCTAGTATCATAAATACATAATAAAAATATTTTTTCCATGCCTGGCACAGAGTAGATTTTTTTTATCTTGGAAAATTTATGGCTTTTTTAAAAAATTATTTATTTTTAATTAGTGAATCACCGTGAGGGTACAGTTACAGATTTATACATTTTTGTGCTCATGTTTCCCTCATACAAAGTTCGAGAACCCATCCCTTCACCAGTGCCCATACTCCACCACCAGTAAACCCAGCATCCCTCCTACCCTCCCCAATCCCATCTCCCCCCACCCCACCCTGCCACCCTGGCAGGGCATTTCCTTTTGTTCTCTCTCTCTAATTAGGTGTTGTGGTTCGCAATAGAGATGTTGAGTGGCCACTGTGTTCAGTCTCTAGTCTACATTCAGCCAGCATCATCCTTCCCCAGCATGGCCTCCGACTGCATTATATTTGATGATCCCTTCTCTGAGTTGCCCTCTCCCCAGAATGTGAGGCCAGCTTCCAAGCCATGGAGTCAACCTCCTGGTACTTATTTCTACTATTCTTCTATTCTTGGGTGTTAGTCTCCTCAGAGTAGATTCTTAAGAAAATTTTTAACACACTTTTTCCACTACTGTAAGGGACTCTTTGTGACATTGATTGACTTCACTGATTTGGTTACCCATGCTCGGAACTACTGAAGAGATATTCTAACTAAATCTAACATCTTCTCCCAAGGTTGAATTCTCTCTGGGCGCAACTCAACTCAGCAGATCATGAGCTTCCCCTCACACCTTCAAAAGGTAAATAGAGTACAGAAGTTAGCTCTCAGGGTGATGTGTAAAGAGATGCATAAAGCACAAAGAACTCATCAAACTATATCGCAGCAAATACAATACCACATCTTAAGCATGAGCAAGGTTTTTCAAAAGCAGTATGACAGACAGAAAAGAGATCAAGGACAAGATGATTTAAAAAAAAAAAAAACCGCAATGAGATGAAAAGAAAGATAGAAACTAAGGCAAGAACTCAAGAACCAAAGCAATTCTACAGTAGAACCACTAAGTAAATATAAATGGGTGTTTCAGTCTGCTTAGTTTGAATTATTAGTGCCAGCAGTAGGCTTCAGTTCTGCTTTCTAACAAATGCAAGGAAAAATTCAGAGACAGTAAAGAGATCGTGGAAATGGAAGATAGAATTCCAACATAATGATAGCAGATGACCCAGAAGTAGCAATCTTAACAAACCATACAGAAATATTATTCAAAATTCTAAAATAAGAACTCTTTCTGAAATAAAGATATAATTAAATCTTTATGTAAAGAATATACATGTAAATTTCTAAGAAAAAACATGATATGGCACAAATATCATTGTACTGTAATCTGATGTAACTGAACTTGAGGGATAAGGAAATCTTTTTTGTTTGTTTTGAATCTTTATTGAAGGACTGGGATTTGCAATACAGCTAAGGATGGTTTCATGCACACATTATTCCAATACCACACCCACCTCCAGAGTGCTTCCCTCCACTAAAGACTTAAATTCCCCCACCTTCTAGTCTCTCCCCGCCCCCTACAAGAGATAAAGAAGTATTTAGGAAAACAAGCCAAAAAGCAAGTCATTTACAAGGATTTGTTAGGTTCCTGTGGGGGTTGGTGTTCAGACTCTCCTTGGTCTTATTCCACGACGAAAACACTGCAACAAGCTTAGAACTTTTTGCCCATCTACAAATAAGCAAATGTTTCAAATATGAACATAAACCAGTTCAGGAAAATGACACATTAACCCTTCCTAGAAAAAAAAAATCAAATGATGATTCAGTTCAAAAGGAACTGATGGATGAACCCTATGATAAAAACCAATTTCAGTACCTATGTCAAAAACAAAAGAGTAGGGGCTAGGGACATAGTACAGTGCTTGCCTTGAATGAGAACAACCCACATTCAACTTCCCCTCTCTGGGGTTACTCCTGGAGGAGCTTGGGGGGGAAACCATAAATGGTGCAAGGAATTGAATCCAGGATGTGCAAGGCAAGTATCCTACCTGCTGTATTACCTTTTCAGTCCCAAAAATAAATATTTTAAGAATCTTCACCTTATAAAAATGCAAAGAACCATCGAAACTCAGCAGAGGGGGTGAGAGATCACTCAAGGAGCTGAACCCATGCTCTACATGCAGAAGTCCTAGGTTCAATTGGTCCCTGGCACTGCATGGTTTTCCCCAGCGTCATGCCAGGAACAGGCCCCAGCACCAACAGGTGTGAATCCCCCCAAACCATCCCGTTGCTCATCGATTTGTTCGAGGGGGCACCAGTAATGTCTCTCATTGAGAGACTTATTGTTACTGTTTTTGGCATATCCAATGCCCCCAAACCTTAAATAAATAAGATAAAATAAAATAAATAAATGGGCTCAACAGACAGAAGGTGATGTAGAGGGATTTTTTTTTTTTTTGCTTCACACCCAGCGATGCACAGGTGTCACTCCTGACTCTGCACTCAGAAATTACCCCTGGCGGTGCTCAGGGGACCATATGGGATGCTGGGAATTGAACCCGGTCGGCCGCATGCAAGGCAAACGCCCTACTCATTGTGCTATGCTATATATTTTTTTTATTGAATCACTGTGAGATATACACTTTAAGTTGTTCATAATTGGGTTTCAGTCATACAAAGTCATCCAACACCCATCCAGTAGGGGAATTTTAACATGCCAGTTTTCTCAGCTCTCCTAGGAACACCTCAAAGATCTTTTTGAAAAGTGCATCAGAAAGTGAAAATAAAATGTACTGACTCAAAACTTCTTTTAGGTCCTTTTTTGAAAGATGAAAGTAACATTGCATTATAAAGCCATGTAAGCTTCAGTGGTGCATCATTTAAATTTCCAATAGGAGCCAGTGAGATAGTACAGGGATTAAAACATTGGCCTTGCATGTGATCTTCCCTGAACCATTTGGATCCCCAAAGCACTGCTGGTGCAGCCCCGAAGACCCCCAAGCAGTGCTGCGTGTGGGCCAACACCCTCCTAGATCAATATATCTTTACACCGCATTAAGTTCATCACCAGAAGGACACGTAGAATATTTTTGTTCTTTGAATAATTTTTCAGTGGCAAATACTAAGTGAGTATAATGGACCGTTATTCTTTTTCTTTTTTTCCTTTTCTTTTATGAATAGAGACTGTGGTCCTGGAGCTAGGATAGCAGTTAGACCACGGTTCGATTCCCAGAACCACATGGGCCCCTGAGCCTCACTGGCACGGCTCTCAGAACTTTTAATACACATACAATTGTTTTCTTCATCTTAAGAGTGTCTTTAAAGAACTAATGTTCAGGGCCAGTGAGATAGTATAGCAGATAGTTGCCTTGCTCACAGTCAATCAGGTTTGATCTCTGGCATCCCATGTGGTCCTTGGAACTCTGCCAAGAGTGATTCCTAAACACAGAACAAGGGGTGACTCCTGAGCACCACTGGGTGTGGCCCCAAAACCAAAATAAATAAATAAACAAGAAACTAATATTACCTTTAGAAAACATTTATCAGGGCTGGAGCAATAGTATAGTGGGTAATGTTTTTGCCTTGCACGTGGATGACCTAGGTTCAACCCCTGGCATCCCATACGGTCCCCCAAGCATCACCAGGAATAATTCCTTAGTGCAAAAGCAGGAGTAACCCCTAAGCATTTCTGGGTGTGACCCAAAAAGCAGAAAAATAATAATAAATAAATAGAAAACATTTATCTAAATACTGCATGTTCCTTGGTTTTACTCTCATAGCAGTTTTAGTTGTTTTTTCTTTTGTCAAATTCAAATAGATTAGTTTTAAGTTGTTCTTTTTTTTTAATTGTGTCAGTGTTATTTTCAACACTTTATATGTCTATTGGCCCTGCTCACTCTATACTCCCTTCCCCACTCACCACGGGAAACTTCAGTTCTGTAGTCCCAATACAAGTGCTAGATTTTTAAAAAATATTTGTCTCTTTCTTTATCACACGTGTGCATGTGTGAAATGATCCAATATTTGATTTTCCCCTTCTTATGTATTTCACTTCACACAACTCTTTCCTATTTGATACATTCTGTCATAAATAGCACAATTTCATGTATGTTCATATATATTTATTGATGAGTGATATTGCATTGTGAATATATATAGAACATCTTCATCTACTTATCTCTCATCAAGAACTTAATTTTGCTCATTGTGATTAATACTGCAACAAATATAGGCATTTATATCTTTTATAATTAAATCATTCAAAATATGACTATTTTTTATTTTGTTTTAGATAGGTACCTAGCGGTGGAAATTCTGGATCATATGGTACATCAATTTTTTACATCAATTTTTAATATTTTGAGTAACCTCCAGACTATTTTCCAAAGAGGCTTGATAGGATAGTTTACATTCCCACAACAGTGTACAAAGGTAACTTTCCTCCATATCTTCATTAATACTTGTTGTTTTTTTAGCTTTTTTTTTATATATAGACCTTTATCACATTGTTCGAAGTAATACCACATATTTTGGTTTTGATTTAAATTTCCCTGATAATCAGTGATGCTGAGCATTTGTCTATGTGCCAGTTGGCCATGTGTAGATCTTTAGAGAAGTGTACATTTAGCACTTATCCCCTTTATTTTTATTTGTATTGGTTGATTTGGTTTTATTGTTATTGCATTATATGAGTCCTTGATAGATTAGTATATCATTCCCTGGTCAGAAGTATGATAGCCTAATATTTTTTCTATCAATAAATGTCTTATATATTTATTTTTGGCAGGTGCTGAAGATTGAACCCAAAGTTTTACATATACAAGGCAAATTTTTCATATATGTATATACATATATATAGACATATATGTACATATATACATTCACACACACATATATATAGAGAGAGAGTCTATATGGGGTAATGGAAATAGCTCAAAGGGCTGGAGAACATGCCTCAAGTTTAATCCCCAGCATGGCATGACCCCCAGCAGGACCACACATAGCTATGGTGCTCACCACACCTGGTGGCAGTGCTCACATGTTTGGCCATGTGCTTGCAGAGGGTTGCACACATGCTGCTTATTCACGTGCTTGTTGGGTGTGGCACTCCTTCATTGTGGTGTTCACACATATTCTAGTTGTAGTGCTCATGGACCGGACCGTGGGGGGGAGAGTCACTGCAGGGCTCCCACAGGTACTTACCAGGTGCTCCTGGCCACTGTGCTGAACCTGGCATTTTAGCTGCAGAGTTTTCAGGGGGAGCCACACCCTTTACTGTGGCACTTACAGGGCTGCTATATGTCACCTCAAACATCTGCCTGGATCACTCTTCATATGTGTGATCACACAGGCAACTCACAACCTTACACTTGCAAGAATGTTCCTCAGCACCCACGTCTTTTGGTTTTATAATAGTTTCTTTCACTGTGCAAAAACATTTTTGTTTGATGTAGTTCCACTTGTTTATTTTTGCTCTTATTTCCCTGGCCATTGGAATCAAGTTCCCAAACACTGAGACCATTCACATTGTTATCTTAAAAAAAAAAATAATAGTGGGGGTAAGTTGGAGTGACTCCTGGTGATGCTTAGAGGCCTAAATACAGTGCCAGGAATTGGACCAGTCAGCTGCATGCAAGGCAAGCACTTTAACCCCTGTACTCTTTCTCCAAGCCCCAAATGATCCCATTTCTGACTATCAATTCTTTTCTATGTATGTGTCTAAGATTCCTGAACTAGGTTCCGTGATAACAAGGATTAATCGTAGAATAGCAAGGATTATGGATATTACCATTTCGTTTTTCCTCCAGCCTTTGCTATCTCATTCTCTTTTCCTTCTGCCTCTTCAGTATTTTACAAACTAAAGGGAACAGAGAAGAGAACTTTGGCTTTGGCTCACCCGGTTATGAGCCACCAGACATGGTCTTAGCAGCCCTTGATTGCATAATGCTTTGTAAATGGGAAGCACTAGCTACAGAGAAATGCCAAGCAAACAAATGTGAGTGGAGATGCTAGTGGCCAGGCACCTTCGAGGACAATTTGAAGGAGAGTTGCTCACTTTCATGTGAGCATCCCAGGCCCAAATTCTTTTTTTTTTTTATAATGTAGGAACACTGTTATTTATTCAGCCATTTATTAAGCTGATTGAATTGGGGATAAACTCCACATTACTTTTTAAATTTTTTTTTAATTTTATAAGTTAGTTCACAATGTTTGATTACATTCAATATTCAAACACCCATCCCACCACCATTATACTTTCCCACCACCAAATTTGGGATGTTTTCATCCCGAACCTCAATCCCTGTCCCAAAACACAACCAAAATAATATATTTTATATTGTCTGTTATGAAGAACTGCTGAACATGCTTACAAAAAAGTGTTCATATAAGAAACAGTGTGAAGATTGTTCTATTTTGGCAGGAGCCATTAAGACATTCTATAGGGTATAACTAACATGTAGTTAAAGTTTGGGTGATGTGGATCTTTGGTATATAGATCTGAAAATCTGAAGACTTCTGGAGCCTTAGCCACAGCCATGCTTAAGGCCCCTCTCCACACATTTGGATGAACTTCACGCATGAAGGTACCGGCAGAGGAACCCAGGTGTGTGGGACCCAGGGCTGAGACTTCCAAGCTTGCTCAGATCAGGACTGGGCCTCCTCCACCCAGATTTCCCATTTCCCAATAGCTAGGCAGTCACACCCAGGGACTGCCCTGGCGCCGTGTAATCTTGTCAACGGCCAGCATCCAGAGACTTAAAAGCAAGCTTCTCAGCCTCAAAATATGCTATAGCCTACTTCTCCCTCTGGGAGAACCTGGCAAACTACTGGGAGTTTCCTGCCCACATGGGAGAGCCTCACAAGGTTCCCATGGTGTATTAATATGCCAAAACCAGTAACAAGCTGAATCTCATTCCCCTGACCCTGAAAGAGCCTCCAGTACGGCATCGTTGGAAGGACGAGCAGAGAGAGGCTTCTAAATTCTCAGGGCTTGGACGAATGGAGACGTTACTGAGACCGCTCAAGAAATTCAACGATCAACGGGATGATGATGATGATGATGATGATGATGCATATATATATATACATATATATATTTCCCTCTATGATTTGTTGCTTACTATCTGAACCCCATCAAATGTGGTGTGGTAATTATGGAGAATGGGTAGGGAGTGTCATGATGTGTCCAGGAATATGTTTACTCATATGCAAGGCTCAGCCCGAGCACGTGGGGAACGACCTTGAGTGTGGCAGTGGTTGGATTGTGGAGGTTTTTGGCTGCCAGAGCTGGGTCCCTTGGGGCGGGGAGGGCTCTCATCCACCCCGCTCTGGGGCGCCCCGTGTGAAACAGCCAGGTTCAAATTCTTGTCTGGCTCAGATATGGATGCTTTGTGTCACCTTAGTTCATCTCCATGACACCCACGATAAATAATTAAGCCTTTTGAGACCCAGATCTAGTACTCAAATCTATTTCTATTGCTTTAAAAAAAAACTGGGAAGTCCAGGCTCTGGTTTCCTGATAAAGGCAGAGGGAGCCATGAGACAGGGTAGCTGCTAGCATCTCTTGCACACAGGGCTGGTCACTCACATGGGCATCAGCTGTGTTCTGTCTTGGTGCCGCTCCTCCAGAGAAGGACAAGGTGGACAAGGAGAGCAGTTGCTCCCCAAGAACAGAGGTGACCTTCTGCCACCTGGGACAGCTTCTCCTTGGGGTTGAGAAAGCCCAGCGTGAGGAGCACAGGCTGGTGGGCAGCTCTTCTGACTGCTCTGGGCACAAGTTCCACAGCCATTTGCAGGGGGCCCCTAGGAGTACATGCAACAACCCACGAGCTCTAGCTCTAATGTCCATACACGGTGCAAAGAGCATGATGAAAAGATCACAGGACCAACAAGAGTCAACTGACAGGGACATCTTCTAGCATCCTTTGGGTAACCTTCAGTTAAATTAGAACAGACCAACTCGAAGACCAGCAAATAAGGTCTGCTCTGCATCCGCTAGAAATCAAACTAAAATCGCACACTGGGAAGAAAGCCTCTGCAGGACTGCCTGCCTCCAGGAGCGGGTGGGGAAGGGTTAATACAAATGCCACCCCAGGGTTCTACCTGGTGGTGCTCAGTGCTCACTCCTGGCTCTGCACTCAGGGATCACTCCTGGTGGGGCTCAGGGGACCGTATGGGATGCCAGAATTGAACTGAGGTCAGTCCTGTGCAAGGCAGCACTCTACCTACTGTACTATCTCTCAAGCTGCTATCATTTTTTTTTTTTTTTTTTGCTTTTGGGATCACACCCGGCGATGCACAGGGGTTACTCCTGGTTCATGTACTCAGGAATTACTCCTGGCGGTGCTGGGACCATATGGGATGCTGGGAATCAAACCTGGGTCGGCCATGTGCAAGGCAAAGGCCCTATCACTGTGCTATCTTCCCACTGCTATCATTTTTAAGTTGCCCTCTTTTTTTTTTTTGCATTTTTTTGGTTGATCTCAATTTTTCCACTACCTGACAGAGTTCTGAGTTTAAACAAATTCTGAAAATAATTTTTGTATGTTCCTGTGGAAAAGAGAACAGTCTGTTGATATTAACCTTATTAAGTTTTTCAGTTTATTTTTATTTTTATAGGGTTGGCTGCTGGACAACAGTGCCTGGGGAGCCACATGGTACTCAGGATGGCACTCAAGAGCTCACATGTGCCAGTTTATGCTGTACCACTTGGGCTATCTCCCTGCCCTGCCTTAAGGTGTTTTTTTTTTAATTCAGATATTTTGTTTGTGTTTCAGTTCACAAATAGCAGTGTTCAAGGGCTATTCCCAGCTCCATGCTGGGGTGACTCCTGACAGTGCTGGGGACCATGTGTCACTCAGTCCTCCAGCACTCTCTCTTTCTCTCTCTCTCTCTTTCTCTCTCTCTCTCTCTCTCTCTCTCTCTCTCTCTTTCTCTTTCTCCTGAGTGCACACACATACACACGCACACACACCCCCTTCATGTTTTGCAAAAATTAAAAAATATTACAAGGAATTCCTGCATACTGGTCCCACTTCCCCAAAGTTAGTATCTTTTATGACCACAGAACAATAATCAAAACCAGGAAATTAGAATACATACACTACCATCAGAAAATCTACCAACCTCATTTAAGTGTTTCTAATTACCTCACTGATGACCTTTTTTAAGTTTAAACATCACATTTAGTTTTCATGTCTCATAAATTCTCTTAATCTTGAAGAGTTCCCCAGTGTTCTTATCTATCATAATATTTGATTTTTTTTTTTTTGGTGAGGGCACATTCAGAGGTGCTCAGGTGCTACTCCCGGCTTGGTTTTTAGAGGTCATTCCTCGCAGTGCTCTGGGGATCATGTGGTGCCAAGAACTCAGCCTGGGCCTCCTGCATGCAAAGTACACTCGCTCCAGCTCACTGAGTTCTCTCCAGTCCAACCTGACCTTTTTGAAGAGAGCCATCGACCCATTAATAGAGTGTCTCTGGGCACTATTTAGGGTCCAAGTCAGACATGCCTTTTTTAAAAAGACACCACAAAAAGGACGTTGTATCTTCCTCCTTGCCTTGTACTAGAAGTGTATGATGTTGGCATTGTAATGATTGTTCAGAGAGAGCTCTCATTCTGCTCCCACAGAGCCACAACATTTTGGGGGGGAGGGTCACACCAGCGATGCCCAGGGGTTACTCCTGACTGCACTCAGGAATTACTCCTCACGATGCTCCGGGGACCATATGGGATGCCAGGAATCGAACCCCGGTGGGCTGCATGCAAGACAAACACCCTACCCGCTGTGCTATCGCTCCAGCCCAGAACCACAACATTTTTGCTCTAAAAAATGTTGTCATACTATTAACCAAATTGTAGACTACTAAAAATACCAGTTTGTCCACCAATAGCCTTTTTCTGTTCCATGATACAATCCAGGGCAGCACATTGCATTTAAAGGTTTAGGCTCCTTTTTCCTGTGAATACTCCCCCACAGACTCAGCGCAGGGGTCCCACCCCTTCCTTCTCTAAGTTTGAACCTCAATACACTGATAATATGGTTACCAATAGCTACCAAGTTTCACTTCCCATATTCCCCCACCACAGAGAGGAACTGCCCATACTTTCTGTGGTTCAGATTCAAAAATCCTAAAGGAGGGTTTTGATTGGCCTGATGTGTGACCATGGCTGGATCCGAACAATCATAGCTGGAGGGGGAGGGGGTGGGTCCCATGATATAATGTGGGTCCTGGGGCTCCCTAATCAAGCAGAGCGTTTCCTATAAAACAGGCACTGACCTCAGTTGATGTCTAGCACACTAGTGACTAAGGAGCCCATTTACCTCATTTCAAAGATGAGGAAACTGAAGTCTGAAGAGGTAAGCAACTTTCCAAAGGCCCGGAGCTAGCCTTTAGCACACAGAAGACTAAATTGAGTCTTCCTCACTCTCAGGCCTAGACACTGTCTTCTCTGTACATAGCACTACTGTGATTTTTGCTGTTAGCCCAAGAATCAGTAGCAACCTCAAAGTGAGGTATAATGATAGTAAGTGGGTAGAGTATTTGCCTTGCATGCAGCTGACCCAGATTCAATGTCCGGCATCTCATATGGTCTCTCAAGCACAGCCAGAAATGATTCCTCAGTGCAGAGCCAGGAGTAACCACTGAGCATAACTGGTCGTGACCCAAAAAACCAAAAAAAAGAAAGACTCCTAACACTATAATTCTGGACACATTCACCTTAATACTTATTCCTTTTATAATTCGGACTAAGGGTGCACAATAATTATAGGTAGCATGTAGAAAATATCCCCTATGAGCCAGATTCTACATTAGATGACTTTGAATATTATTTATATTTTCAAAAGCAATTCTTTGAAGAAAAAGTTGAAGTTTAGAAATGAAATAAAACTTGCCCAAAGTTCCACATCAGCAATGGGCAGAAGTGGTGTTGAAACCAGTCTATTTAATATCCCAAAGTTGGGTTCCTTTCATTTATTCATTCTGTTTTCAAAAGAAGAAAACTTCGTCTAGGAATATTACCTTGTGCTGGAGGCAAGAAAATAGAAAAAAAATCAAACTATAAAAAAAAGTAAAATAGAAATGATCAATTAAAATATAAAAATTAACCCTTGGTTTGAGATACATTCCCCCAATCTGAAGGTCAATTTCCATCCTGATATTCTGCATGCCTTCTTTATAGCTGTGACACACAACTTTTTAATCATAATCTGCTGGAACAGACAGATGGACAAGTTCTACTGAGTTTTTTAAAAATCTCAAGAAAGTCTTTAAAATGACTGAGGTTTGACTGTGTGTTATTTGTACTTCTGTTTTAACAAAGAAATGAACTAAGCATGGGTCCAGAGAGCTAGTACAGGGTAAGGCACTTGCCTTGCAAGAGGCCATCCCAGGTTCAATCCACGGTCCCACCTTCAGGAGTGATTCCTAAATGCAAAGTCCTGAGCACAATTGAGTGTGCCTCCCCCCGAAAAAAGAAAGGAACTAAACAGGAAAGCATAAAGAAGTCCCCTCCAAGTAAATAAGAGAAATAAAGGAAAATAATTCAAAACCAATGGAAAGAGTAATATTTGAATGATAAATTTTTTTCTTTTTTTTCAGCCCTTTTCCCCAATGAATGATAAATTTTTTTCTTTTTTTTTTTCAGCCCCTTTCCCCAATGAATGATAAAATTTTTAAACAAGCCAGATATACAAAGCATCGGAATGAAGAATGAATGGTACTACCACATCACTTAAAGAAAGTTGAAACTGAGAGGGAACTGTAGAATCCAACTGTGGCTTTCCCAGCATAAAAAGTTTTCTTACAAACCACAATGCCCAAAAGGAGAAAGTGAGAGGGGGAGGAAGGAAGAGAGAAAGAGAGAGAGTGAGAGGAAGAAGAAGAAAAGCCCCTGCCATAGAGGTAGGCAGGAGGTGAGGAGCGGGGAGTAATGAGAGGGAATCTGGGGTCACTGGTGCTGGGAAATGTACAATGGTGGAGGGATGGGTATTGGAATACTGTATGACTGAAATCCAATTATGAACAGCTTTGTAAGGGTCTGTCTCACATGATTCAATTAAAAATAAATAAATTAAGTAAATAGAAAATTTTAAAAGGTGAAAAAAAGAAGTTGTCTTAACACCAGATTAGATGAGATATAACATAGAAGTTAACCAATCTCAACAAACAAAAACGTTGACACAGAAGGCTTAACTTGCAACAACAGCTTAGTAAACCCTCAGTCAAGGATTTAATAATGTCCTCATGGTGAGACAGAACAATTTTCGCAAACTTTCTTCTATGGAAATATGTTTTGATCATTCTATTAACCATTTAGTGATAACAAGCAATATAAAATAATTTATTGTGGACTGCTACGGGGGCAGGCTTGAGGGTGGTTGGGAAAACGGAGACTATGGTGGAGGGAAGGTGACAGTGGTGGTGAAACTGGTTTTGGAATGTTGAATGCCTGTAACCAATCCTCATGAACAACTTTGTAAACCATGGCATTTAAATAAAGAGGGTGGGGAGAAGTTTCTTGATAAAAGAAGGAAATTGAAAGTTTTTGGAAGTGAAGAAAAAGTAAGTTCTAGACTTTCATCCAGAAAAGATACCAGCCCACTAGCTGGTAAACAATTCCTCAGCAAAAAAATCAGGGACTCGCCAATGGACAAACTGCTGGTGATAGGGAAAGATTGCAACAGTCTCATATGCAACTGCTTCGTATGGAGCTAAAGAAATAGAAAAGGGAAGTGGTCCGCACATAAGGAATGGCAGATGACTCCATCAAACAGAAGAAACGTACATTAAAAATAAGTAAGGAGGGGCTGGAGTGATAGCACAGAGGGTAGGGCGTTTGCCTTGCACGCGGCCGACCCATGTTCAATTCCCAGCATCCCATATGGTCCCCTGAGCACCGTGAGGAATAATTCCTGAGTGCAGAGCCAGGAGTAACCCCGGTGCATCACCAGGTGTGACCCAAAAAGAAAAATAAATAAATAAAAAAAAATAAGTAAGGAAAGCCTGTAGAACTTTTAAAAATATTTGTTTCTTCTTGCAATACTGTGGGAAGAATTTTTTTTAAGTTTGTAGATGTTTGGGGGCTGCAGAGATAATACAGAAGTTAGGGTTGCCTTGCATGCAAATGACCTGGGTTTGATCTCTAGCACCCAATATGGTCTCCTAAGCCTTCCAGGAATGATCCCTGAGCACAGGGCCAAGAATAAGTCCTGGGTATGGTCCAAAAACTAGAAGGTGTAAAAAAAATGGAGCATATACTTTGGTTTGAGTTGAGGGACCATATGTGGTGCTAAGGTTGATGCAAGTGATCAAACCCGGGTCTACTTCATGCAAGGCAAGCACCTTACCCTCTGTATTATCACTCTGGCCACATAGTTGCTCCGATCTTTTGAGCTATCTCCCAAGAAAACTCTCTATGTTCACAGATAGCATGACCATAAATATAAAAAAGTCTAAAAAAATCTTCCAGTGGAGGCCAGAGTTTGTGCCCAAGATCACTCAATCAACCCCAACCTTGGAATACCCTGTCTACAGATACCATGTTATGGGATAGAGGGAACAATAAATAGAAATCACCTTTCAGTAACAGTCTATAATTACAAGCCAAAGATATCCTAACTACTGCACAAGTCAATAAGAAAAATACAAGGGGACAGAGCAATAGTATCATGTGTAGGGCACTTGCCTTGCACACGGCTGACTTGGGTTCCATCCCCAGCACTCCATATGGTCCCTCAACATACCAGGAGTGATCCCTGGCATAAGCCAGGAGTCAGCTCTGAGCACAGCTAGGTATGACCCAAATAAACAAAAATTAGCAGAATATTAGAAGGATTCTGGGCTGGAGCAATAGTACAATGGGTACGTCATTTTCCTTGCACGTGACCAACCAGAGTTCGATTCTCAGCATCCCATATGCTCCTCTGAGCACCACCAGGGTGATTCCTGAGTGCAGAGCCAGGAGTAATCGCTGTGCATTGCCAGGTGTGACCCATAAAGCAAAAAAAGAAAAGAAAAGAAAAGAAAAAAATTAGAAGGATTCAAACAGAAAAATCAAGTACAAGGAAATATAGGTAGTTAAATAATACCTTTTAAGATATTCAACATTACTAATAACGAAGGAAACATAATTCTTAAAGAATTTGCACATCAGAATTATAATTCTTATAGTTTACCCAGAAATTTATAAATTGCATGTACAAGCATTGATAACTGATACAACAGGATTTCTCAGACTTTGAGTTGGATTGCAAACTGTTACACAGACACTCAATTTACAATGCTTATTAAACTTAAAAAATATGCACAGCCTCTGACCCAAAAGCTGCAGAAATACTCATATATGGCACAAGTTGTTTGCACAAGGATGTTCAATAAGGCACTGTTTGTTAAGCTAAAAGAAAAAAAATCTCAGTACAAAGTCCATCAGTAAAGAATTAAGTAAATAAATTATAGTCCATTGCACTGTGGACTAGACACATTTACACAAAATAATGGGGTATATCTGTGTATACTGACATTTGAACCTATCTGTGACATGTTGTTAAGGAAAACAGACAAACTTCAGAAAAACAAGTTTGTATTTCATTTTCACTTTTGAAAAATAAGCAGTCGTGTGTTCTAAAATAAATCTGGAATCAACCACGGAGGTTGACATGAGAGATTTTAAATTTAAACTTTATATATGTCTCTCTAAGTGTTGCTGGGGGGGTTGCATTTATTACTTTTGCAGTCATAAAAAATACACATTTTCAAACTCATCAATCAACTGGAAGGGCTGGGCATTCACAGTTATCTTAAAAGGCTGGTAAGCAAAGGTCTCAATTCTCCTCCGAAATGAAGGGGAGTCAGGAGGCTGGATCCAATCTGGGGATCTGAATCCTTAGGAAGACTTGAACTTGAAGGGAGTTTGTCTTTTCAGGCGAGATCAGCACCAATCTGTAATTACAAGCCAAAGACATCCTAACTGCTGCACAAGTCAGTAAGAAAAATACATGGGAGCAGAGCAATAGTACAGTGGGTAAGGCACTTGCCTTGCACACGGCTGACCCGAGTTCAGCCAGCAGCCCATATGGTCCCCTAAGCCCCAGCACCCCATATGGTTCCCCAAGCCCCCCAAGAGTGATCCTGGAGACGGCAGCCAGGGACAAAAGCTTAAGGAAGAGCCAAAAGCTCGCATCGGTTCAGAACTCTCCAACACCCACCCAAAGGAGCCGCTATTGAAAGACGGGAGGATGATGAAGGAATCCTTAGAACCACCAAGGCCAAGTGTGGCTGGGGCTGGGGGTGTGCATCTCCCTCCTGGGAGTGGGGGCAAGCAGGAGAAAAAGGAGCACGAAGCTTTAGGAGGCATCACCAAGTCTAAAGAAACCGTAAAGCATCGGGCTTGTTGCAATTTCCTATTTAAAATGGTTTCCGATTTTAAAAAAAGGAAAACATTTAGCTTCTTACGGTAGCTTTTTTTTTTTTTTTAGGCGTAACTCAATTTCTTTCCGGTCATAGACCTAGGGACATTTGCATACTGCCTAGGTGCAAATGAGTTGTTCAGAGTGCCTCAGACCTACCCCTGGCTTGGAAAGCGTTCTTAAAATCAAATCCGGGTCCCTCTTCTTTGAAGCTCGCGATGGAGCAAACAAGCATCATCCCTTTGGAGAGCCACTGCAGAAAAACGACGCTCCCCCGCTCCCACCCCCCCACTCACCAAGCCCCAGAGACTACAAAGTCCTGGGCAGCGGGAGGAAGTTCATTTTACCCTTTCGATCCCCCGAAAGCTGTCTGTCCGAAGCCTCGGGGCCATTTCCCAGGGCGACGGAGCTAGACGAGAAGTCCTTTTTTAGACAAGACATTCAAAAGAGTTTGGCAGGGCAGATCGAGAAGGGGGTAAAAAGGAAAAAAAAAAAAAAATCCTTGGTCACCAGGGCGGAGCCAGCACGGGGGCAGAAGTATTACTTCACAGTTGCCTGGGCTTCCTGTGGCTGCCAATAGAAGCAGCATCTGGCAGCTAGCCCACCGCAGAGAAGAGGGAACTCCGCCGAAGAGAAAATAGCAACGAAGCCCCAAAAGGTGGAAGTGCAGCCTGAGAAACTTCAGCCCGCTGCCGGGCAGAGCCGGGCGCCGGGAGCCGCAGGCTTTCCAAGGCTGCCCGGGATGGTTTCCCCCCGACCCGCTCCCCTCCATCCTAACGCTCTGAGGCAGGTGTCCTCCATCTCTCTGTTTTCCACCTTGGGAAACCCAAAGGTCTAAAGGAGGTCAAAAGACTTGCCCAAGGACGCACAAGCAGGAAATGCAAAAGCCGAGGTGATGCGCTGAGGGGGGCGAGGAGGGGAGGGGGTCCGCTGGAGCTACCAGGTGAGCACAGCCTGCCATCCGCGCCCGCCGGGATGGGAAGCCGTCTGCTCTCTTCCCTGGCAGGTAAGGACTCGAATTTTCGTGCCTTGCACACAACCAGGCAAACGACAACTCTTCTAAAAAGAGAGCCAGACGAAAACAAGAAGTGAAAGCCTGCCGACACCTGAAGGGAGACTTTGGCTGCAAGCTGGGGCTGCTGGGGCTGTCACACAACAGAAATAGTTGTGTCCTGTTTAGATAGGCTTTGTTTTGCTACATGGCTGCATATGCACTGGAGTGATATCAGCCTCTGAGGATCCGATCCTTTGATGAGTTCAACACACAAAGGCCTACATTTTGATGTAATCTGATAGCATGGAGTTAAGTCCTAGACAAACTTCAACTGTGAGGAAGTGATAAACCCAACTTCCTGCACAAAGTTGCCTGAGATAACACTTTCCATGGACCAGAAAGAAAAAAAAAAAAAGACAGAGACTCAATTGCTATAGGATTTTTTTAAAAGAAAACTATTCTGTTCTTAATAAATAATCCCCTTTTTATGTGGTCCCAGCAACATCTAGAATGGGGTTGCAGTCATATTAATAAGTACTTTCATTCCTAAACAAAACCAATGCCTGACATGCCCTTGATTCTCTTACCCAAGTATCAGGTCAGATTTCAAATCTCAGGTGTCTTCTGGACCAGGAGTCCAGACCCTACACTTTACTGGGAATCAGATTGAGAGAACTGACAATGTATTAGCTGGCCCCATGGCATTCCCACTAAGTCATTAAAAAAGGCCTATTCAACTTGAATAAATACACATTGGTATTGTTGCCAATTTACCAAAAGACCCATAATTCCACAATGCCAAAACAGGGTCAAAGTTACAATTGTACTAAGTGTTCTCGTAAGTTGTGTCATATAAAAATAATCACTAAGTAAGCTGATTGTGCTAGGAATTTTCTGTGAACACACTCATTCATTCACCAACCTAGCAACTTACTGAGTGCCTAGTATGTGCTAGGAAATACAATCATGAACCAAAAGCAAACAAATGTTAGCCCTGCTCTCAAGGACTTTCCCGGCTACTTAGGAAGGCAGGCATTGAAGTCAATCCATAAATAAGTGCATGTGAATCACAAATGCTATTGACCAGAGGAAAAAGGAAAAAGGACAGACTCTACTTGGTTTTAGATGAGGTAGCCAACAAAGGACTCCCTGGTGATGCAATATGTAGATATGATGATGCAACAGTCATCATCCAAGCCAACCAAGAGTGAGAGCAAAGAGTTCCAAAAAAATAGCCCGTATCAGGATTCTGACCAGGAAAAAGCTTGATGTCTTCAAGGACCTAAATGCACTGAGGAATCAGATCAGGCTGGGTCTTGTAGTCCACATGAAGGAGGTTGGCTTGGTCCTGAGTACATTGGGAAGCAGTCCTAAAAAAAAACGCTGCCTCTGTAGTACTCATATCTAGATTATTTCTAGGCCAAACCTCTCAGATTGCAGCAACCCTAACATCCTGTAAAGAAAACTGTAAGATAAAATCCCTGCAACTAATTTGCAGCCTCTAAAGGAATCTCTCTCAACACATCCAGTTCCTCCAAACCACAAGTCGAGATGAGGAAAAACCAAAATGACCAAAAAGAAGGCACACCAAATTCACACGTCATTTGATTATAATAAAATAATTTGTAGAGTCACACGTGTCTTACCTGCAGACCCCGAAGCAGCTTTGGAGCTCTGTCGTTGCAGTCATTAGATGAGAAAGTCAGGGTCCTATTGCTGAGAACCTCACTCATCGCCACTGAGGACTGTGGCTCTGGAACCCAGGTTGTCCCCCAGAGGGGCTCATGGTAGTGCTTGAACCAGGACCTCCATCCTGGAAAGCATGCCCTCAGCCTCTCCTACCCTGGCCTTTCAAAGTGCAAAACCACATTCAAGTTTCCCCTCTTTAAGTAACAAGTTGTTTTTATTCCACAGTCAAATGACTTATCAAGCTTTAAGATACAGGCTGGTTAAAAAAAAAAAATCCTACGTTCTCCTCATATATTTATAATTCCCAAGCCTCTTGAGTCCCTGAAAACCTGCTCTGTTAAGCTCCACTGGTTACCTGGCCCTCAAGTCCAGTGGTTTTGAAGTATTGGATATGATTAGAGATTTGCTTCTCATTCTGAAGGTCCTGGCAAAGGATCCTGGCCTCCTTCAATGAAGCAGGAGAATGGACAGGTTTGAGATGAAGATGTGTGGCATTCAGAGCCTAGCACACAGTGCCTTGTTCTTTGGGTGATCTTCCACTGATGGTGCATTGGGCTCCTGCTGTGGTCAGTAGCTTTCTGACCACAATAGAATACTGTTTAGTTTAATTATCATTCTAAATATTATTCAGCATGGAAGGGGACTCTATAGCTTTCTGAGTCAGCACTTTACGTAAGACAATGCCCAAGGCCCTTATATTTCCAGTATTCAATATGTCTGATACAAATCAAAGACTTTGGAAACCTGACAGAAAATGCCCTTTAACACCTCACTCTCCATAAGATAGAAAGATGGAAGGAAGGAAGGAAGGAAGGAAGGAAGGAAGGAAGGAAGGAAGGAAGGAAGGAAGGAAGGAAGGAAGGAAGGAAGGAAGGAAAGAGGGAAAGAAGGAAGGAAGGAAGGAAAGAGGGAAAGAAGGAAGGAAGGAAAGAAGGAAGGAAAGAAGGAAGGAAGGAAGGAAGGAAGGAAGAAGGAAGGAAGGAGAAGGGGTAGAAGAGGAAGAAAAAGGAAGAGAAATCATTATTGAACAATAAGGAAGGAAAAGAGCAAAGATTGTGTTTTCCAAAGCTCTCTGTAATTGTAATAGAAGCATATTAGGCTTGAATTATAAACAAGCTAGTGATCACTTAGCTTTCCAAACAGCCCAGTGGCATAGAGCTTGCTGTCCTTCGCTGCTTTCACTCCAGAAGTGAAGAATGGCTTATACATCAGCAGTTTCTACTTAAGAAAGCAAATGAAGTTTCAAGAAAAAAAAATGTGATATGTCCGGCCCCTCCGTTGCTGAATGCCCATGATTCCAGAGTCCATCTAACTACTCTCGGCACCAGCAGCTTCTTGCAGAAACGCCTCCAGATTGCAATGGCCCCATGCCACCCCAGGAGGGGAAAGGTTTTTCTCTCTCAGCTTTTCCTTTCCGAGGGACGGGCAGCGTGGCGACCGCCATCTTATGAGGCCCACTAAACAGAAGTATGAGCTTGCAATGATGCAATTTTTGGCAGAAATTTCCCTGGACTTAGCTACTAAAATACAGAAATCCAAAACCTCATATCTCTTAATTCTCAGCAAGAGAAAACAGATTATCAAATGCTGCCTTTTCAGCAGGTTCGATTTGGGGGGGGGGGGATTCCAAATAATAATAGTGAGTTTTATGTTGAAATATTGAATGTAATCAAAGTAAAGAGAAAGTAAAGTGAAAATTATCAGCTACAGGGGGGGGGCGTGGAGGTGGGGTGGCAAATATACTGGGGTTCTTGGTGGTGGAATATGGGCACTGGTGAAGGGATAGGTGTTTGAGCATTGTATCACTGAGACTTAAGCCTGAAATTTTTGTAACTTTTCATATCATGATTCAATAAAAAAAAATTTTTAAAAAAAGTAAGAGCGTTTTTTTTCTTTTTAATGTGCAATACTTTATATTGCAAGAATTTCATGAACTGTTGATATCTGTGGAAAACAATCCAGAGCTCACAAAAGTAAGCAGAAAGTGCTTGCTATAACTCTTACTAGAGAATAATTGTTCCCGGTATCAGAACACCTGAAGTCTAGACCTCTGAGTAATCATGTGACCTTAAGTTAGATTCTCTGCTAGTGAGTCAGTTTCACCACATTTGTAAGTCTGCATGGGTTTAGATGAATCTTTTCAGCTGATCATTTTCAAATCTGTTCCTAATATGTCAGTGCCATTGAACATTGATATCTTTTAATAAAAAAATTTCTTTCTCAGCCCTATTATAAAGCATTTATATAACTTCATACAACGCTTCTGTTCCCCTCCCTACTGTGGTAGGTTTCAGAGCATTAAGGCAGAGAACAGTAAGTGCAATTGAGAGTGGCCTAAAAAAAATTGCGAAGTTAAATTTGAGCCAAATATAAAATATAAATCCTCTTAAGAAATGTCCAGTTGGTAAGTCTGGTCCCCTTTCCTGCACTGTGATACTGGGAGGATTCTAAGGCTCTCTGAGTTCTGCTGGCTCCTAATTCAACTCCAGGATCCTCTGAGTCTGTCGACTCAGTTTTTCCTGTAACTAAAGTCCAAACTCTCCTGAGATATTGTCATTTCTCTTCAAGTGAAATTGTTTTTGCCTTGCCAAACTGAGTCAAAACATCTGTTCCTACCTATCTTTAAAACGTTATCAACTCAACAATTTCCAAAAGGAAGAAGAAAAAAAGCTATTGTGTGATGAAAAATTTTGGCAAATCTTATGAAAACACATTCTTAAAACATCTCTCATTTCTGAGAAACAAAGTAAAGCATATGATTGTTTGTTGTTTCATGACTAACAAACTGATTCATCGTTACAATGACTTATTTTAACCATATCTACATGGAGCAAGTATGAACAGTCAATTGAAAAAAATTAAATAAATCAATTAGAAAAATAAACTTAAGTACTGCCTCTCCAAAAGGCACTGAACTCTCAAAAGAACTAGGCAAGTGTTTGGGCCCTGGCACCAAAAATAAAACGCTCATGCAAGCCAAATGCCCTAATCATAGTTTTATCTTCCCAGCCCGAGAATTTTCTTATGCCAAAGCATTGATAGTATTTAATTGTTCTCATTCATGTGTTCAACAAATTTGTTTTGAGATTTTTTTAAGTAGATTAATAATTTTAATAATTACACATATTTTATTGCTTAAATTTATAGTAAACATTTAGTTCAAATTAGCTTACAAATGGAGATAAATTTAACCACACGCCATAGAAAAATTGTCACATGGTCTACGCATTGATACTTTAAGGATTATACCTACTTTGTAATTTAAAACAAAATCAAATCATAAATATTCCATGGCTTTTTGAGATTTTTTCCAATCAGCATCACTGTATTAAATTCTAGGGGCATAGTAATATTTGTGAAAAAATCATACTAAGTTCTTAGTGTGTTATTTTGAAGAGACAAAAAAAATGCACAACTTTGTATGTGTGTATGTCCTTGTAAATGCATAGATGGTCATGAAAAATAAATAAATAAATAAAATAAATAAAATCTTACACAAAAATAATGGCAAGGGGTCTGGACAGAGAGTAAAGCAGGTGAGCTGTTTGCCTTGCACATGACCAACCCAGGTTTGATCCCCAGCACCACATATGGTCCCACAGCCCTGTCAGTAGTTATCCCTAACCACAGAGCCAAGAGTGAGCTCAGCCAGCCCTGAGCACCACTGGGTGTGACCAAAAAAGAAAAAAGAATCAAGGTAAGTTGTCAAGCTCAGTTTTAAGCTGTGTGTAAGTTGTAGTTTACATGTCCAGGGAATTTCTTCTTAGCACAACTTATCTGTGCTGTCTAATATAGTCACACTAGCCCCATTTGGCTCTAAACCATTGGAAATGTGGCTAATCCAAATTGAGTTGTGCCATAATACATGCTGTATTCAGAATATCTAGAACCGGAAAAGGGTGCAAACTATATCCTTAATAATTTTGAACAAGTATTATTTTTCATCACCATCACCAACATCCTGTTGTTCACTGATTTACTCGAGCAGGCGCCAGTAATGTCTCCATTCGTTCCAGTCCCAAGATTTTAGCAGCCTCTCCTTACTCATCTTTCCCAACAATTGGAGGCTCTTTCAGGGACAGGGGAATGAGACCTGTTATTGTTACTGTTTTTGACGTATCGAATACGCCACAGGGAGCTTGCCAGGCTCTGTTGTGTGAGCAGGATATTCTCAGTAGTTTGCCAGTCTTCCCGAGAGGCATAAATATTTATTTCCCTCAACAAAAATAATACATTGAAAATTTACTTTTTATTAATGTCTAGCAATATGCTAAGATTGGAAAACAAACATAACTAAACTCCTCCCATCCCTTACCCCCCACCATACCAATGCCAAGTTTGTATATTAGAAAGGGAAAGTGACATGTTAATATTTAACAACTCCCTGTTTAAGTTTTTAGCCATTTGCCTAATAATTATGGAAATACAGGGTAATAAGTGTATTTTGCATATTTTAGTTTAATATATAAATAAACTAAATTCATCACTTGTTCACCTCTTTGTGTGTGTGTGGGGGGGGGTTCTCCCAATTTCTCCCAAGTAGTGCTCGGGAGGCCAGCAGGGGCTTAATGCTGGGACCAAATGATGCAGCATAGCTTGAGCCTTGCAGTGTCTCGGGTTATCAGGGTCACCCCAGCCCCAACTGTGCTTAGGGCCTCCAGGACTGTACTTGGGGCTGCTCAGGCGACCGTGCAGTGCTGAGAAACGAGTCGGGTTAGTAGTGCACGTGTCTCAAACTGGGGGTGGAGGGAGCCATACTTGGTGGTGCTCAGGCTTTATTCCTGGTTCTGTGCTCAGAGATCATTCCTGGTTGGTCTCAAAACATTATATGCAGTGCCAGCAATCGAACTGGGATCAGCCATGTCCAAGACAAGCACTTAATCCTTGTCTCTATAGCCCTTCCTTTCACTCTTTAAATGTGATTATTAGAAAGTATTAAATGATGTATGTAACTTGCCTTTATAGATCGCATTATGTTTCTTTAGAGCACTGGCTTCTTTATCTTAAGGCTTAGAATCCACCTAAGAATTCTTAGTCACAGGGGGCCGGAGCGATAGCATAGCAGGTAGGGCGTTTGCCTTGCACGTGGCCGACCCGGGTTCGATCCCCAGAATCCCATATGGTCCCCCAAGCACCGCCAGGAGTAATTCCTGAGTGCAAAGCCAGGAATAACCCCTGAGCATCTCTGGGTATGACCCAAAAAGCAAAAAAAAAAAAGAATTCTTAGTGACAGATATTCTTATTCCAAAACTAAATTTCTCTAGTTTGGTCTTATAGATTTGTATCTAGGAAGCAAGCTCCTAATAGTATATCTGAAGTGATGAATATTTATCTAAATGAAAAGATAATTCCTTTTAAAATGAGTGAGGAAAAAACCAGTACAATACATAGCAGGAAAAATGCTCATCTTCACTCATAATGAAAGAAATACAGTTAAAAAATAATAATGGCAAATCTTGAAAAGCTTTATTATAGCCCCTATTGGTGATAATGGAGAGAAACAGGCTATTTGTTATGAGCAGGGAGTATAAATTGTTAGAGGCTCTTTGGAGGACAATTTGGGGATAGCTATCAAAATATTCTATGTGGATGTCCCTCAATTCAAGTTACTACTTGGAAGGATTTGCCCAACAAAGCACCAGTACAGCGAAAAAGGCTGATAGAGAAGTGGAGATAATGATGGAGATGAGAAAAAGAGATAAGGACAGAGGACCAGAAGAAGAAAAGATGAATAGGGGGAAGGGGGAACAAAAGGGGGAGGGAAAGAAAGTGGAACTGGAGAATGAGAACTAGAAGCAGGAGAGGAGGGGGGAAGAATCCCAGAGCTTGAAGAGCGCAGCAAACCTTGCTGGGGGCTGTCTCCTGCTGTGACAGGAGACAATCTCATTTCCAGATAGAAGTCAGGGTTTGGGGTCCCTGCCGAGGAGGCTGTAGTGGAGCATGATGTCACATCGTCAAGCTGTGAACAGTAGTGGCAGCATGTCCCCCATAGGGACCAATTTTGTAGCCTGGTGGATTTTCATTGGTCCTGAATGCCGTTTACTGAGCTGCCTCTACAGCTGTCTGGGAGTTGTGGGAGTTTCTCTGTCTTGGTTTTTCGTTTGTTCAAGGATGGAGGCACCTCCCAATGGGTGCCCAAGAGTCCTGGGGTAGAAGGGGCAGCAGGGGGCTTCATGCAATTTTTGGCCAGCCAGGCTCATGGTTCAGTACGTGGCCCTATGGTGCTGCTTAGACTCTGCTGTGCATTTTTCCAGACCACCGTGGATGTAATGGGGTGGTGGTGGGGCCTCCACAGCCACACGCAGTGGTGCTTAGGGTGCCATGGATGGAACTGGCGCTGGCTTCAGGCCTGCAACATAACCATCATACTATCTCTCTAGCTCCAACTTTCTCTGTCTTCTGATCAATTTTTTTCTCTATGTCGATCAATCCAAGTCTACTTCTATTGCTTGTCCCTGAAAAAACTGCTTGCTTCAGTTAAAAAAAAAAAAAGTCGATTTCATCTTCCCAGCAAATCTAAAAGGTAGATTTCTATTATCATCTTGATCTTCATGATGCAGAAACAGGTTGTTTTTTTTTTAAGTTTAAGTAACTTACACAATGTCACAAGGCTAGCATAGCACAGCCAGGCTCAAACCCCATTCTGAGGAAACAGTGCAAAAGCCTAGTGACACCAGGCCCTGAATTTCCTAACTCCAGCACTGCATAACCCCCTGAGTAGAGCCTTGGTGGCCCTTGAGCACCACATAGCATCAATAGCCTAATCGCCGAACCATCAGACCCACACTGAGGAGCTATGCACTGCTGAGGAGTAAGGAGTCCCTCTTATCATCCACCACCACCACCACAAAAAAACATATGAACCATGGACTCTATTGCCCTGTATTTAAGCAAGCTCTATGGCTCCCAGCCTACCACCCTGGTTGTGTCTGATCAGGTCCTCCAGGATGTGAAGACGAGTGAGAAGGGCAAGAAGTTTAAAAAGAAAGGGAGCAGCAGGAAAGATACAGACAAAGCAGGGAGCACTCTCAGCTCATTAGCAAGTCTCAGCCACTTCTCCATGGAGCTTTGGAGCATGTGCAGTGCTCATTGGCAAAGTCTCATAGGACATAGGTAACTAAGCCTGTCCTCTCTGCTATGCTCTGTCATTGGCCTGTGATTGAGAGTGGGCAGGACCAGGAAGAGCACCAGACGGGCAGCCACTCATTGGGCTCTTCCTATGGGCAGGGAATAATCACAGCTCAATTGCTGCTACACTTACTTTCTTTTCACTTGGAATTACAGAGATTTAAAGACTTGTATTGGAGTACCCATTCTTGGGGTAGGGGAGATGGCTTGATGGACTAGAGGGTATACTTTGCATGTGGGAGACACGGTTAGATCTTCAGCACTGCATGGTCCCTTGAGCACTGCCAGATGAGTCTACCAAACAAACGAAAAGAACCTTGTTCTCTCCACTGCCATCATGGTTGGCAAAGGGGGTGGTTTATCATAACACCACTCAGTCCTGAAGAGACTGCATCTCACACACTAGCCAAGTCTCCAGTGGAATACAAAACAGCTGCTCCTCCAATAAACAGAACCACAGATGCTATTTGGCACTCTCACTCCCTAGCAAAGTGGAGCTGCCATGAAGGTACCTCTGAGGCCTCCTGCCCTTCTGCCTTTTTGAACGTACGGACAGAAAACTTCTCAAAATGACCTCACCACCTCCTGACGACAGAGCAGGATTCATGAAAGCAGAAGAAAATCTTGAACAGTTACTCCTTAGAGTGACTCAGTGCCACTGACACAGAGCAAGGGACTCCAAGTCTAAGAAAGAGTAATCATTCCTTTAGCAGCTGTTTATGAAGCAGCTACTGCGTGTCAGACACTGTAGCAGGTGCAGTAGTGGGGGTGGTTGATGTGGGTTTCCTTTTCCAGATGTCTCATGCATGGCGGGAAGGTGTTAGTCCTTTTCTGTCGATACTGTAAACTGCATGTGTGTGAATGTATGTATGTGGAGCGCAACGCCTCTACCAAGTCATAAGCTTCTTGAGCATGAGAACAAGGTCTTCATCATCTTTGTGTCACCTTGATCCTAAGCCCTTTCTCTTTGGCTCCATCCTCTCTCCTTACATGAGCTCCTGATCTATATGTCTTCCCCCATCTACACATTGATGTCTCCATCCCAGAGCTTTCTCTCTTCTGAGCACCAGAATTCTCACACCTGCCTATGTGACATTTCCATGTGGGTGTCTCAAGGCTTTGCACACTAACAAGTTCAGTGCAAACCCACCATAATTCCCCCACCCGTCTGAAGCTTCCTCCAGCTTTCCTTTCCTCGTGAATGCCACCACCCTCCAACCAGCCATCCAGTTCTGCATGTCTGAAGCTAGGAGTCCTCCTTCCACTCTCCCACCAGACAAACTCTAGCTGATCCATCGCCAGGGTTTTGACTTTACCACCTACATGATATTCAGATCTTCCAGCTTTTCTCCATGTCCACTGCCACTCTCCAAACCCCAGCGATCATCAGCTCTCACTTGGCCAACCCTTGTCTATCAGATCCCTTAACCAGGCTCCCCCATCAACTCCAGCCTATCTCCAAACTATTCTAAACCTGCACTAGAATAAAACTTGAGTGGCTAAACTCAAATACATCCAAGTCAGCCTGAAAGGTTTGGGTTCTTCGCTGACTTTCTATTTCGCTCAGGATAAAGAGCCAAGTTCTTAATATATACAGACTACAGGGCCTGCCTCATCCGGCCCCTTCACCTCTCCGGCCTACTTTTGAGCTATTTTCTTCTTTCTTCTCAATATTTTGGTGACAGGGACAGCTTTCAGTTCCTCAAAAAAGCACTGTGCTCTCTACAGCAGCGGGGCTTTACACACGCTGTCTCTTTTCACTGCATCGTTTGTCTAATAAACACTATTTATCCCTGTAGTCTCAGCTCAGACCTCAGGTTCTCAGACAAGCTTCTCCACACCAAGTCTCACCCTTCCTTTACCTGTTCTCGTTGTCCTCTGAATTTTCCTTCAGTGTCTTTATGTTGTTTTATAACTGTATGTGTGTGTGGTCAGTGAGGACAGAGATTATGCTTGCTTTGCTTGCCATTTTATTTCCAGCACATGGGTGGGGGCCACTCAACAACATTTATTTATTTTATAAGAGAAGGAAGGGACAAAATGAGAGCATACATGCAGGCAGGCAGAAAGGATGGAAAGATGGAAGGAAGGAGAGAGGGAATGGAGGAGGAATGGAGGAGAAAGGGCAGGAAAAGATTTGAGTAATAATGAGTCAGAGAGATAGTATAGCAAGGAGGGTGATTGTCTTGTTCAGGGTAAACCCAGGCTCAATCCCCAGCACCACCACACCACATACCCCAAGTCCCCCTGAGAATTATCCATGAGCATAGAGGCAGGAGTAAGCCCTGAACCCCACTGGGTATGGAAATAGGCTGGAAGGAAGGGAGGGAGGGAGGGAGGGAGGGAGGGAGGGAGGGAGGAGGGAGGCAGGAAGGCAGAGGAGGCCAGAAGGAAGGTAGGAAGGAAGGAAGGAAGGAAGGAAGGAAGGAAGGAAGGAAGGAAGGAAGGAAGGAAGGAAGGAAGGAAGGAAGGAAGGAAGGAAGGAAGGAAGGAAAGGAGGGAGGGAGGGAGGGAGGGAGGGAGGGAGGAAGGAAGGAAGGAAGGAAGGAAGGAAGGAAGGAAGGAAGGAAGGAAGGAAGGAAGGAAGGAAGGAAGGAAGGAAGGAAGGAGGAAGGAAGGAAGAGAAAAAAGAGAAAGGACAAAAGGACATGGGAGGGGAGGAGAGGGGAGGGGAGGGGAGGGGAGGAAGAAGAAGAAGAAAAGATTCAAGTAACCACTAACAAAATCTGTGTGGGCGGAGGAAGCTCAGAAAACATTTTTTATGGCTTGGTGCATTTAATTGCCATTATCTTCAGGATATAAGTTTTTCATGAGACCTAAAATTTTCATATTTTCCTCTTTTTGATATTTGCATTGCTTAACTACAAGTAACTAACCGCGGTGCTTAACCAAATAAGGGTTTTATTTTCTCCTCTAATAGAAGCTTTGAGGTAGGATTGTGGCACCTACTAACTAGAAGGAGCTTGAAAATCAAATTTTCAAGCTGCTTCTAGTTTTTGTTTTTGTTTTTTTCCGCCTGACTTCTCTCCCCCACCCTCCACGAGAATTGAAAACAGGGATGCTGCACCTTCACATGGCTGTTCATACTCCAGGCAGGAAGGAGGGTAAGAACACCGGGCATGTGCATGGGACCATTGTGCTCTTTTTATGAGGAAACAAAAGCCTTCCTGGAAGCTCCACACAGGAAGTTTCTATGTCTATCTCTTTGGCCAGGCCAGACAAGGGCTGTGGCCTCTCTAGCTTCAAGGGAATCTGGAAGCACAGTTTCTTAAAAGGGCGCATCACTGCTCTAAACACAACTGTTGCTGTTACTGAGAAGGAAAAACATTGCCAGAAAGCACTTGCCTTGCATTTGGTTGACTCGGGTTTGATCCCTGACACTATGCATGGTCCTTGAGTACCACCAGGAATGACTCCTGAGCACAGAGCCAGCAGTAGCCCCTAAGGACCACTGGGTGGGGTTCAAAAAACTAACTAAATAAATAAATAGATAAGAGCTAAAATAAGGATCAGAGCAATAGTATAGCAGATAGGACACTTACCTTGCATGTTGCAGAACTGGGTTCAATCCCCAGGACCATATATGGGCCCCCAAGCCCTGCCAGGAGTGATCCCTGAGCATAGAATCAGCAAGTCCTGAGTACCACCAGGTGTGTCAACAAAATTAATTAATTAATTAAAGGCTCTGGCTTCATCTCAGAAGGCCAAATGAAAATGATTTTTTTCTAACTGAAGTTTTAAGCAGACAGATTCAGGCTTTGCATATATGATTACAAATCAAATGATGAAAATGAAAAATGCCATAAAATAGGTAGTTGCTTTAATGATATAGTTCTAAGTATAGCTGCTTAAAACAATGGCTGAAGAGATAGGTCAGGGGTCAAGGTGCTTATGTTGCATGCTGCCAGCCCTAGTTTAATCCTCAACACTACAATAGTCCCCTGAGCACTGTCAGGAATGTTCCCTGAGTACCTATGGATGTGGCCCAAAGACAAAGAAAGTGTACAGAGGTGTTGGATAACATTGGGTTGTCCTTGCTACTCCAGCAGGGAGCTTAGGTTTATTGAGTTACTCCCACAACAGTGCCCCTAAAGCACACCCAATTCCATCAGGCACTAATAATCCCATATTGCTTTTCTTTTTCCTTTCTGTCATTTGCATGGTTTGTTTAGCAATGTCCTTTTCGTATAGACACAGGAAGACAATTGATACTATGCTTTCATAACATGGAAGTTAATTAACTCCAAATAATATTTACTCCTGGGCATCCATTATATTTACCTGACTTAAGCCTCAATTGCCTTTACTTCCTAAGACCCCCAAAAGGAGGGTCCGAACGAAGGGACTGGATGGACCCAGGGCAAGCTGTAAACTACCCTGGCATGGAAAGGGAACAAGTTAAGCACCATAAGTATAATAAGAGCATGGTCATGGAACAAACTCTGTCATGACCCTAAAAAGAAGTAACTGAATAGAGACTCTGCTGGGGTTAGGGAAGACTAACCTGGCCTGAGAACTGTGGTCTGGGATATATAGCGATATATATATATATACACACACATATATATATATATCCCCATGAAGAGCCAAACTTTTAAGCTTCATACATCTCTTACTGTGTTCATACAAACTGACTAGAAATATTATTAGAAGAAGTAAGATTGGATTACTAGCAGATGAAAAGAGAAAGCAATCCACCCTAGATGGAATCCCATCCTTGAGCGATCTCCTAGTAATCCGGAGTGCTGAACTCTGAGATGAGATTAACCTCCTAGCACTTCCCCTGAAGGAGTGGCTTTACATCTGTTTGTTGTTCTGACAGTGTTCAACCTGACCTATATGATTTCTATATAACTATGCTGTAAGGGGTAAGAGGGGACTGGAAAACTAAGAAGATACGAGGACTATGAGGACTAGGATGACGGAACTATGATGATGGGGACTATGACCAAAACTATGACTGCAATTGTGCTGTAAGGGGAGAGATCAGACTATAACTGGGAAGAAGAGAGAAATAAACCAACTACCGACCAGCCTGGGTCCCTATTTCTCTGTTCCCCGGTCCTCCAACCGTCCGTCACCATGGGCCGGCCAGGGGAATGAATGGCTCTCGGCCACCTGAATGTTTGAGTTCTGCATGCCCCAATACCTTTCTCTTGAAATCTACACAGAAGTGTCTTTCCTCCTTAAAATATTATTCTCATCATTGTTTATGCTTGATTTTAAATTTTTTTTAAGGGAAGCTAATTCATCTAAAATTGGAACTTGCAATTAGAACCTGTCCCTCTCTCCCTCTATTCACACACCCCAGGTGAATTTGTTTATTTGCCCATTTGTTTGGCTACAGGGACTCCGCACCAGGCTATTTTCACTCGGGGTGCCTCAGAGGGGGGTGGGTGAGAACTCTCCCTGCCCCAAGGGACCCAGCCCTGGCAGCCGACATCTACTACCCAACCGCAGCCACGCCCCAGGCCGCTTTCCAGACCCCATGGCCACGACACATTATAAGACATTTCCTACCCATGTTCCATAATTACCACACTGTATTTGATGGAGTTCAGACAATAGGCAACAAATCATAGAGAGTAATGCATATATATGTATACATACATATATATATGTACACACACATATATATATATATATATATATATATATATATACCTCTCAGATAGCCCAGCAAGCTACTGAGAGTATCCTACCTGCAGGGCAGAGCCTGGGAAGCTACCTGTGGCGTATTTGATATGCCAAAACAGTAACAATAGGTCTCATTCCCCTGACCCTGAAAGAGCCTCCAATCGTTTGGAAAGACGAGTAAGGAGAGGCTGCAAAAATCTCAGGGCTGGGAGGAATAGAGACGTTACTGGTGTCCGCTCGAGTAAATCAATGAGCGACGGGATAACAGTGATACAGTGGTACAGTGATTGGCTACAGAGAGAACAAATCAATTTTCTATGTATCCATTAAATGAAAAACATAGAATAAGCATGTAGCCAATTCAGCTGCAGTTAAGAATAGGAAATTATATGCTATGTAAGAATTAGGAATGCAAGATATAGTACAGAGAGTAATATTGCATGTGGCCAATCCGAGTTTAATCCCTGGCACCAGTATGGATCCCCAAGCACCACCATGAGTGACCCTTGAACACAGAGCCAAGAATAAGCTGTGAGCACCACTGAGTGTGCAGCCCCCCCAAGAAATGTAAGAGTTTATAAAATGATTGAGCCTGTTTTAGAAAGAGTTGAGAATTAGGGAAACAGTGACTTGTGAGAAGTACGAAGGAAATAACTTGTCTGATAACTCCAAGGCAAGGACAAATAAGTATGGAGTATAAACAGCAAGAGCATAGTAAACAGGATATACCTAACAGTAAATATATATTCCAAATTATTAGTATCATGGATTTTTATGAGATCAATTTAACACACTTTTTGGCCATCATGTTTGTGCCAAAAATCCCAGTAAAGGGGCTGGAGCGATAGCACAGTGGGTAGGGCATTTGCCTTGCACGCGGCCAACATGGGTTCAATCCCAGCATCCCATATGGTCCACTGAGCACTGCCAGGGATGATTCCTGAGTGTATGAGCCAGGAATAACCCCTGTGCATCTGCCGGGTGTGACCCAAAAAGCCAAAAAAAAAAAAAAAACCAGTAAAGACCTATACCTTACCCGTGGTGGGGGTAGGGGGGTGCTGATTGAAGGGGGGTTGGCTGGAGGGAATGAATTTGATTGTAGGACAGAACGTCGGAAGGCACATATTCTACTTTGATGTTTTAGAGACATTGATATTAAGGAACAAATTTGAGGAATTGTGTGTCTTCAGGGAATTATTCCCAGCAGGCACAGGGGTTATGTGGTGCCCAGGATCAAGCCCAATATCCTGAACATGCAAGGCAGAGTATGTTCAACTACTTCAGCTACATCCCTTGCCAGCAGGAAGTCTCTTTGATCTTCCACAAGACCTAAATACAAAACATTCTTGTCTTAGTTCCTTCTTGGGCTGGGGGTGTGGCTCAGCGGTAGAGCACTTGATTTGCATCTATAAAGCCCTAAGTTCAATTCCCAGGACTGCATAAACTTAAAAAAAAACCCATAAATTACAGTCCTCTCTTACACACAGTTATGAGTAATTGAGAAGTTGTCAAAAATCTTTGAGATTTTCTATATTCTTATGTTAGCACTTTGACAAGTAATAAGGTTGGCAGAGATAAAAGTCTTGCTTGGTTTGGGGCTTGTGCCAAAGTGTGAATTGTGGTTATACTAAGAACAAGTTCAGTTAGCTCCACTACCCAAAGATTGCTGATTGTCAGTTATATAGCATGAGGACAGTAGAAATTTCAGAAAAGAAGGCTTAGAGAGACTGGAGATACTTCACACCACAGAGACTAGCGCACATCCAAAAGAACAAAAGCAAGCGCTGTTGGAGAGGATGTGGGGAGAAAGGGACCCTTCTACACTGCTGGTGGGAATGCCGACTGGTTCAGCCCTTCTGGAAAACAATATGGACGATTCTCAAAAAATTAGATATTGAGCTCCCATTTGACCCAGCAATATCACTGCTGGGAATATATCCCAGAGAGGCAAAAAAGTATAATCGAAATGACATCTGCACATGTATGTTCATCACAGCAATATTTACAATAGCCAGAATCTGGAAAAAACTCGAATGCCCTAGAACGGACGACTGGTTGAGGAAACTTTGGTACATCTATACAATGGAATACTATGCAGCTGTTAGAAAAAAGGAGGTCATGAATTTTTTATTTAAGTGGATCGGCATGAAAAGTTTCATGCTGAGTGAAATGAGTCAGAAAGAGAGAGACAGACATAGAAAGATTGCACTCATCTATGGTATATAGAATAACAGAGTGGGAGACTAACACCCAAGAATTGTAGAAACAAGTACCAGGAGGTTGACTCCATGGCTTGGAGGCTGGCCTCACATTCTGGGGAAAGGGCAACTCAGAGAAGGGATCACCAACTATAATGTAGTCGAAGGCCATTCGGGAGAAGGGAGTTGCGGGCTGAATGAGGGCTAGAGACTGAGCACAGTGGCCACTCAACACCTTTATTGCAAACCACAACAGCTAATTAGAGGGAGAGAACAGAAGGGAATGCCCTGCCACAGTGGCAGGGTGGGGTGGGGGGAGATGGGATTGGGGAGGATAGGAGGGATGCTGGGTTTACTGGTGGTGGAGTATGGGCACTGGTGAAGGGATGGGTTCCCGAACTTTGTATGAGGGAAGCATAAGCACAAATGTGTATAAATCCGTAACTGTACCCTCATGGTGATCCATTAATTAAAAATAAATAAATTTATTATAAAAAAACAGAAAAATGGAGATATGAATGTAACACCTCTGGGTGTTACATTTGTAACTAATTATATAGTTCATATTTTCTTGGTCATTGTGATGAGGTGATCAACTTAATTCTATATATTAAGTCTAAGAAATCCTACACCTGAAATTGTGCTCCCAGCAGGTTTTGGGGACATGCATTGCCTGAGATCAAACAATTTCTCTGGCCCTGGCATGAAATTTTTTGAGTTGCAATATGTACACTGCAAAGCTCATGCTTGTAACAACCATGAATTTTCCCTTTATGTAACCAATACTTGCATTCTTACTGCCACCCAAACCTAGAGACTTAGAGTGAAAATGATGTCAGTGTAGGTTTATCAAGTGGAACATTCTGGTTGGGGTGTTGATAATGTTAGAAGCTATATATGTGTGGAGGCAGCGAGTGCATTAAAAGAAACCTCTGTGTAGTTTTGCTATGAATTTCAAACTGTTCTGAAAAAATTAAGTAAGTTCAATTAAAAAAAAATACCCACTTTGGGGCTGGAGCAATAGTACAGCGGGTAGGGCATTTTCCTTGCATGCGGCCAACCCAGATTCGATTCCCAGCATCCCATATGGTCTTCTGAGCACTGCCAGGGGTGATTCCTGAGTGCAGAGCCAGAAGTAACCCCTGTGCATTGCCAGGTGTGACCCAAAAAGCAAAAAAAAAATGCTCACTTTGGGACCAGAGATATAATACAACAGGTTGAGCACACAATTTGCATGCAGGACTCCCAGGTTTGATCTACATCACCACATTACTGGGTCTCGCCAGCATTGCTGAGAACAAGTCCCAAGCACAAAAATGGGAGTAAATGGGAACACTGACAGGTGACTCAAAACTAAACAAAATAAAATTTAGAAAACAATCTTGTCTTAAGGCATTTCAAATTCCTTCAGCTTAGTCAACAGTTGACTTAGAGAAAACAAATGATAAATTTCACATAACTTTCATTTGACAGAGCAGTTTTGAAAGCTTAATAGCTACTAGCTCCCTTTTCATTCCTTTTCTGGCTCTACCAAAAATACTCCCGCTAGCAAATTCAATGCTTTTGTGGATGTGCTGAGAGGCGTCAGATCAGTCCTCAGCTTAGCAAATTAAGCTCAGGCTGGACTCAACCCAACAGGTCTTTGCTCCAGGGCCCTGGCACCATACACTGGCTGCAGGACAGAGTCCCACATTAGCCCTCCAGACTCACTTTGAACCATGAAACTTTTCCCTTCTTCTGTCCACCCAGAGGTGAAAGCAGTATTGCTTCAGCTGGCTATGAAACAGTGGAAAAGAAAACGAGCAAAATTTCTAAGAAAAGATATGTCAACAGAGTAGGCTTGATTCTCTGGAATCTGCTGGGACCTTCAGCATAAGCAGTTCCATTTGAGTCTCTCAGTCTAAGCCTATCACCTCAGCAGAAGTATACTGACACAGAAAGGAGCTGCCACACACTGTCCGGATCATTGTGGGAGACCCTGACTCTATCCTGCTCCACAAGAGCAGCACCAGTATTTCTCACATAATTGTTTCCCCCGATTTTAATATGGTCCCCTATCAACAAAAGGGAGGTCCAACCGGTATATATTGGCTAAATTGGTGATTTTTTTAAACAAAGGAATAAAAAGTCAACTTCTCTTCTCCTTGCATGGGATGAGAGCATTTATTTATCGTGGGACTTAAGCAGAGTGAAAAATGCTCCCAACGGTTTTTAAGTTTGTAGGCATGAAAAAGAAAAGGCACATGGGAAGAAAAGAAAGAAAGAAAGAAAGAAAGAAAGAAAGAAAGAAAGAAAGAAAGAAAGAAAGGAAAGGAAGGAAGGAAGGAAGGAAGGAAGGAAGGAAGGAAGGAAGGAAGGAAGGAAGGAAGGAAGGAAGGAAGGAAGGAAGGAAGGAAGGAAAGAAGGAAGGAAGGAAGGAAGGAAGGAAGGAAGGAAGAAAGAAAGAAAGAAAGAAAGAAAGAAAGAAAGAAAGAAAGAAAGAAAGAAAGAAAGAAAGAAAGAAAGAAAGAAAGAAAGAAAGAAAGAGGAAGGAAGAAGGAAGAAAGAAAGAAAGAAAGAAAGAAAGAAAGAAAGAAAGAAAGAAAGAAAGAAAGAAAGAAAGAAAGAAAGAAAGAAAGAAAGAAAGAAAGAAAGAAAGAAAGAAAGAAAGAAAGAAAGAAAGAAAGAAAGAAAGAAAGAAAACTGGGCTTTTAGCATCTGGAGACCTGTGTCTGAATGTACTACAATGGGGAATTTGGGACACTACAGAGTGACTTAAACAGTCTCAGTCTTTTCATAGATCAAATTGGGTTGCTGAGGGTATTAGCTAACAACACATAGAAGAAACATTTAGCACTGTGACTGGCACATTAAAAACCTCGCTACCCATTTATAAGCAAATTTCATGATTTCATCTCTCCTAACAGCTGCATAGTATTCCATTGTGTACATAAATAATTTTTTAAAATTTTATTATTTTTTTAATTATCACAAACAAATCCCTCCACCAGTGCCCATTCTCCACTACCAATAAACCCAGTATCCTTCCTCCCCCCAATCCCATCTCCCCCACACCCCACCCTGCCTCTGTGGCAGGGTACTCCCTTTTGACCTCTCTCTCCAATTAGGTGTTGTGGTTTGCAATAGGGGTATTGAGTGGCCATTGTGTTCAGTCTCTAGTCTACTTTCAGCACACATCTCCCTTCCCGGGCGGGATCTCCAACCACATTTTACTTGGTGTTCCCTTCTCTGTCTGAGCTGCCTTTTTCCCCAGTATGTGAGACCAGCTTCCAAGCCATGGAGCCAACCTACTGGTACTTATTTCTACTATTCTTGGATATTAGTCTCCTATTCTGTTATTTTATATTCCACAGATGAGTGCAATCTTTCTGTCTCTCTTTTTCTGACTCACTTCACTTAGCATGATACTTTCCATGTTGATCCACTTATATGCAAAGTTCATGACTTCATCTTTTCTAACGGCTGCATAGTATTCCATTGTATAGATGTACCAAAGTTTCTTTAACCAGTCATCTGTTCTCAGGCACTCGGGTTTTTTCCAGATTCTGGCTATTGTAAACAGTGCTGCAATGAACATATAAGTGCAGATGTCATTTTGACTATACTTTTTTGCTTCTCCAGGATATATTCCCAGCAGTGGTATTGCTGGGTCAAATGGGAGCTCAATTTCTAATTTTTTTAGAAGCATCCATATTGTTTTCCAGAAGGGCTGAACCAGTCGGCATTCCCACCAGCAGTGGAAGGGTCCCTTTCTCCCCACATAAATAGAATTTTTTAAAAAAAACCCTCGATACATGCTGTCATCAATGTTTCTGTGCCCTTGGAAGGTGAGAGGGGAAAATAAGATAGGCAGTCATGAAACTGTGCTAAACCTTAAAAACTTACAAATTGAGGTGCTGAGTGTGCATATAGTGTTCTTTCTACTTTTTGTCATGTTTGGATTACCTGTACAACTTTTTAAGACCCTCTGATACACAATACTGTTCATGATAGGGGTTCAGACAGAGTGTTCCAGCACCACATTTACTACCATCAGAGGGTTGCATCAATGTTTTCATTGAAAAGGGGGCTGGCGCCTCCCATCTGTAAGCCCTCCACACCAGAAAATAAATAAAACTAAAACTAACACAGCAACACAATCACCTCAAATCAACCACTCAGTCAGGATTTCATTTTTTCATTTGATAAACTGAACTCTATGGATAGGACCTAGGTCACGTCTGGGTGGGAGACTGCAGGTCCTGGCCCCAGGGAGTCAAGAGACAGACATTAAGCAGGTGATCACACAAATTAGCAACTAGCTACGGGCTGGGAAGCCCTGAAGGAAGAGGTCAGGCTGGGCTGAAAGGAGAGGATGGCCCAGTGGAGTGACCCCCAGCGCCAAAGAGGGATGCAGGGAAGGCACTGTGGGGCTGGGGCAGAGACTCCCAGGAGAGCATATGAGTCTCTTCGAGGGGCAGAGCTTTGGGAGGCTGCCAGAGCTGGGGATATCTGTCTGCAGTGCACTGGGAAACCTTGAGAGAGTTACAGGCTGAAAAGTCCATTAAGAAACTCCACTCTGGGGGCTGGAGCGATAGCACAGCAGATAGGGCATATGCCTTGCACGCGGCCGACCCGGGTTCGATTCCCAGCATCCCTATAGTCCTCCCCAGCACCACCAGAAATAATTCTTGAGTGCATGAGCCAGGATTAACCCCTGTGCATCTGACAGGTGTGACCCAAAAAGCCAAAAAAAAAAAAGAATCCCCCCAAAATAAAAACAAATCGAATGATCATTTGAGAGAGAAGCAGCGTGCCACTCCTATTCTGAGGACATGCACGCAGTGTGTTTGCTCGCCCACACCCCGACATGGGCTCCAGCCAGGGGAGCAGACCAGGCGGGGCACCCGGGTCAGCCCCAGAGAGACCTTTCCCCGGAGAGTTAGGCTTCACCTCTCCTCACGTCTTTCTGCAGTTCAACCACACAAAAGGGCAAGGGGAGCTTCCAGGGAGCAACCTGGAGTGTTGAAAGCCTTTCACGGCTGTGGCTTTTGGAGCACTCAGCCGTGGAGTGGTAGGGCGCGCTCAGGCCCATGGTGGCTGGCTCTGGAGAGCTCTCTAGTCGGACCTGAAAGGTCCTTGGGAGATCTTGCTCTAGTCGTGGGCTTTAGAGCAAGGGAGAAACAGAACTAAAGTCAGCAGTGAAGGAGGGCCTTGAAGGACAGCTCATCTTTAGGGACCTGCATTCTGCTCCCTGCAATAGGGGGATGCTTATGAAAGCAGGTACAGCACACCTGGTATGAAGGTGTCTTCTTTTCTTCTAACCTCAGCCATGGCTTCTCCTGCCTTCCCTCCTTTCTATCTTGTCCAAGTGATGATTTGATGACAGTATCTAAAGTTTTCCTTTGTGACCTACAAAAAAATGGCTGTGTATGGAAGCGGTGGATTTTCATGTGGTGGGATTACCAATTAAATATTTATTTGTTATTTTATCCCAGAGGTGCTCGGAGCTATTCCTGCCTCTACTCTTGGGGCCACTCCCACTAGAGGTTGGGGGCCCGGGCATGAGAGGAATCAAACTGGGGCGTCCTACATGCAAAGCATGTGCTCTAGCCCATTGAACTGTGTCTCCAGCTCTACCGATCATATTTTATTCTTTATTCCATGTTCTAATTTTTTTTTACAGTTAACATGTTTATTTTTGTGCTGTTGAACCCTGGGAGGAAGTCTTTTTCATCATTTGCATACTCTTTTTTTAAAGACAAAAAAAATTGGAAATTGCAACTACTTCTTTGTGTTTTTATTTTATCTGAGTATATTTTTAAGTTGTTTGTTTTGTGACCACAGCCAACAGTGCTCAGAGGCAAACCCAAGTTTGGCACTTAGGGGTCTCTCCTGGTGGTGTTGGGGGACCATGTAATACTTATAATTAAATCTGGATCACCTGCATGCAAAATATGTGTTCCAGACCTTTGAGCTTTTTCCCAAATCTTTTATTTATGTTTTTCTGTCAGAAACACAAAATGACAGAGATGAAGGATACACAAAATGGTTTAAAGAGGGTCAAGAGGCACAAACTTGACAATAAAAAAAAAAATCACTCATGGTGATAGAATACACAGCATGGGGATTATAGTTAATAATAGTAGCATATTGTATATTTAAAAGTTCCTAAGGGAGTCCTTTTTTTTTTTAATTTTTTCTTTTTTGGATCACACCTGGTGATGCACAGGGGTTACTCCTGACTTTGCATTTAGGAATTACTCCAGGTGGTTCTCAGAGGATCAGATAGGATGCTGAGAATCAAACCCAGGTCGACCACATGCAAGGCAAAAGTCCTACCCACTGTACTATTTCTCCAGCCCCTGACCACTGTGTACTTAACACAGAATAAATCCAGTTGTTTTTAGCTGTGCACGAGCATGGATGTGCACTGAACTTACTATAGTGAGTGATTTACAATATGGAAGATATGGAATCTGAAGCTCATATAGTCCACTGTTCAATTATACCATACAAATAAATAAGTAAATAATACAAAAATGAAGGGCTGGAGAGATAGTACAGTAGGCCCTTGCACCGGGCCAACCCAGGTGCACTGTGACCCCCAGCACCACAGATGGTTCCCCAAGCCCACCAGGAGTAACCCCTGAACATTACAGGTGTGACCCAAAAAACAAATCAGAAATATCTGCAAGTAAACAAAATACAGAGTGAGTAAAAGCAGAGCTTTTCAAAGAGATAGGGATTATATACTGCCAAGACTTCAGACCTACGTCCATCCTTTCCCCCCCACACACACAAATTCTTCTAGGGCCAAAACGGTTCAACTCATTTCTCTCTTCTCTAGTCCTGCATTTCCCACCCCACCCTCCCCCCAGCAAGACCTGCTAGCTGAGGCACCCTCTTAAACCATATTCTTCACTTCAGCTGCCTTTAGAAATTCACTTTCTAATCTGGGAAAGCAATACTCCACACCGCTAAGCAGAAGCAGTTTCAGTAAGGCAGATGGAAACAAAGAAAAAGGACCACATTCACTCGAAGATTTGCATAGGCCAAGACACGAAAGCAAAGAGAATTCAGTCTGCTCTGTTGGCAGTCACCGTCCTCGGGCTCCTTGGCCTTTACAGCTCATCTGCCACCCACTGAGGCTGTGTGAATAGAGGTCCTCCCCGCCCCATCCTCAAGCTTAAATCCTTATACCACCAGTTCAGCTAGCTTTGAGAATTCTTCACTTCACTAAACCTCTATTTCCTCATCTATAAAATGGAGGTATCAACTGAATTAAAAAAAAGACAAAGCAAGTTAAGTGCTAAATAGATTTAGCTAATTTTCATTTCCATAGTTCTGGATTGGTTTTGTGTTTGTTTGCTTGTTTGCTTGTTTGTTTGTTTGTTTGTTTGTTTGTTTGTAAGGGGAGCTTTTAGGTCACATGTGACAGTGCTCAGGGACTATGTAGTGTTAGAAATGGAAGCCAAGCGTTTTGCAAGCAAAGCCTGTACCCCAACTCCTCGAGCTATCTCCTCAAAAAAATTTTTTTTTGGTTTTTGGGTCACACCCGGCGATGCACAGGGGTAACTCCTGGCTCATGCACTCAGGAATTACTCCTGGTGGTGCTCGGGGGACCATATGGGATGCTGGGATTTGAACCCGGGTTGGCCGCGTGCAAGGCAAATGCCATACCCACTGTGCTATTTCTCCAGCCCCCTCAAAATATTTTTTTAATATTTGGATCATATTCATTGGTGTAGCTCAGGAAATTTTGGTAATTCTGACACTTCCTATAACTCCTCAGCTATTTAAATTTTTATCATTTAGATTAATTTATTTGATACATTATTTGGGGTTTTCATTTGCTTGTTTGTTTTCGCTTTTGTTTTTGTTTTTGGTGTTTCTGAAGATTGAATCCAGGTCTCCTGCATAGAAAGTGTGTGTTTTACCACTGAGCCACATACCTCCCTGGCCCCATATTTGGGTTTATTTTTCTTTTGGTGGGGGGGGAGGCTAGCAGTTGGGGGGGTGCCTTGGGTTCTACTTTTTTCTTTTAAAAAATTATTTAGCTATAGTCTGGGTCACATATGTACAATAGTGTTGACTCATATGGTTTGGTTTTGTTTTGTTTGCTTTTTGGGTCACACCGGCAAGGCACAGGGGTTACTCCTGGCTCTGCACTCAAGAATTACTCCTGGCAGTGCTCAGGGGACCATATGGGATGCTGGGATTCAAACCTGGGTCGGCCTTGTGTAAGGCAAACGCCCTACCCACTGTGCTATCGCTCCAGCCCCTGACTCATATGGTTTTGATGTACATAGTTTCCTCACCTCTAGTTTTTTTGGTTCTTGTTGTTTGGGTGCTACACCTGGCAGTGCTCAGGAGACGATGTGGTTACAGGTATCTAAGTTGGGTCTCCCACATGCGAAGCATGCCCTTTGAGCTATCTCCCTCTCCCTGGTCTTACACTTCCTTGGTTTTTAATTTTGGGGTCACACCCAGCAGTGCCCAAGACTTTACTTCTGGCTCTGTGCTCAGGGATCACTTCTGGTGGAGCTCAGTGGACCATATGTGGTACCAGGGATCAAACCCAGATCAGCCATGTGCAAGGCAAGCATCCTACCTGCTGACTATCAGTTTGGTCCATAAACTTCTATTTTTAATAAAAGAATATTCACTCTATGTCTGGATAATTTGGAGGGTTTTTTAGGACTGCCTCTCCCCAGATTTGGTGGGGGAAAGGATCATTTTTTGTTAATTGTAATTGAAGAGTTGCTCAGTACAGGGTTCTGTGTATGGAAGGAGGAGAAGGAAGAAGAGGAGAAAGGAAAAAGAGTGAGAGACCATGTTGCCTCAAGGTCTCAGTAAGGAGAGAAAAGATGAAGGAGCATCTAGGAGACAAGGCCTACAAGTAAAAGAAATATCTCCTTGTGCCTTAAATTAGACACATGGGAGTGTAGTCAGCAAGACTCCCATCATAGTTATTTAAGAAGTTAGAATTGTACGTCTAAACAGAACAGGACTTAGGGTCATTTTCTTTCATCTGAACGACCCTGGGCTGATCCTTGGCACTGCATATGATCCTCCAAGACCTTCCAGGAGAGATCCCAGAGCCCAGAGCCAGGAGTAAGCCCTCAACAAAGCCAGGTGTGATGCCAAAATTTTTTAAATCAAAAATTAAAATAAGAATTATGCATCTATAACCATGTCCCCTGTTCCTCAAACAAAGGCAATTCCTGCCCGCCCCCCAGGACAGAGGCTAAGGAACATTTGGCAATGTCAGAAGATCAATATCTGAAGACAGTTTTTTAGTGGCTCCAAATGGTAAAAGAATAACTGACATCTACTGTTAGTGGCGAAAGGCACAGGAGAGGACCCACAACCAAGAATTCTCCTCCCACCGATGTCAGTAGCACCATGGTTAAGAAACTCTGAGCTAGACTCCCACTTTTTGTAAGAAGAGCATACTTGCCAGCAGCTAGTTCAGAGGTTCGGGTTTCACTCCCCACCCACATAGTCTCATAAGCACCAGCAGGTGTGGCCCTGGGGCCCCTGTGCGTGGTCAGAGTACCCACCACCACCAAAATAAAAAGGAAAAAAGATGAGTGCCCTGCCAGGGCAGTAGCTCAGAGGGCCAGAGCTTAAGCCCAGCATTTAAAAGCCCCACCCCAGTTGGATCGTTGACCCAGCGGGGTCTCCTACACACTGCTTAAGAGGCCCAAAACAGTTTGTTAAGTGATTAAAGATGAGTGTTCCTTGCAGATAATATTGATGCTTGCCAAATATTTGTATGTCTGGCAATTATGCAATGTTTTTAGGTTCAGCTAATAACAGCATTCCCCTACCCCTTTTTGCTCCTGAAATCCATTCTCCCCTCTTACATGCCTGCGGCCTACAATTGCAACCTTCACTTCAAGAGAGAAATCAAGGAACAGGAAAGCAGTAGCCACCTGCGTTAATGATTACACGGTATCAGCCTCAAATTCCAACCCCAGTAGTCTTCTCATCAATGCTTCTTTAGATAAGTCAAGACACTTCACCAGAATGGGCTGCTGTCCAAGCAGATTAAATTAAAAGAGTTTGTAGTGCACTACAAAAAAAAAAAAACTTATCAACATGATTAATCAGAAAGAGTTTTACTGACTGTTAATGCATTTCACCAATCAAACAACTAAGGAATGTGACTGCTGACTGTTGACCTCAGTAACCTAACACCACTCTGCTGTGTTAAATTGATAAATTGATTCAAAAGAATGTTTATTTCCCTTTACTGTATGACTCTATGCTTGGAGTCCTATTATAAGAGGATGAGCCTGGTTTCCAAGATTTCAGTGTGTAAAACCAGAGAGCGAGTACAGAGGTTGAGGCTTGACTTGTATGTGGCTGACCCCAGTTCAGATTCCCAACACTGTATATGGTCCCTGAGCACCACAAGGAATAGCCCCTGAACTGTGCCTGGAGTGGTCCGAATCTCCTCTCTCTCTGTCTCTCTCTCTGTCTCTCTCTCTGTCTCTCTCTCTCTCTCTTTCTCTCTCTCTCATACACACACACCACACACAATAATCTAGCATTGTAAAGCAAAAAAAAAAAAAAACCACAAACAGATATTGAGCTTACCATCTAGTTATAGTCCAAATCTCAGGAAGATCCAGCCATTCTGAAGGCTATATTCCTTCTTAGACACTGCTCCTCTACTCACAGTCACTGAGAAAGAAAGCAGAGGCATCTCCAGCGCTGCTCAGCAGGACATGCCCTCCTGATCACACTCCTTTTCTGATCTACTTCATTCAGTCACTAATTCAGATCTGAGATGTGCTGTGCAAACACAAATGGCATTCCAGACAATCAACCATCGCTGACCTGGAATCTGAGTAAACCACTCACTTCATGGCATTGGTAAGATCTGGTGAATGGGGGTACTAAGAGCTAATGCAGGTAGCTTAAGAGCTGAGTGTTAGAAGGGAGCTCAAACCAGAATCTGCAATGTCCTCAGGGCTCTGCACACTTGCTCTTGCTTACTGAGCACTTATTATGGCCATTTTGCAAGGCACTTTCTCTTCAATGGATCATTTCAGCCTTGCAACAGCCAGTGCTGCCAGTTTTTCTCCATCTGGAGGAAGAGAGCTACCTGGCAAAATTTGCCTCATGCAGATTTAAATAAGTGATGCACGAGGCAAGTTACAAAGGCCCAAGATATTTATGAAGAGCCTGGGGTAGGAGTGAGGGGTGAGAATGTAAGAAACACAAACCCAGTGAGGGAGGAAGAGTGGATGAACTGCCAAGGCAGGTGTCTGGAGCTCCAAAGAGTGGGATGCAGTTCCCTGTTTAGAAGGAATCGTTGCAGGTGTTTAAATAACAGTAGACTGTTTACAGAGAATCATAATTGCTTTTTTGTTCAATATCAGTTGTTTGAACTTAAATCAAGGAGGAAAATCTGAACTTGGTGCTAGGACTTTTCAAAATTACAAAAATTGGGGGTTTTGTTTTTGCCTTTCTAAACAAAAAGAAAGCGGACTCTAGACTAATATTCCAAATGGGGAATTCAGCTAAAATTTTGGAAAGCTGGTTTGTTATTCCATTGTGTTTCTTTTATTTTATTTGGTTTAGGGGTCACACCTGATGGTGCTTAAGAGCTATTCCTGGTCTGTGCTCAGCAGAGACTCCTAGCGGAGATCAGGAGACCATGAATGGTGCCAGAGCTTTGACGTGGGATCAGCAGAATGCAAGGCATATGCATTAAATCCCTGTATGATCTCTCTGGACCCTCCATCCTTTTTATTTTTGTGGTTAAAGTCTACGTAAGGTAAATAATTCTGGTTTCCCATTTATATAAATAATCTAAAGTTCTCTTTAAAGATGACCTTATTTTGTAAAGGCATTGATGTAAAATAAATAAATGGTAGGGTTAATGGGAAGGGTGAAACAGGGATATGGCAAAAGCAGGGAAAGTGGGATGGGAGTGCCTGAAGTTGGGAGAACACTATAAAAATCCAAGAGTGAGAAATGCCTCATTTAAGGAGACCAAAACCTGAAAGGAAATCAAGGGACCCAGTGGCTATTCAATTACACATCACAGGGGAAGAGAGCAACAAAAGGAAAATCCCACCTTGAATTTGTTTTTCGTATAACTGTGTGATGTTGCAAAAGCCATTTAGCCAAATTCTTTTTTTTTTTTTTTTGGTCTAAAGCTACACAGTGCAATAACTACTGGTTGAAAGTAAAAACAAAAAGCAAAGAAACAACAACAACAAAAACTGATTGGGTAATAGGCTAATTCCAAATGAGAAAGTCAAGGAATGTTGGGGTGATCCAGCAGCTTAACTAAGGTCTGGAACCCTCCACAAGCCACAGCCAGACCCTGCACAGGCTCTTACACAGACCCCAGAAAAATGACCCCAGTTATCCAGCCAATATGCCTGCACTTTTCTCCTTTAGAACCCTCCCCCAATGTAGTGACACTTTTCTTTTGTCTTTTCTTTTTTTTTTCAGTCAGAATAATATTAATGCATCCTCACAGAAGGCCTCTGGCATAGGTCTCACCCCCCATCAACAGTCCCCACATTCCCTTACCACCCTGTCATTAAGACAATATCTCTCATTGATTCAGGGGTCACTCTCTGCCAAGTGCTCTGTGGGCATCACCCATTTAACCTTCATGTCAATAATCATGATCTCCATTTCAGAGCTCAGATAATGAAGGCATTAAGATGTTAAGACTCTTAACATAGGCATAGCTAGAAAGGAACCGGAATGCCTCATTTCACACACCTTCCTGGAGTCTAGACAGAGCCCATGGCTGTCGCCGATGACTCCTCTAATCTCTCCAACTCTCTGAGAGATGGCCAATCTCAGCTGCATGCTAGAATCCCATAGGAGTTTATTAAAAACAAGGTCTCAGCCAGTAGAGCTGCCATCAGAAGCATTGCTAGCTTATAATAAATGGCTTAATTTATAAAAAAAAAAAAAAGGTCTCAGGACTGGAGAGAGAGTAAAAGCTAGAACACAAGCTTACCATGCACCTGAGCCACATTTGATTCCCACATGATCTCCTGAGAATTGCCAGATGCAATACTAGAGGCCCCTAACTTGGCCAAGGGTGGCCTGGGTCTCCCCGGAACCGCAGCACTGTAATATCATCATGTCTTCAGGCCCTTACATTGAAGACTACCTTGAACTGCCAGACTTGCTGGCCAAGAATCACTAATGGAGCCCCAGGATCTCCTGAGCATCACTTACCCACTTAATATGCATCCAATCCTTAAAGCTATGGTCCTGGTGACTCTTGTGATGCTAGTTTGAGCACCAAAAGGAGTGAACTCAGCCCCTGAGCATCACCAGGTGTGGCCCCTATGAAGACTAAATATATGACAACTAACATGACCTTCCCTCACCCACTAAATCATGTCATCCCAGGCGCTGCCCCACCAAGCCATCTTAACCCTTGGAGCTGCTGGTGCTGTGCACCACGCAGGGGTACCTCAGTTTAAAGCAGTTGACTTTTCCAGATGACTGGAGCCCAAGAGCCTAGTCAGCAAGACCTCCAGCCTTCCTCTTCTCTTCACCATGGACTGCTCATGGAATTCTAGAAGAACCAGCATGCTGTGTTGGAACTAAAGTGCCTGGATGTTTAAGAAAATTCAGCTCTCTGGACCCTCCTGCCACTGACCAGTTGTCCAGAGGGAGAACTGTTCCAGCAAACAAAGGCCAGGAGGCAGCAGAGGGGATAAGACACAGTCATGGCCACTCTCCCTGGTCTGTCCCTCTGAGTCATTCAGGAGTAGAAGAGATCAAACACAATCTAAATGGTGATAAATTGGTAAATTCGGTCCATCACATGTTAAAAAACTGAGCCAATATAGCCATATACCCAAAATACAGACACAAGAAAATAAAAACATATGAGATCTAAGCTGTAACTACTTTAACTTTGTAATGTGCCTGTCAAGTTGACAGGCAGGGATAGGAGTGGGGAGGGAACAACTCTGGTATAGGGAAGTTGACACTGGTAGAGAGATTGGTGTTGAAAATGATATGCCTAAAACTCAACTGTCAATAACTTTGTAAATCACCATTCTTTAATTTTGAAAACCTGAATTAAGATTTTATAATACTCTTCTTAATTAAAAATACATACGAGGGGATGAGAGATAGTATCAGACTTAAGACACTTACCTTGTGCAGCTCGATAGAGAAGGGAACACCAACTAAACTGTGGTGGAAGATCCACTCGGGATGGGAGAGGTGGGTTGAAAGCAGACTATAGATTGAACACGATAGCCACCCAGTACCTCCATTGCAAACCACAAGACCCAAAAGGAGAGAGAGAACAAAAAAGGATTTCCCTGTCACAGGGGTGGGGTGGGGGGACGGGATGGGGGGGGTGAGGTACCCTGGGGCCATCGGTGAAGGAGAATGGGCATTGGTGGAGGGATGGGTACTCGAGTAATGTATGACTGTAACACAAGCACGAAACTCTGTAACTGTACCCTCACAGTGACTCATTAATTAAAAAAAAAAATTTTTTTTTTTAAAAAAGACACTTGCCTTGCAAGTGGCTGACCAGGATTCAATCCCAGGCTCCACATATGGTCCTCTGAGCACTACCAGATGTGGCACAAAACCTCTTCCCCAAAGGATTAAAAGAAAAATTTTCATATGAACTCAATATTATGTAGCATACCCACAATGAAGCTATGATTGTACAAGATCTGATATGGCAGTTCAATGAAAAATGAATTATAATGAAAGATAATGAATTATAAGGATTATAAGGATAATCAATTACAAGGATAAAAAAGGACATCATTATTATATTCTTGCAATGTAATAAGCAGCTTGGTCTGAAAACAAACTTAGATCAGAATAGGAAAAATGCACACTGAGGAGTCACTATAATGATGCAGACAGAATTGGGGCATTCACTGGCTCAGGGATAAAAGCAAGCATGAGGGTCTCACTTGCAAATGCCAAGCTGGCAGCCTATGTGAATGGAGCTCTCATAAAAGAAATGTGGAGAGAGGGAGAGAGAGAAAGAGAGAGAGCTGTCCTCTAGCTGAGAGAAAATGGTTCTTTCCTGTGTGTTCATCAGTTCTTCTAGTCAATTGGTGTCTCCCAGACCTTGGTCGATATTATCAAAATGACTTCACAGCCTGCCAGAGAAGGTAGAATATTGGAAGCTCAGTCATGAGAAAGGTTGAGAGTCACGTGGTCATTTGATGAATGGGAAACTGAGGCCCAGAGAAGGAAAGAGAGGGAGAGAGAGAACTCACAGCTGCTTCTCCCAGAAGGGAGCATAAAATGAGGCCCCCATAACCATGCCACCAGACTCTGCGCCAGGCTGTTTTCACTCGGGGCTCCCCAGAGTGGGGCGGGTGAGGGCCCTCCTTGCCTCAAGGACCCAGCCCCGGCAACTGATCTCCACAACCCAACCGCAGCCCACGTTCCAGGCTGCTTTCCACACACTCAGGCTGAGCCTCACGTATGAGTGAAGTCCCACAGAACCCAGGTAATGTGAAACTTTGTGACCTTAGACTCTGGGCTCAACGGGACTCAGAAGCAGAGATCCTCTGCCTGCTTTCCCCAGTCTCCAGCGACCCAGGGGTCACATCCATAAACCACCTCCTGCCAGCGCAAGATAATCTCCTCATCCACCACACTCCCAAACTCAAGGGAGCATAAAATGAGGCCCCCATAGCCATGCCACTGGACTCCACGCCAGGCTGTTTTCACTAGGAGCTCCCCAGATGGGGGCGGTGAGAGCCCTCCCTGTCCCAAGGGACCCAGCCCTTACAGCCGACCTCCACCACCCAACCACCGCCACACTCCAGGCCGCTCCCCACATGCTCGGGCCGAGCTTCACATATGAGTGAACATATTCCTGGTCCGCAAGGTCACTTTTGCTGCCGCGCGACACATCATAAAATACTCCCTACCCATTTTCCATAATTACCACACCATATTTGATGGCGTTCAGACAGTAGGCAACAAATCATAGAGGGAAATATATATATATATATATGCATATATACCAAAGCTCACATCACCCAAACTTTAACAACATGTTAGTGATACCCTATAGAATGTCTTAATGGCTCCTGCCAAAATAGAACAATCTTCACACTGATTTCTTTTTTTTTTTCTTTTTGGGTCACACCTGGCGATGCACAGGGGTTACTCCTGGCTCTGCACTCAGGAATTACCCCTGGTGGGGCTCAAGGGACCATATGGGATGCTGGGATTTGAACCCGGGTCGGCTGCATGCAAGGCAAACGCCCTACCCGCTGTGCTATCTCTCCAGCCCCTTCACACTGATTTCTATATGAACACTTTTTTATAAGCATGTTCAACAGTTCGTCATAACAAACAATACATAATATATTCTTTCATTTGTGTTTTGGGACAGGGATTGGGGCTTGAGATGAAAACATTCCAATTTGGTGGTGGGAATGTATAATGGTGGTGGGATGAGTGTTTGAATATTAAATGTAATCAAATATTGTGAAGTAACTTACAAAATAAAAATAAATTGAAAGAGAGGGGGAGATATTTATATTTTACACATATTTATCTGTGAAAAAGTTTAGCCCAAAGAGATATTGAGAAGTTTAGTTCATTCATTAGCGATTCAGAGCAAGGAATGAAATGATTCCTGGGTTACCAAAGTCACTCTTTAGAGCGTGTATCCATCTGGCTCCTCTTCCTGGTGCCTATTGATCAGTTAAATTTGGAAGTATGTTACCTGTATCAAAAGCTACAGGATTATTTGGAAAGTTAGCTTCAGGAAACTGTCTGTAGGAGCCAGGGAGGTGACACAGAGGCTGAAAGTACTTGTCAGCAAGTACCAGGTTTCAGGTTCAAATCCTTGTCACTGTCACTGTCATCCCATTGCTCATCGATTTGTTCGAGCGGGCACCAATAACGTCTCTCATTGAGAGACTTATTGTTACTGTTTTTGGCATATCCAATACGCACGGGTAGCTTGCCAGGTTCTGCCTCGCGGGCTCGATACTCTCGGTATCTTGCCAGGCGCTCTGAGAGGGGCAGAGAAATCGAACTCGGGTCAGCCACGTGAAAGGCGAACACCCAACCACTGTGCTATCACTCCAGCCCTAGTTCCCCCAACAAATGCTGAAACGGTCCAGGAAGCCTGGCACTGGGAGGTAGACAGTGAGAAAGGGCTGAGAAATGTTGCTGTGTCTTTGAAAGCACCAGGCAAGCTGAGGGTCTCAATTGAAGCCCCTGCATGCACCAAGGCAATCCTGACCACTTCATAATTGGATCCCTATATAATGAAAAAGAGAGAGAAAGTGCGCGCACGAGAGAGAGAGAGAGAGAGAGAGAGAGAGAGAGAGAGAATTACCTATATCCCCTACACACCTTCCTTATGAAAATGTCATTCCTTAGGGGAGGGAGGTGAGTACACTGGAAGGGAGTGACACGGGACTTATGTACACATGAAACCATCATTAGCAGTATTGTAAATCACAGTACCTCAATCAAATAAATAATAATAATAAAATCCCTTTTAATTTACTGGGAAAAAATGTCATTCCTGTACCCAGGACAGGAAACAAGGCATGTACTGTTGGGCCCAGTCAGGTGACACATTCAGGGCCTGCCAGTGTCTGGACCTGGGACTTCTTAATCATTTCTATTTCCATAATCTTATCTGATTAGTCACTCTAAAATGGTCCTTGAGCTTTGTCAGTTCAGCTGTTATTCAATCCACTCTCCTCTTTGGTTGGATTTTAAAAGTGTAGGCCAATCATCTGGCACATAACTCCTGGCCTATGCAATAATAAACTTACCAGTTTCCAGGACAATTGCCTATGTTCATTGAGCATTTTCTATGTCCCAGGCACAGTTCCAAATGCTGTACCTGCCTTATCTCATTGAACTAGTGGAACTGCCTTTGAGGGGGAAGCTATTATTATGTTTCAGTAAGGAATCTGAAAGTTGGGAGTGCTGTCACTTGCCAAGGATTCAAACCCAGGCAGCCTACAGCTGGGTTAGCCGGAAGTGTTAGTGGCCAGGTGTGATCGTCAGATTTTTGGAAATAGGATTGCAGATGGTGAGAAGCAGCTTGTTTATAAACATTTCAGTGAACACTTTTTAAAAGTCTTTGATGGGGAAGAACCTGGTATCCACCAAGGTGATGTCAGAGATTATGCTTCCTCCTGGGAGTCCAGCAGGTGGTCAAGTAATAAGCTAAAAGGCAGATGCTGGAGGCACCAGTACAACAAAAATACACAGGCAGGGCTGGGAGATGGCTCTAGGACTGGGATGATGTCCAGTGTGTGTGAAGTGCTCCAAGCACCATACGGCTCCTGAGAACCTCACAGCATGCTTCTGATGGTCCCAGAGCATCACCAGGAGCAACCCCCAGGCTCTTCTAAGCACCTCTAGGAGAGTCTCTATTTTAAAAAGTCACGCAAGTGGCAGAGAGATAGTACAGCAGTTGAGCATATACCTGCCATGTGTCCAGCTTAGTTCTATTCCTGACACTACAAGGGTTCTCCCAGATCACCAGGTGCAACTCTTGAGGTCCCGTCCAGCATCACTGGGTATGGCCCTGGAGGCCCCCAGCTCCACATGGATATGCTTGACACTCACAATGAACTGTCCACCTAGGGAAGCCACTCTCCCTGCAGAAATAACAACAAAAATCCATGCATCGCCCATCCCCACATCACTGAGCCACACATTACTGAGTGCCTTTGTGCTCCCTGGCATCACTACAAGGGGATAATCTCTGATGTGCTGCAGCCAAAGATGCTAGCCCAGTGACTAACTGTGGGACTCCCAGGCATTGCAGCTGCAAAATGGAAGGGGGAGAAAACAAGAACAAAAAGGTGATCAGGAGGGGTCAGAGAGACAGCACAGCGCGTAGGGTACACCTCTTGCACACAACCAACTGGGTTGGATTCCTAGCACCCATGTGGTCCCCTGAGCCTTCCAGGAGTGATCCCTGAGTACAGAGCCAGGAGTAAGGCCTGAGCACCGCCAAATGTGGCCAAAAGTCCCCACCTTCCACCCCCTCCACCACCACCATCACACACACAAATAACAATCAGCAGGGACTTCCTGGAGGGCATAGGGAAACTCCTAGAACGACAAACCATGCACCACTGCTGGGGACTGTCCCTAGCTGCCAGGCAGTGCAGCCTCAGAGTGAACAGATTCACGTTCCACCCAGTACAAGCACTGACTTTGCAGCAGCCAAGTGGAGAGAGTGAGACCTCCCAGGATACGGTGATAAGCAGGTCACGAAGGCAAGTGAAAACTGTGGAGCAGCAGTGGAGGGGCCCCCCGTGCTCTCTGTGGGCTTTCTGACTCATTTCAGAAGCTACAGCTCTGGGGTCCCTGTCTCACACGGCTTGTCTGTGTTCCTCTTGAGAAAACTCCCTCGCCACTGCACGAAGCAGTCAGATACTCAAAACCAACCACTTCAGCTCACAGCAGGGTTTCTAAAGGAAATGAGCACCGAGGCTTAACTTCAGCAGTGTGACTAGGAGCCACTGTAATGGAACAAATGGATTGTTTATCAGCTCTCTATCTGTCCCTAACAAAACCGGGTGAAATGAGCCATTAAACTCCCTGTTTTTTAAAAAGATGGCAAACACTGGCTAATTTACTGAAGTAGAACATATTGAGCCAAATGTTTAGTTTTGCATTAAATCTATATCTAGCATTTTCATTAAAAGGGGCAAAATGTAGACTTTATTGATGCTTCAGTGCCCATTCAGATTAATGCTTAACATTTAAAACTGTGCATGAAATTGCAAATGTATCAGCAAACACATAAAAAGGACCGGACTAAGTGCTATGTGCTTATTCATAACCAGCCATCTCTGAGGCTACTGATGCGTTATTGCAGGAGCTATTTGCCTACATGCCTAGGCTATAAATAGTTAATACCCCTGATTGCTTAGTTAAATGCCTTTTTAGCAGGAAAAGAGAGAGGACATGGAAGAAATGGGAGAGCATATAATTTTCATATAATGAACAATTAAGTCATAAGCTTTTTCTTGATCCATGCTAGCTATTTCCAGAGCAATTAGGCTAGTATCCTTCTGAAAAGATTGTTAGCTTCTTTAATCATCATTCACAACCATCATTTAGCTGAAGTGGCCAAGGAATAAAAAGAACTGAAGACCATAGGATTAAAATGATTAGTTTTCAAGCAGAACCTAATTCCTGCCACCATTAAAATAAATGAGGAAAAATTTTCCCACTATGAGATAAGAACATAATTTTATAAGTGAATTGGCCTACATATTTAAACAAAGTTAAACTTATTTCTCTCTTCAGCAGGACTTCTCAGAGCCTTGGGATACTCATGAGCCATACCCAACAGAACATAAAGATATATCAAATTCCCCATACTCATTTGATCTAGGGCTGGAGCGATAGCACAGCGGGTAGAGTGTTTGCCTTGCATGCAGCCGACCTGAGTTCAATTCCTCCGTCCCTCTCAGAGAGCCGGCAAGCTTCAAGAGTATCTCGCCTGCACAGCAAAGCCTGGCAAGCTACCCATGACACATTTGATATGCCAAAAACAGTAGCAATAAGTCTCACAATTTGTTGTGAGACGTTATCGGTGCCCACTCAAGCAAATCGATGAACAACGGGAGGACAGTGCTACAGTGCTAATTTGATGTCAGACTCTTTTCTTCTACAACCTTGCCACTCTGCGAGATTAGTAATTTTCTTAGAATTAATTTAGAAACTAGTTTTCTAAGCTTGGAACTAGGAAATTGCATTCCTAGTTAAGATGTAAAAATCTTCAGGGAAATGTTACTCCCACACTAAAAATATGAAAAAGATGGATAATCTACAAAAATATCATTTTTAAGCCTATCTGAGCTACAAAGTAACCAGGACAAGTGAATTTTCAAAAATATGACAAATTTTCTAAGGATAGACAAAACACATCCACTGTTTCACTGTCAGCAAGGAATAGAAAGACAAAGTTCGTTGCTCAGGGGACTAGAGATTGAATGCAGGACTCCCACATGCAAAACATGTGTTCCAACACTTTGAGGAAACATTCTAAAGGCTGAGAGTAGGCTAGTTAGCATGATAGTTCAGATACCTTAAACACTCCACTTACTGCCATCTCCTATTCACCAGGTGGACATGATGTAGTGAGAAAAAGATGGGAAACAAGACAGTGGACTTCAGTGTATCTTCTCCTGATGATACAGATTTTTAGTACCTGCCATGGTTTGAGGAGGCAAAAGAGTAACTGAAGAAACCCATTCATAATCCAAGGTATGAGGACAGAAAATAGTTTCCTAGTAAGACACATGCTCGTACCCAGAATTTAGCTCTGATACAAACCAGAGATCTGCTGATGCAGGGTGGGAGAACAGGAAACTGCTGGACCCAACATCCATCACCAGATCAAAGTGTAAGTAGCTCTGAAGGAAAAGGCTGGAAACGCGCCAGTGTTTTGGATCCAGAACTTAGTAGAAGGCAGAGGTTGTCTGTCTAGGAGGAAAGGGCTGAAATGCTGAGTATTCACCACCCTGAAAATGTATCCAGGTTCATGAAAGGGTCGAGTCAGGTCAGACTAGTGAGTAGGGAGACTGGAGAGAAGAAACCAGATATCAGAATAGTTACTGGTTTGGGGAACAAGGCAAACCTAGCTTTGGATACAGGGTTTCCCACCTAATAGCTCTGCGAGTGTTGGCATGCTCTCCAAAACTGCTGACTCTTCATTTCTCCATATAAAATAAAGAGAAAAGTAATCACATTTTCCCAGAGAGTTGATGGGAAAATTGGAGTCATATAAAATATGTGACACAGTGCCTGGCACGTGGAAAACAATCAACCGAGTGTAACAGTTGCTTTGCATAGGGCAGTTGTTGGAAACTGAGAGCAGGAGAGGGTTAGTCTTCCAGGGTGCTGTGACTAAGGGCCACGAAGCAAGTAGCTTCAACAACAGAAAGGAGGAGTTGGCCACACATGGCCAGTGTGCCAGCAGCATCAGGAGCTCTTCCTGACCTGCATATAATCACCTGCCGTCCCAGAGAGAGGGCGCTAACAGCTCTTACAGGGACAGCAACCCGTCCAAAGGGTCACAGTTCTCCACCTGCTCCAAAGCTAATTAGCTCCCAAAGGCCCCATCTCCAACCGGCATCACATCCAAGATTGGAACTTCAACCTACCAATTGGGTAAAGGGACACAATTCAGTCCAAAGCAAGCTACAAAGGGCGCTTGCCCAACTCTTGTGGAATTTGCTGTTTGACCTAAGAGTCATTTGATTCCCCTTTCGCTATTAACATGTGCCTAGCTTTCTCCTAGAAAGCCACTTACCCAGTCCCATGCTGTGTGGGGTCCCCCTTCTCTAGCCCTTCCTTTAGAGATGGGTGTGTAACCACCTCTGACCAAACCTTCGTATTCATCTCTAGGCTAAGAGATAAGTTCTGTGCACCAGTGTAGTCCAAATGAGAGATAGTCTTGAGACTTTTGACACTATTGGGAAGAAGAAACTCTTCCGTCTCCTTAAGTTGCTTTACCTGGAGTTGCTAATAATGAAGGGAAACTCTGGGTGCAAGCCTCTATTCAGAGGGAAAAAATGCTGAGAGAAGATACTGGAATTCTGAAGTCATTTTTTATTTTTTGTCAAATAATTTAATAAGATTAAATTTTAAAATAGAATTAATAATTTAATCAATTAAATGATTTGAATCAAATCATTTAAAGCAAAAAAAAAATTTAATCAATTAATGCTTTAAACAACCCCCAGAATTTTATCTGAGGTCAACTAGTGGTTTGACCAAACTCAATTTTATTGTTTTAAGCTACGTCAAAACAAGATTTTAGTGACCTTGGATTAGGCAGAGTTCATAGAGACAACAGAATATAGTAGCACAATCATCACCCTTAAAAGAAAAGTGGAAGGGGCTAGAACCATAGCACAGAGGGTAGGGTGTTTGCCTTGCACCCAGCCGACCCAGGTTCAAATCCCAGCATCCCATATGGTCCCCTTAGCACCGCTAGGAGTAATTCTTGAGTGCAGAGCCAGGAGTAACCCCTGTGCACGGCCGAGTGTGACCCAAAAAAGAAAAAAAAAGTGGAAGCTGGAGCACTTTTCACAGCAGGTAGGGCGTTTGTCTTGCACATGGCTGACCGGGTTTGATTCCCGGCATCCCATGTGGTCCCCCAATCACTGCCAGGAGTAATTCCTGAGTGCATGAGGCAAGAGTAACCCCTGTGCATTGCCGGCTGTGACACCAAAATAAACAAAAAAAAAAAAAAGAAAAGAAAAGTGAACAAGTTTGGTTTCATCCAAATTTTAAATTTTGTTCTACAAAAAGCATAGTTGAGTCTGAAAAAGACAAGCCAGAAACTGGAAAAAAATAAAAAATGGTTTATATTCAGAACTTATAAAGAAAGAACTTTACAAGTGTACCCTTTCTAATGTAAAGTTATTTATTTGAAGAACGTTTAAGTGGGGGTTGGGAATAGCTTTTAAGTCAATAAGATGTCATAATTCAGTATAATCCCCTGAGTACAGAGCCAGGAGTAAGCGCTGAACACTGCCAGGCATGCCCCTAAAACCAAATAAATAGATAAATATCAAACTCAAAAGACTACAAGTTATGTGATTCTATTTATGAGACGTTCTGGAAAAGGCAAACCTACAGGGACAGAAAACAGATGAGTGGTTAGAGGGATGGAGATAAAAAGAATGGTTAACTACAAAAGGTCAGCAAGAGGAAGAGGGAATTTCTTGGGGTGCTAGTACTGTTCTCTAGTCTGAGTGTGACAAATTGTGTGCATTTGTCAAAACTCAGACATAGCACAGAGTAAATTTGACCAAATGTAAATTATACATGAATGAATAAATAAATATTACATCAAAGAATTAGAAAGAGTTGGCTGGTATGTGTATGTGTTCTTGCTTTTAATGTCATGCACACACTTAAGTCAGAAAAATCTTCAATTTTTCTTCATAGTAAATTAGTTCAAAACATGTTTTGGAGCAAGACCTATGCTTAGTAGCTTCCTGGAAAGCAAAGGAGACTCACAATCTTGACAGGGGCTCCCAGGATGAGCAATGAGGAGGCTCCAACAGGAACCACTTCTGAGCTCTGAGCTGTTATAATAATAAATCAGATTGGTGTGACTTTCTCAAAATAGAGAGAGAGAGAGAAAAAAAAACCTCAAACAACTATCTGAAAAAAAAATGATCACAAAATATAAAGACAGATCAGTATGAAAAACTGTCTGAGCAGTCACAAACTCCATTAGAAAATTTAAGTTCTGGGGCCAGAAAAATGATACAGCGGCTAAGGCTCTTGCCTTGCATGCTGCAGACCCCAGTTCAGTCCTGAGAACTGCACTTCTGGGTCCAACCACTCTCCAAAAATTCAATTCTATATGTGAACAGAAAAGTAATTTTTATTGTATCTATGATCAGTTTAGCCTGATTATGTGTTAACCAGAAGAGAAGTGGTTTTTAGTTATACATTACTAAACTTTTGCCTACAAATAAATAAATAATGTTACTAAGCTCCAATGGCACTCCAGTTCTGAAAGAATCAGCATGTGTAATTTGGGAGGGTGGCTTTTGGCTTTTGAGTCACAACCCAGCAGTACTGGGCTCTACTCCTGGCTCAGTGTTCAAGGGTTGCTTCTAGAAATATTCACTTGAGTATATGGTTCCAAGGACTAACCCCAGGACTCCCTCATACAAGCATGTGCCCCAGCCCTTTGAGCTATTTGTCCCAACTTAGTATATGTAATTCGTAAGAAAAAAGATTCTGGAGTTGGAGAATCCTAATTTTGATCCTATAGCTATTATCTTGGCCAAGATATGTTTTCTTGTTATTTTGGCAGATGAAACTAAAATAATTTTGAAAAAAACATTCAAGACTTACTGCAAAGCTAGAGTATCCTTAACAATGTGGAACTAGGATAAGGATAGACCTAGAGACCAATAAAATATATTGAGTCCATGGATAAACCCACGTATACAGCTATGACCAATTTATTTTCAACATGGATGCCAAAACCAGTCAGTGAAGAATGAAAATTCTTTTCAACAAGTAATCATGGGACAATGGGGTATCAGTTTGCAAATGAATTCAATTCGACCCTATACTTCACATACCAAGGTTCACCCAAGATCAACAAACCAAATACAAAAATTAAAACTATGAAATTCTTTGTAGAAAGCTCATTAGTGAATCTTTATGATCTTGTACTTAGCAACAGATTCTTAGAAATTACACTAAAAACATGAGCAACAAAAGGGAAAAAATAGATTGGATTCATCAAAATTGACAACTTTTGTGTATCCAAGGAAATTGTCACAAAAGTACAAAAGACAATTTAAAAAGAAAAAGAAAACTTAGAAAAATAGGAGAAAATATCTTCAAGTCACATATCTGGTAAGAATCTAGTAAATTATATAATCAGATTACTCAATATGTTAAGAATTCCTACAACTCAACAACAAAAAAAGAAGGAAGGAAGTGGTAAAGGAGAGATGGCAGTTCTGGGTGTGGAATGCATTTCTTAGGGACATTATGACTGTCATTCAACTCATTCAAGGCAGGAAGATAAAGTGGGTACATGAGTCCAGGGATGAAAAGCCAGTGAGAAAAGAGCATTAGTGGGAAAAACTTATAAACAAGGCTACCAAATTGGTTATTCATAACTTTGGAGTAACCATATATAATTAAATATTTTGCTGTGGACTGTTTGGTTAAGAGCTTTTGTAACAAGTCAAGAATGTAAATAGGGCCAGAGATATAGTACACCACCTAGGGCACTTGCTGTGCAGACAGCTGATCCAAATTTAATCTCCAACACCACATATGGTCCTCCAAGAACCTCCAGGAGTGAGTCCTGAGTGGAGAAAGATGAATAAGCCCTGAATGTTATTGAAAAACCAAAACCAGGGGGCTGGAGCAATAGCACAGCAGGTAAGGCATTTGTCTTGCATGCAGCCGGTCCGGGTTTGATTCCCAGCATCCCATATGGTCCCCCGAGCACCACCAGGAGTAATTCCTGAGTGCAGAGCCAGGAGTAACCCCTGAGCATCGCCAGGTGTGACCCAAAAAGATAAAAAAAGGGAAATAGTTTGGAGCCGGAGAGATAGTACAAGAGATAAGACAATTGCCTTGCATGTGGCCGACCCTGGTTTCATATGGTTCTCTGGGCACTGTCAGAAGTGACCCCTGAGCACAGAACCAACAAGTGTAGTAAAATCCTTTGCCCAAATAAATAAATAAATAAATAAATAAATTTTACTATTCTAAAAACTAAGGGAAAAAAAGGATGTCCCAAAGCAATGATAATACAGTAAGAAGTGGGTAGAGCACTCGCCTTGCACTCAGTCAGTCTGAGTTCGATTCCCAGCACCACATAAAGTCACCCAAACCCTGCCAGAAGTAAGCCTTGAGCACCACTGGGGTTGGCAAAAAAAAAAGGAAATGGCTTGAAAATATAGCAAGCAAATTATAATTCTGTATGGAAATGTTTATCTTGAAATATTAGTCTTCAAGGTCATGCTACTGTGTCTCATTCAAATTTATTTCCCCTAGTGTCATTTATAATACATGGTACCTAGCAGCTGCTCAATAAGTATTTGCTGACTGAATTAAAGAAATAATTTAATGGAGGAATTGTAATCAACATCAAAATTCTCTTAAGTACTCTATTATTCGGATAGAAATATGTCTCTAAGTATACTGTTAAATATGTTACATATCATTTGGATGGAGAGCCCAGGGAGTGCTAGAAATGTTTTCCTTTAGAACACTTCGCAAGAGTGAACTGTCACAGCTTTGAAAGTTTGGATTCAACCTTAGAACTGAGTACAAACCAAAACAACAGCCCTTCACAGCAGAGTGTCAGGGCAATGAGACTATCCTTGTGATCATCTGTACCCCAAATGCACAATCACAGAATTTCAGAAAAGCCACATGTTTATAGAAAGCTACCGAAACAGAAAAGTGTAGCATCTTAGTGTTCCTGGCAACATTAATGATTTACACCAAGTCACCTTGTTGTGAAGACGTAGACTCAGAAAGTAAATGACTTGTCCAAAGTCAGACTACTATTTAATTGCAATTCCTGGCAGCAAACACAGGCTACCGTTCCATAATAGCAGCTTCCTCATGATAAACTGCAAAGTAACAGGGATATTAAAGTGGAGGAGGATGCAAACTAATTTCCTAAAATGATTGAAGAAGGCTGTGACTGCATTATCAGGTCAGAATCCCACCCCCCGCAAACACCCTTCACTTGACTGCTTACTTTGTATTTATTAAAAATCATCATGAATAACTTCATTATTTATATTATTTTCAATATAAATCTCAGAAAGCTGTTTTTCATTGTTGTTTGGGGCCACACCTGGTGGTTTTCAGGGCTTACTCCTGGCTCTGTACTCATGGATGCAGAGCGAGGCAGAGCTCTGGGGGCCATCTGGGGAGTCCGGGATCACACCCAGGTGGCTCATATGCAAGGCAAGTGCCCTGCCCATTGTACTATTATTCTGGCTTCAGAAAGTTGTCCTTAGAAGAAATTTTTTAAGTGCCCTTCAATGGAAAAACAAACAAACACAAAGCGGCTTGTTCACTGCTTAGTCCCACTTGCTGTCCCTAAGAGACAGCTGTTGAAGCTGTTTTCTGAGAATGCCCCGATCTCTTGCTCGATTGCTTTCCCTGTATATAATAAACATACAGCACCACACATAGGCCCAGGTAGGAGTGCTTTCATCATGACATACAGTAAATACAGAGGCATCTCAGAATAAATGCACAAGAGTCACAAGGATTGGAACTTAGCTCAAAGGACTACTGCATCTATTCTGCATGCTGGAACTTTGGGTTTGATTCCAGGCACTGTATAGTTTCCCATGTACTGCCAGGAGAAGCTCTTCTGTAAGTATCATGGTCTGGTATGACCCAAAACAAATAAACACAGGCTTGTACATGATAACTTTGGGGGGGGGCGTGAGGGAAGGATAACTTTCTGGTTTCAATATGTGAACAGTGTCACTAGCGGTTAAATGTATAGTGTGTGCTATGTCTTTTATGTTTAGTTGGATTCTTTAAATCTTCATGGAAAGTCATCCAGTACCACAACTTACCGACAGAAAAGTAAACTGAAAATTCAGAAATGAAAGAAATCAAACTATGACTTCAGTTATTAAAAAGTTCAAAAGCCTTACTGAGAGGCACATGAGAAAATGTTCAACATCACTAATCATCAGGGAGATGCAGATCAAAACAACAATGAGATATCATCTCACACCACAGAGACTGGCCCACATCCCAAAAAACAAAAGCAACCGGTGTTGGCATGGATGTGGGGAGAAAGGGACTCTCCTTCACTGCTGGTGGGAATGCCGACTGGTTCAGCCCTTTTGGAAAACAATATGGACGATTCTCAAAAAGTTAGAAATTGGGCTCCCATTTGACCCAGCAATACCACTCCTGGGAATATATCCCGGAGAGGCAAAAAGGTATAGTAGAGATGACATCTGCATTTCCATGTTCATTGCCGCTCTGTTTACAATAGCCACAATATGGAAAAAACCAGAGTGCCCGAAAACAGATGATTGGCTAAAGAAACTCTGGTATATTTACACAATGGAATACTATGTAGCTGTCAGAAAACATGAAGTCATGAAATTTGCATATAAGTGGATCAACATGGAAAGTATCATGCTGAGTAAAATGAGTCAGAAAGAAAGAAACAGATATAGAAAGATTGCACTCATATGTGGAATATAAAGTAGCTGAGAGGTACAAGCTTACAATGTTGCGATTCTTGGCAGACATTTCTCTGGACTTAGTTACTAAAATACTAAAATACAGAAATCCAAAACTATGCTGCTGCTAGTGCAGCCTCCTGACCTCATAACTCTTCATTCTCAGCAATGGAACACAAATTACCAAATGCTTTCTTTTCAGTAGATCGACTTTAGCGGGGAGAAACTCCAAATCAATAATAGTGAATTTTTTTGTTTAAATATTGAATGTAATCAAAGTAAAGTGAAATTTACCAGTTACACATGCGGGGTGGGGGGCTGGGAAGGTGGGGGGAAGGGGGGAGGTATATCGTGATTCTTGGTGGTGGAATATGTGCACTGGTGAAGGGATGGGTGTTTGAGCATTGTATAACAGACTTAAACCTGAAAGCTTTGTAACTTTCCACATGGTGAATCAATAAAACAATTAAAAAAAAAGAAATAAAAAAAATGTAAACAACTTTTTCGGGGGAAGGCGGTGATGAGAGCTCTATATATATATCTAATAGATCATTTTCTTTCAATTAAATTTCTTCCTTAAAAAAAAAGTTCAAAAGCCTTAAATAACAGTGGGAGGAGATAGTTCCACAGGCTGGCATGCATGCTTCACATGCAGGAACCCTGGGTTCTCTCTCTGGCAGAAAATGACCCACTGAGCACCTCCAGGTGTGGCTTAAAATTTTTTTTTTAAATAAGTAAATGAGGTCCAGGAATGTGGAGGTGTGGCTCAGTGATGGAACACTTGCCTCACCTGTGTGAGACCTTCAGTTTAATCCACAGGTGGTGCATAAAAGCTACCAGGGTCCCTGACCTGCTTGAGGCAGGTGTATAGGGAGGAGGAGGAGTGAAGCCGTAGTGTTAGAAATTAAACACGGGCCTTAAGCTCCACCCTTTATGCTATTTTCCCAGCCCCAAAACATTGTGCGTGTGTGTGTGTGTGTGTGTGTGTGTGTGTGTACAATGATTAAAATCAGTCATTTTATTGAGGTAGAGAATTTACTCAAATATTCACTGGTGGAGGTAAAGGGAGGAAATGTGGGAAGTCAAATATGCTGGTAGAGGAGAGAACTAACATTTTCATCTCTGCCAACCTTTTCAGAATCCAGGCTTTTACGGATCTTTCCATGGCTTGTTTCTACAGATCATCAAAAGTTTCTGGAGACTAAATGAGATAGGATTCTTTCAGCTGTCAACAAGAGTCTTTAGGTCTTCTCTCAGCCATGGCATCCAGTGAAAATAAAATTTATTTTTCAGATTCCTCCAGGGGATTAAATAATCTCTTTCGCATGGCATTACCATGCTCCCGGCTCTTGATCCTCTTTTCCATGTAATTTTTGTGACTTTCCTTAAGCAAGTTTATCAAGATGTTGCACTCTTCAGCCTGCAAGTGTGGAGATAAGTCAGGAGGCATCTTTAGGAGAAGGTGATGGAACACAGCAGAACAACCCGGATGGCGGCAGGCCCCCCGAGAAGGGTTGTGAAGGGCTCCACCCGCACGATGTCTCTACTCAAAGCTGGCCACCTGGGCACCCAAGCCGGAGCAGTGGCAGGCAGTGAAAGTGCAGCCATGATATCGTTTTTAACTTTTTGAAAAGTAAATATCATACAAATGTAAACATGTTTTAGTGTCCCTTGGATCTGTCTGATCCAAGGGACTGTTGGATCTGTCTGTTGATAATAGTACACAACAGCCAAGATTTAGAACAATATATTACAGAAATTACAAGTTTAAATCCCTGGTTACCATTGGCATTATGATTTCTCAATGCCTGAAATAGCATCTAAACAAAGGACATCTGTTTCAGGACAATGGAATTTGGGTGATCTTAAAGGTCTTAATGAGATCAAGTAATCGATTGGTAGAGCTCAAAATTTACCTTCAGCTAACTAATCAACAGCATAAGACACATCATCACAACGCCCTCTCCCACCTACATGCCTTCGGGTCAATCTATGGGAGAATGGCGACTAAGAAGCCATTTTCGCTAGACATCTAAACCTGCACTCAGGGGCCAATTTTGAAACACTTATTGAATTACTTCGATCCAATTTGCAATTAATGGAATGTCTATAGTGATGCAGATTCCATAAGCAGCTAAGGAAAATTAAAACATGAACCAGAGCACTCATTTGTGGAATGAAAAAAGAAAATTGGACAGTAGAAACAAGGGCAGTTAGGATAGAGGAGGGACCACTATGACAATAATAGTTGGAAATGATCTGGACAAGAACTGACTGCTGAAAGTAGCTAAGGAACAAACACAATGACACTTTTGTACCTGTATTGCAAACCATAATGCCCAAAAGGAGAGAGAGAGAGAGAGAGAGAGAGAGAGAAGGAAAGTGCCTGCCAGAGGCAGGCAGCAGCAGGGTGGGGGGGAGGCAGGAGGGAAACTAGGAAGGTTGGTGGTGGGAAATGTACACAGGTGAAGGGACAGTTGTTGGAATGTTGTATGACTGAAACCCAATCATGAATAATTTTGGAACTGTATATCTCACAGAGATTTAATTTAAAAAATAAAACCCTAAATTAAAAAAAAAATTTGAACCAAAGTGTGAAACAAACATATTTTATGTTATTTTTACATTTGGGTATTTTGGGATTTTTTTTTAATTTGTAAAATACTTTGAGAAACTGTTGAAAAACATTTGTGTTTTCTGTTTGCATTTACTAAATAGTCCTAGCAGGTTATCCCAAGTGGTGCTTGCTCTTTTTTCAGTAAGCTAGATATATTTTATTTATTTCTGGTTTGGGGTCACACCAGACAATGTTCATGAATTGCTCCTGCAGTACTTAGGGGACTATGTGCTGCCAGGGGTCAGAGCATGGGCTCCAGTCCTTTGAGTTATCTCTCCAACCTAGGCAATATATAATTATCATTATTATTATTATTATTATTATTATTATAACACTGTGATTTACAAGTTCTTCACAATACAGCTGTTCAGGCATTCAATGTTCCAACACCAATCCCACCAGCAGTGTGATCTTCCTTCCACCAAGGTCTCTAATTTCCCACCCACAACCCAAGCCTGCACAAACAAATTTGCTTCATATTTAAGCGAGGTATATTTTTTTCTGTTGTCTTTTTCCTTCTTTAAGCTAGGTATATTTTAAACAAAATCCTTGATTGAAATTGAAAAGTGTGCATTAGAAATAAAATTAAATTGCCAAGTCTACAATGACTATATGTATGTGTGTGTGTATACCCACAGATACACTTTACATTTCCTCTTAAAATGTGTGTGGGTAAAAGGCAGGAGTGGGGGGAAGAATATCTTCTAGTGCTTCTATAGGTTTAAACAAACCTGAGCCTGCCCTCCTAAGATCCGAGCCCAAGCCCAGCAGCGATGCTCTGGCGCCAATATTTAGAGGAAGTTATGCTTTCTGCTGGGCTCCTGGAAATAGAATGAATAAGGCTTGAGAAGGCAGGGAAATGACTCTCCTCTCTGTTAGGGAAGCATGTAGTTTACACTTTCATTCTATAGTGCAAAATATAACACTCACTCACCACACGCCCACCACAAGACTGGATGCCCAGGACACCAAAGGTAGTCACTGCACTTCTCCATGTGTCAGAGCCATACATCAGGCCCAAATAAAAACAGCAATTTAATGACACTAAGCAGTACATATATGGAAACACTAAATAATGTGGATAAAGTATAGACTATTTTTTTTAAAAAATTGAAAGATATAAAGCAACTGGGGACAGGTGATTGTTGTTTGATTTTGTCCTGTTTCAGTGCCAAGATTTGAATGCTCAGCCATGTGAAGCACACCCTCTATGACTGAACTACATCCCAAACCTAAGCCCTATTTTACAATACTCATTTCCCAAAAAATACTTGAAATGGTATTTTAGTTCCAATGGGTGTTACTGGTTTCCATGAAGAATAATGTGCTATAGACACAGAAATTGCATCTGCCCAAAATGTATGTGGACATAATGTTTTGAAGTTGTTTTGTTCTTGTTTTTATTTGGGGGGCCACGCCCAACTCTGCACTTAAGGATCACTCTTGGCAGAGCTCAGGGGACCATATGTGGTGCCAGGGATCAAAACCAGGTCAGCCGTGTACAAGACAAGTGTCTTACCTGCTGTACTATCTCTCCAGCCCCAAAGACATCTATTTTATACATAGTAAGTTCTCAATGTATATGCTTACTTATTTAACTTTAATTTCTCAAATAAAAAATAAAAAGGGCCGGAGAGATGGCTCAAAGAATTAGAGTACATGTGTTGCATGCAGGAGCTCAGATGCGAACCCTGGCACCACATGGTCTCCCAAGCATCATACCAGGACAGTGGCCCCTGAGCAAAGCTAGGTGTGGCTCATGATTTTAAAATAATTACAATGAATTACATCAAGAAAATTGTGGGAGGCAATTAGGAGAGTGAGTGTGTTCTGGTTGAATTCTGTTTCTTTTAACTAAGGAATCAAACCTGAGATTTCACACATGAGGGGTATACACTTTATCACAAGTCCTGGCTCAGGGAGAATTGTTCCAAACAAGATGGGCTGCAAAGGCCAAACCTGGGAGCTCTGGGGGTCCCAGCCATGAGAATGCCTGGGGGAACAAGCATTCAAGGTGGGGGAAACAGTGGACACAAAAGCAGAGGTGTGACAAGAAGAGCACAGGGGTGCAGAATGTCATCTCCAAAATTCTCAATTCTAAGAACTTCTGAAGATTCTAGCTGTACTCCTTGCCCTCTTTCAGCTCTGATTCTATAAATGCCATTTGCTTTCCTGTCTGCTCTCCCTGAATGAGTATTCCCACTTCTTTTCTTTGCTAGAAGCCCCTGGAACTTTCCACTGTAGCCACCTATGCCTGTGGCACCTTGAAAAATATGATCACCCTTTTATCATCATCATCTTCATCTTCTTCATCGTCACCATCATCATCACTGGTTACTCAAAAAAAAGAAAAAGCTGCTAAAGATGTGTCCTTAGAGAATGGGGTGGGGGGTGGGGACCCCAGCAACACCACCCTCAAACAGGAATTTCACTGAAAGCTAATATTCTGATATATTTGAAGAGAATCTTGGCCCTCACTGTGGTGTCTAAGAACTCTGGTTACATCTATTCTTTTGAAGGGGAGGAGGGAGACAGGGAGAGACATTTCATACCCAGAGATGCTTAAGGCTGTCTCCCAACTCTGTGCTCAGGGATCATTCCTGGTAGTACTCAGGGCACTAGATGTGGTTCCGGGGACTGAACCCAGACTAGCCATATCTTCCCTGCCTACTATACTAAATCTCTGGCCCTCACTTTGTCTTCTTAAAAGGGAAATAAACTGAAGGAGGAAAAGGATTTCTGAGATTGGGAGTGAGGCAAGAGGGAGGGAGTGGATAAAATCAAGTGGAGAGGCCAGGAAGGATGAAGGGCATAAATCAACAGGCCAGGAAGCACATAAACAGAAGTAAAGGAGACAAACTCCGTAGGCATTTCTCTTCCTGTGAAACTCTGTGAGTGGGGGGATGGAGTGCCCTCTATCTTTTTCCTGGAGTAGCCTTTTCAGAGTGATATTTGGCAGTAAGATTCTCCCGTTTTGGAGTAAAAATGAAAGGATTTTCATGGACGGAGAAGAGACTTTAAAAACAAAATATGAGGGGACTGGAGCGATAGCACAGAGGGTAAGGCGTTTGCCTTGCATGCGGCCAACCCGGGTTCATTCCCAGCATCCCAAATGGTCTTCTGAGCACCGCTAGGGGTAATTCCTGAGTGCAAAGCCAGGAGTAACCCCTGTGCATTGTTGGGTGTGACCCAAAAACCAAAAAAAATATATATGAGGAGGAAGAGATAGTACAGCAGGCAGGGTGCTTGCCTTGCACACAGTCAGGCATGGCCCCAAGCCCTCACCTATGAACAAAATAAAAGTAACTTTGTTTTATTTGGGGGCCACAGTGGGCAGTGCTCAGAGCTTACTCCTGGTTCTATGCTCAGTAGGGATGGATCCAGGATGAGTCAATGCAAGGCCAACATTTGGCCTGCTGTACTGCCCAGTAGACCTCTAAAATAAAGATAAAATTTAAAAAGCAAAATAAAACTGAAACAAAATGCTAACTCTGAAGTCCCATTAGCTTTTCATCTGGAAAATTGCTTGAAATTGGCAGTGACTTTTCTGTTAAGTAGCAACACAGGAAAGCGGTCAGCCGCCTCAAAACCTTCGCATTGACCGCCCGGATGCACCCAAGTCAAGATCCTCTGCAGACAGGAAATGCCTTTGCCAGCTCCAAGGTCTCCTCCCCGCAGCCCGTTCTATTGTCTGGAGAGATTTGTGTACATCCGACCCAAGAGGTTTCCCGCCTGCAACTGTGAATCAAAGAGGGGCCCTCCAAAGAGAAGTGACCAGTCGGGGTTTTGCTAGCTGGGCAGACAACCTGGGGCACCCCCTGCATACTAGGTATTGATTCTTCCTCTGAGAGGGTGGGGGGTACTGCCTACCTGCTTAGGAACTAGGCACCAAGGTGAAATTTCCAAAAAGCCCCCAGGCAGCCTGGGTGGCTTCTGTCCTCCTAACTGCCTCGGCCACCACCACGGGTGGGTACAATGTCTCAGCTGAGGGGTAACTGCTGTATCTGTACACCCTATATCTCAGGAACTTTGGGTGGATGAATGGAATCTCCTATGCATACATAAATACATATATACATATATGTCACATATATGTATATATAATATATATAAATTTCACCAAGAAGCCCAATTTACAGGAGCATTGATGATGAGGCTATAAAAAATGAATAAATTTTTGAAGTCTCATCATCTTCCACAAGGCCGCAGCATAACTGAGAGGGGGATTTGCATCGTGGTGGTCTCTCTCCAGCAAAATATATTTTTCCCCCAAATAGATTTTCTTGACTCCCTGCTCTCCTCCTACTTTTAACTAAAATGAATATTCACAGCAGTGAAACCACCAAAAAGGGGAGGGGAGGGGAAGAGCTGTCAGAAATGCTGAAAGAGAATAGGTACTTTCACTATCAGAGATGGTTTCCTCTTTTCCCACAAGATGTCTTATCAGCGTTCACCCTGAGAGAACCATAAAATTTTAAAAAAAAAGAAACCTTATGCAATAGTTCTCTAAATAAAATACTACACAGCAGGCCAGTCATCCCTAAAAGTGATGTTGTTTAAAGAGTCAAAGTACATCGTCCAACAAAATCAATATCCTATTAAGTTAGAAAGGGTTCTGAATATCAAAGACCAACGAACTGAATAACTTAAAGTATAAGTACATGACCTAGGGGATTAATCACACACTGTCATGGTGAAATTAGGGCAATTCTTCCAATCATTAACGTTTTGCTTACAAAAATGTGCTTTTCTGTTTGTCTTTCTGCTAAATGATAACCGTTTTCAAGTTGAATCTCCTGATAAAAAGAGTTAAAAACAAGACAGGAGTTGTGCTGTAAAGGTCATACATGCCGCTTCAACATAAAATAGCCAGAAGACAAACAAATGAAAAATGCCTGGATTGTAGGAAGACTTTGTAAATATTCATTGGCTACCTCAGTGGGGCACCTGAGAAACAGTTCATGCCAACCAGTGTCATCCAGAAGATCCTATCCGGCACCTCCATAGACATCTCTCCATGCTCCAGGACAGGTTTTAAATTCAGAAGACAACCTAAAGAAAGTCGGAAACAATCTGGTTTCAAAGGATGGTCTGATTTACCCTCACATTTCATCCCCTCAAACTTTTCTAGATCAATACATGGGCCTGTATTTCTCTGCTTGATAGTCATGATACAGTTATTCTGGAGAATAAACATTAACTAGAGGTTATCTCCAGGAGCAACAGAGAGAGAGAGAGAGAGAGAGAGAGAGAGAGAGAGAGAGATTTCAGGACTGCTTTATTTCAGTAAGAGGTCCACAAATATCCTCTTCTCCAAAACTCTAATCTAGATGATCCCATTCTCAAATGAAACAAATTTTGACCTTTGAACCTAATACAAACTGTCAGGCTTTGTGGCCAGGACAGGCCCCTGCCTCTGAGGGGGAGATGCTCGCTTGGGATTATCCTCTTTGAGCTCTAACATCAAGGTGACCCTGTTATTAGGAGGAGCCGCAGAGACAAAGAACAAAGTTGGAACTTTTCGGGGCTAGACCATGTGGTGTAGGTCACTAGACCATGTTCACTGGACCCATGAGACAATCGAAGCGGAGAACTGAAATGTCACGTCTTTGAGCTGTCCAGGCCTAAGCACCTATTTAAGGACCCAAAATACTGATTTTCTCAGAAACCTAAATTCATGGGCAGCCCAGGGCCACCTTGGAATCTCAGGAGGCCACACACATCAGTCTCTTTAGAAGCAGCTTTTCACAGTGCACGTGATGGGAAACCTCTGCCCAAGGTCCGCCAGGCCAGAAATCTTTTCAGAGGCTCTCTGCCAGGCGGCACCCCACTCCACAAGAGGCCTCGCTAGTGCCAAGGCTACGGGAGGGCCTCCCACCTGCCCCCACAGGTCTCCATCTTCCGGGAACCCCAGGGATGACTCAGGTGTGGAGGAGTGCCGGGGCCACCTCCATTCCCGCATCTCACATCAGCCCCTCACTCACTTGGGTTCTCTCATCACAGGTGACTTCCCCATCCCGCCCCCCCCACCCCGCCCTGCTTTCCCTCTGAGCGCTACACTCAGATGCTGAGACCCACAGCAGCCTGCGGGGGGCTGCGGGCTCTACCTGCGGCTTCCTCTCAAGGAGCATCTGAGAACACCTGAGAACCGGGTGCGGGTGCGGGGCTGCAGTCAGATGTGCAAATTCCCAGCCCCGCCCCCCCCGATCTCCGCCGTGGGAACCCGGGATGGGGCCGACAGTTTCCCGAGGGAGCTCCGCAGAGAAGGGTGACGCTCTGGGTACTAACAGTCTCCCCAGATGGGTCCCCCGCCCTCCCCTCGGAGCTGTGGCTCAGAGATGACGTCGTGTGTTGACTCACGCCGGTCAAGGCCGGCGGCCTGGCTAGCGGAGGAGAATCGATGGGGCTGCGGCTCGGCCGCGCTGCCCACCTCGGGGCCCCCAGGCTCTCCCTCCTGCCGAAGCCGGCGCGGGATCCACCCTGCAGGGCTTGGGATCCGAGGCAAAGGCCCGGATGCACAGGGCCCCACTAACCCCCGTCCCCGGGAAAGATCCAGATCGTCTTCCAGGGCCCTCACCCCAGCCCCGGACCGTGCTGCCGGGTCTTCCCAGCTGCCAAGGTCTCTGCAAGACGCACCAGAGGACCCCTGGACAGGCATCCGGGAGGGGCTTTTAGAAGAGATGTTTGTTTCAAATCATCAATGAGAGGTCTGTTGAGGTCAGTCGTCCCATCAAAGGATTTACTTTATAGACAAGTTACTCATTTAAAAACACAAACACCACTTTGGTTTTGTTTATTAACAGAAGACAATTATATATACACACATTATAAACAGTTTGATATAAAACAATTATCTACAGTCTACTTACAAGTAATTAACCTGCTACTTCTAGTTCATCTGTGATTAATTTTAGTCACCTGCCAAGTCAGTTTTTCTGCTTGTATTGGATGCTACTATAACCTTAACATCTTGTTCAAACAGGTATTGAGGCATAGTGTAATACAGCATTTAAGATTATTGACTATATGTTTCTGGTAAAAATGCACACATAAGTCCCCAAGAGTTCTGAAATGGTCTTGGATTAAGGCAGTTTAACAATGTCATCTATAAAAATAAAAAACGTTTCCTTTCAAGAATTCAAGGTTACCTGAAAAGTGGGCTCCTTTCCCAAAGCTCTGTGCCCCTTTACTTTGCTATTAAGTGGGATATGCATAGAACTGATTTTTAAAAAGTCATTCAAGAAGATTCTATTAAATTCTTCAGTTATAACTTAAAACTTAACAAAAGTTCCAAAATTACTTTTTATAAATAGAAAAAAATTCTTCATAAAAGGGGAGAGGGGAGGATTTAATCAGTTAAGTCACTTTATCATAGAACCTAAAACCAGTACATACACCATTTTTTAAGGCAGAGTTAAGGTTTCAGTGTGAGTATGTTATTTAGCCAGTGCACCAAATACTTTTGCTTTCAGACCACCAGAAAATTCCCTTTGTCATATAGTTTAGTTTTCTGGCTCATCATGGAGCTTTTCTGTAGCATATGCTATTCCCATGTCCAGTTTCCTGAAGATGGTAATGTCAGGAGTCATCACCCCGCATTAAAATAGCCTTTATCCCCTTCAATGTCCACTTCCTGGTCAGAATCCTCCGAAATCTCAGACTCAAGATCTTCCTGGGAGGCCGGGGAGGGAGCACACTGCGAGCTCTCCAAAGCACCTTGATTCTGCTCACTGGGCAGGTCTTGCCTCTGGCTGCAGGGATTGTCTAAACTTTCAAGTTCTTCTTTTTTATTGCTTTGCGGGTTCTCCTGAATGAAGAGAATGAACATGAAGACCACTTGGATCATGAAAGATGGAGAAGTGAGAGACTTAAGTCAAAATCTTTTCATCTTCTACCTTTTAAGTTTTTAGTCTGTCAACTGCTTTCAGCTCATCTTTTTATTCAGAAAAAAACCTACTGGTGATTCATTCTCAGTTTCAAAGAAGTAAAAAGTGACCTCTTCAATCAATGAAGGAATCTGGCACCTATTTTAAATTATTGAGTCATTGTTCCCCATGTAAGGAATTTTTCAAAACATGTTGCTATGAGTTAAAAGACAAAAAAGTAAAAAAGTCTCTATCGTATCAGAGATGACTCTCTGGCCAGGTAAGCACCAGTTATGAATACACAGGAGGTTAAATGAATATGAAAATCTAGCCCAAGATTCTGAAATGTTTGGGAAGAAATCAGATTACAGTCTCTTTATTCTTCAAATTACCTAACCTTGTCAATTAATAGGGTCTCCTATATATGTTAAAAATATGAATGCTAGATAGATAAATGATAATAGTTAAATAGATAAATGCTAAATAAATAAAATTTAACATTATATTGAATCTATCCATTTTTTGGAGAAGGTTTATAAACATTGTTTCACAGGAAAATTTGTGTGAGAAGTCACAAAATGATGTCAACTAAAAACGGAGACAAGTGTAGTTTAAATCAAAGGGAAATTTCTAAAAATATTTCCATATTCCACAGGAACCACTACTTTGTAAAGTCCTTGGTGAGCTCCAGTTAAGTAAACTGGCAAGTTTTTAATACTAAAAAACATAAATGTCATGTAGAAATATTAAGACATACTAATTTTTTCTAAAAGCATGACTACAGAGTAACATACTCATAAGGCTTACAAACCATATAACAAGGTCAGAGAATGAGAGGAAATCTGCCTCCAAAATTTTTTTGCAGTGCCTAGAATCAAGCTCAGTGCTTCACCCAAATCTGCAAATTTCTATTTTAGGGCATTATGTTAGAATAACAAAAATATGGAGTTTTATTTTCTGTTCCAATGTAATTTTTGTGACACTATCTTGTTTTTAATGAAAAATTTATGATCATTAAATCTTAAACAGTCCATTTCTTTCAATTTTACCACTTGGAGAAATTATCACAAATTATAAAGTATGTATACTCTGACAAATGTACAATTCCACAGTTGTCAGAAAACTTCAGAGAACACATCAGGTAAATCAAAAACAAATCTTTAGCTAAAAGTCAACAGAGCTTCTTTTTAAAAATGGAACTAGACTTTCCTTCTTATCACATATTGCGTAACAAGGCCATCAGAGTTAGAAAGTTTGAGCTACTTTACACACAGTCTTGGCTATTCTCCTACATGTTTTATATTCGTTTTAAGAGCCAGGATTAGATGAGTAATAATTTTTAAGCTCTTTGCAATTTAATTCTAAAATACGGTGCAAACAAGACTTAAAGGTGTTTATTTCCTTATATTTACCCTCAAGCTCTGCCTGGTTTTATTATGGCTGGGTAAATAAAAGAAACAATTTTCTCCCAAAGATAACTACTTAAGTAATTTACTGTCAATTACTTTATCTTTCCTGCGTTAATTAGATAAACAACATATGGGGTTTATAAAACAATTAGCTGGGAGTTTTACTAGCCAGTGTGTGAAAACCCAAGCATAATTGATATAGGAACTGCATTAGGTGCTTTTAACATTACTGCCACCTGAGCAACTCATCCTGAATTTCAGCAAGACTATTTGCCTTTTTAATCAAGGTGAAGAGGTTAAATAGCCTCTCAAATGACTTTTGCATACAACCCATAACAGGCCTCGCATAGAGATAACACGAGAAAAATATTAATTTCCATAGAAACAGAACCACGTCCATACCTGTTTAAGTCTTCTCCACTTTGCGCGTCGATTCTGAAACCAGGTTTTGACCTACAAGAAGGAAAGAATGAAGACTCACCCCGAGCCCAGAACCCCCAAGGTCCAGGGGGGAAGCACAGGTCCTGGGACAACTGAACAGCGCAGCGCTCGGGGCCGTCTGACGGTGCGGCGCCGCACAGCACGCGGGGGGGGGGGGGGGGCTGCGGGCTCACCCCGCCGGCCCGCGCCCGCCTGCCCGCAGCCCCGCAGCCCGCCCCGCCGGCGCGCTCACCTGTCTCTCACTCAGTTGCAGCATCTTGGCCAGACGCTTCCTCTCGGGTGGTGAGAGGTATTTCTGGGTCTCAAACTTTTTCTCCAGCTCGATGGTCTGGTCGTTGGAGAACCTCACCTGTCCGCCTTTCCTTTTATGCAGAGGCCTTTGCAAGAAGGGGCTCCAGAGCAGGGGTTTGCCTGCGGACCGCAAGAGTGGGGGGGGTTGGAGACCGCTCTAGAATCCCAAACCCTGTCTAGAGGCTTGCGCGGCTGCGGGGTTGACATAAGGGCAGAGGCGCCGGCACATTCACATATACACGCCAGCAGACACAGGGGTCCGACATGCGTACACATGCTTTCCCAGACACGCACACATGCCTGCAGTGCTAATGCACAGACCACCAGTACTAGTCCTCGGAGCCTCTGAACTCTGGGCATAGGTTGAGCTTCATAGACCACGGCCCTCTGCCCCCAATCGCGGTCAAATGCATACGCTTTCCTGCACTTCCAGATCCTCTTCCCTGGGGAATCGCACCTCCCCAGTATCTAGGGGCGAGCAGGGAGGCGCTCGGCGGTTGCAGTCCCCGCAGGTCTGGGCCCGAGCCTGAGCCCGGCCCGCAGCGCTCCAGGCTGCGCGCACAGCCCCGAGCCCCGAGCGCCGGCCTTAGGCCGCGCGTGGCGCTTTCAATCTTGGCTCGAGGGCGCCGCAGCAGCCTCTGATTTCACACCCGGCCTGCGGGGGCGGCCAGTTAAAGCCACCCCGTGGGCTATGGCAACATTTCCGTCAATGTGTTTCCTGTTGGTCTATCTCGAAAAACCCTTTGCTTCCTCCTGCACAGTCCCAGCAGTAAACCAAGGAAACCCAGCGCGCGCTGTGAAAACGTTCGCCCCAGGCCCGGCCCGGCCCGAAGCGGGGTCCAGCTTGGGCGAACCGCAGCCGCAATCCTCAGGGCTAGAATCAAAATATACAACTTAATAAGGTAACAACATCCCCCAAAAAAGCTAATTTATAATCTCTCCCAAGTACGATGACTAGAAAGGCAGCGGACTGAGCTCGAGGCCACACACCACTATCTGATGACATTAAAAAACGTTAATTAAAGAAGTTAGTGGTATCCTGGGTCGCTCCAAATCTTCAACTCCGGAGACCCAAGACAAGGGAACCCCGTTTCTTTAGCCATCCCTGAGTTTCCGAGGCCAGAGGCGCCAAAAGCCGCACAGAGCGCGGATCCCCCGGGAGCTTCGGGCGGTTTATTCTTAGGCCACGCACACCGGCCCCGCAAACGTTTGCCCGACGTGGCGCCCTTTCTACTTCAAAGGCATATGGGTCAGTCCATCTGTCTGTCTACGGGAGACTGTCTATGAGCTTTGAAAGCTGTCATTGTTTGGGGCTGATTTCTTTTTTAATTTTTTTCTCGAGATTTTGCTTACGTCAGGCTTCAGACTGGTGCAAAACAGCCTCAAAAAAAAAAAAAGGAAGCAACTGGTTATTTTAGCTGCCATAAAGTCACATCCCACACAGAGGAAATGAACAATATCAGAAAAACGGATCCCGGCTATCAGAAGTCGAGTGTTTCCTGAATTTGTCTGTATTGAGGATGTCGATAAAATAATCAGCAGCGTGCACTACTCCGGGGGAAGGGTCTGCTTCATGCAGCCAGGAAAACACTTAACAGCTTCTGAAACCAGATTTACTCCTATCGAGAACTCAAGATTTCCTGTATGAACGGAAAGGGTCAGGCTCTTTCACTGCACAAGCTTGTTGAACCCGGTCCAGCCGCGTAACCACCCCGACCGGGCAGCTCTCCCTGCCCCGCAGAGGCCCGACCGTGGGGCGCCTGGCCACTCTCCTCGAGGTACCTCCAGCTAAGGGGGCCCCACCCCTGACAACCACGCGCGCCCCCGGACCGTCTTCGGCCTCCTGCCCCGGGGCCGCTGCGCCCGCGCGAGGTCCCGCCCGAGCCCGCGCGCCCCGACGTCTGCAAGGTGCAGGAAAACCAATCTGAGTCATGATGCGGTCAGCCCGGGCCGCGCGCCGCGGGGGCCTGCGCCTCCGTTGCCCGCGCGCGCCCGAGAGCCGTTTTTCAATCGCTTTGGCCACAACTTTCTATTGCCTTCTCCCTCCGCCCCCGCCGCCTCCTGGGCGCTGCCACCTGCAGGGTGGCGCCTTCCTCGCCGCCGCCCCGGCTCGGCCCCGCCATGACCCCGGCCACCTTACCCAGGGGGTCGTGGCGGAGCAAGGGGTGCGTGTAGTCGTTCACCGTCCGCGGGAAGGGGTACAGAGGGCCCCCGAAGCCGCCGGGTCCGTAGGCGGCGGCCAGCGCGGCGGCGGAGTGATGCGAGAAGGCGGGGTGGATCGGCGTGGGCTCGTACACTGGGGTCCGGTAGGAGGACACGAGGCTGGTGAAGGAGGAGTTGGGGGACGGCAGCGTGGGGGCGGGGGTGGGCGCGGCGGGCCCACGGCCCAGGATGTCCTCGATGTAGAACGGAGTCGGGTGTGCGGGCTGCAGCAGCGGCGTGGGCGCGTACAGCGGCACCCCGACGGCGCCGGCCGCGGGTCCGGGGTGCGGGTACTGCATGGCCGCGCCGCGCTCCGGCCCCTACGGAGAGCTGCCGGCCCGCGCCGCGGCGCTACATTTATCCGCGCTCCGCGCTGCCGGCGATAGGCTCGGCCGGCCGCGGGGTGGGGCCGCGCGCTCTGGCCCCTTCCTGCCGCCCGGCCGTGCGGCCAATGGCGCGGAGCCCCGGGAGCTGCCTCCCGCCCCCACCCTCGGCCCGCCCCCCGCCGGCCGCGCTCCCCGCCCCGGGACGCGCTCGCTTCCAGCCGGCCGGACCCCGCGCCCGGGCGCGTCGCCGCCTGGCCCGCCTGGCCCGCGGGACGTGCTCCAAAGATGCCCGGGGGAGCGTCCGTCCGGGGGCGGCGGATGGCACGCGGCTGCCTGCAGCGCAGGATCAAGGGCTCCTAGCCCCAGCCGGGAAAGCCCCTCTGTCGAAACTCGGGCCCGGGTGGCGGCTGACCGCCCGGGCCCCAGGTAAGGGGCACCTGCCCTCGGGCCCGTAGAGCGTCCAGGTGACTAGTCGCGCCGCGCCTTCGAGGCCTGAGGGTACCCTGGTGGGCCGACGCACTCCCGGGAGTAACGGTGGCACTGCCCGTAACCCCGCCGCGTCTCCGGGGCGCGTAGCGGGAGTGACCTGGGTTCGGGGGACAGTTCCAAGAGAGAAATCCACGGACCGTAGCCGCGTCCCACTGGGGTCTTATAAAGGTGCTCCGGACTCTGGGCCGGTCTCCAGCCTGTCTCAGTTGCTGGCTCCGGGATTCGGCCTTTTGCTGGGCACTCTGGCAGAAGTCAGATTGCGCAGAAATCAGGGAAGTGCGGGCAGAAACTGGACAACCGCCTGGTCCGTAAGGGGTGTTGCATGCTCAGACCCCCCACCACCTTGGGGGGCGCAGCTGCAGCCCGGCCCTCCCGGTGTGCACGTGTTTCCTATTGAAGCGGTGGCGCTCGCCAGCCAGTGTGGCCAGGGCTGCTGAGTGCAGCTCTGCTCGCCTGAGGGCCAAGGGGGCATTTTCTTGATTGACGCCCTCCTGCGGTCGTCACACCTCTAACAGTTTCTGTTAGGTTCTTTCATTACCCGTGGAAATGAAATAACTTCCCGGGTTTTTCTCTCCAAGAGGTTTTTTTTTAAAAAAAAATTATTATTTACTTACAGTTTCGCAGCGATTTCTCCAGCTGTAGCGAGGCCGCAGTGGTAAGAGTGGATTGGAAGCCGTCTGACCTGAGTTCGAGTTTCACTACACATTTTTGTTGAGCCGCTACTGTGTGCCAGCAGTGAACAAGACAGATGACTTCCTGGCCTCAAGGCAGGAAACAAATTTTTTAACACACTGCCTTGTATGTGTGCTGGAAAGGAGAAGTACATAGTGATCTGAAACCTTATAACAAGAGGACATCGCTTAATTGGGGGAGAGGGGGAAGGAAAGATAGGGGTTCTCCAAAGAAGAGATGCTTGCAAAATAAATGTCTAGAACGGGTCGAACATTCCCAAAACAAGGATTAACATGTGAAAGTTACCAGTGCAACTTGGTTTAAGTCAATCTCCCTGAGATTTTTTTCATCTCAGACATGTGAAACTTTGCCTAAAGTTTCCTAATCTTTTGGCCTTGGGTTCATGGGCATCTTTGAGCAGCTGATGACAGCCAAGAATTAAAAAAGACAAACACAGTAAGTGGAGTATGTTTTTATTAGAACGTTGAGTATCACATACGCGCACACACACAACACACAACACTCTACGAAGAGATGGAGTTTGAGAGAGAATACTTTGTACTTAATGAGTATTTGGAGAACTGAACTGTGTGGGATTCACAGTGTAAGAAAGTCCTTGAAGAAACTAATTCGAAGTCTTGGACAATGACTCGATGAGCTCTAAACATCTTGTGCCAAAAACCAGGATCCACCTTGAAGGCTCTTCCCATTGGCTAACTTTGAAATGATGTAAGCATCAAAACATCCCAGGCTTTATACTGCCTGTTGAATATAAGAGTTTGTAGTATCACTGTGATAGAGATACTCAAAGAAAGAGATGGCAGCTGGTAATGCTAGAAAAAGGCCAGCTAATGTAGGAAGATGGATAAAATCAGAAAATGTAGTGATTCTTTCAGGAAATAATCATCATTAGGGCAGGGATGAAACTTAGCTATGAAACTCATGCTTGTGTGCATGAGACCAAAGTTCAATTCCATTCCCATCATCACAAAAATAAAACTCACCACTGTACGCCGAAGCCATTGCATGCAATACTGCTCATGAGAATTTACACTGGGTCTCATACTAGCACACACCAGTTAATTGGATTCTAAATTTTTGTTGTTGTTTTGGGTCACACCTGGAGTTGCTCAGGGCTTGCTCTGGTTCCTGTACTCAACACTTCTGGCAGTGTTTGGGGCTGGGATCAAACCAGAATAAGTGATATGCTAGACAATCAGCCACCCTACCTGCTCTACTGTTGCTCTGGTTCTGATTTGAAAATATTATATATAAAAAATGTAAGTATGGAAGTGTGGTTTTATGTAAAAAGTTGAAGGCTCTTTTGAAGTCTCCATCTCTCTCTCTCTCTCACCTTTATCTATTTTGGAATTTTGGGCCACACCCACTGGTGCTAGAGTGACCTCTGGCAGTACTCAGGAAACTATATGCAGTGCTGAGATTGAACCTGGTCAGCCACATGCAAGGCGAGCACCTTGCCTTCTGAATTACCTCTTTGGCTCTGACTCTTTTTTTTAAAAAATATATAAATAACTGGGGCCTGAGTGAATAGCACAGTGGATAAGTCACTTGCCTTGCAGGCATCTGACCTGCAAGGGATTGATCCCTGTTTCCCGGCATCCCCTGAGTGCAGTGCCAGGAGTGATCCCTGAGCATCAACAGGTATAGCCCCCAAACCAAAAATGAAATTCTTTAATTTCACTGTCACTGTCATCAAAATGCTCATCAATTTGCTCGAGCAGGCACACCAGTAATGTCTCCATTGTAACTTATTGTTACTGTTTTTGGCATACCGAATATGCCACAGGTAGCTTGCCAGGCTCTGCCATGCAGGCGGGATACTGTCGGTAGCTTGCAGGGCTCTCTGAGAGGGGTGGAGGAATCGAACCTGGGTCGGCCACATGCAAGGCAAATGCCTTACTACCCTTAATTTAAAAAAATATAAATAATTGAAAATATTTATTAAATCAGTGTCAAGTTCAGGCAGCACATTGTCCTTGGAAACCACTTGTGGGGGACTTTGCATATCACACATCTCTCTGTGGTCCAGCTGCTGGAGTGACCGCCCTTGAGTCAGCATTCTCAACCCTCACCCAGAGGAGAGCTCGAGCAGGTACTCAGAGAGTGCAAGTCAGCTGTGCTCTTCTGTCCAGCAAGGGCATGTGGGAACACAGAAAATACAGTTACCATAACAAAGCTTAAAAGAAAAAAAAAAGTGCCGGGCTGGAGCGATAGCACAGCGGGTAGGGTGTTTGCCTTGCACACAGCCGACCTGGATTCGATTCCCAGCATCCCATATGGTCCTCCGAGCACTGCCAGGAGTAATTCCTGAGTGCATGAGCCAGGAGTAACCCTGTGCATCGCCGGGTGTGACCCAAAAAGAAAAAAAAAGAAGTGCCATCAGAAGTTATGCTTGGATCTTGAAAGATTATCTTAGTGAACTAACAAGATCACTGTGATTATTTTTTCACAAGAGATTTCTCCCTCATCCCTGTTTTTCTTCTTTTCCCTGCTCTTTCCACCTAGTAAGGCAACAATTCTAATTCACTTAATGCTGCTCAAGTGAATTATTCTTCAAGAGAGTATGGTTTCCTTTATTCTGGTATGACTCAGCCACAAGCCAAAAAAAAAAACTCACTGTACAACCTTCCAAAAATAAATATTAAATTGCTAGTTAATCGTTAATATAGGAAAAGAAGGCATCATTCCCTTCTTTGATTTAGCCACAGACCCAGAGAAGTGAATGGAGATCTTAAAAGGTGTTGGTATAACATTCCAGCTCCACTACATAATCTTCACCAGTGAATTGAAGCACTTAATTCTGTTAAGCTGTATAACACTACCTCTTCTAAATCCAATCGTCAGATCTATGTTCATTTTGCTATAGTTAAAAAAAAAAATTACAACCACATTTATGAATGTCACATTTATTGAGCTACATAATTTTTAATATCACTTGTGTAGGTTTTATAGTTTGTTTTATTGTTTTAAAAGTCATTTGGGGCCCTAAAAGAACTAGATTTTTCCAAAGTTGTCCTTATAATTTTTTCACACAGTCAAAACTAATAAAACAAAACTGTTGTAGCTATTTAATTCAAAAATCTCTTGGAGTTTCAATATTTTTTCTCTGCTGGATACTAAGACCAATAAAGCTACATGAGATTTTAATTATATTCCGAATTAAACAAGACTCTCCAAAGATTTGGCACCATTTATTTCAGTCAGGGCTATTGTGCAAGAGACCATACTTTGTGAGAAAGAAGTTGGTTGCCACCTTATTTATCTAGTAGGAACTTCAGTAAAATTTTGCACTTTATTTTCTGTGATTAAATATATGAAGGTAAAACTTCAAGGTAGCTGTAGTTTAGAAGTATCAATTTTTTTTAAAGTAGGTCTATTTTTACTTGCACTAAACTTTTTATTGTTTCTGGAGAGCTATTTCAATGAGTGGAGCACAGGCTTTACATCCAAGTTGGATCCCCAATACCACATGGTCCCTGGAGCACCACCAGGAGTGCCCCCCTCCCAAAACCACTGGATGTGGCCCCAAAACTTAGAAAATATCTTTAAATGTTAGAACAACTAAATTATTTCCTATTACATACTAAATAGTTTGTGTCTTACTGTTTAACTTACAAAACACTGACAAGTGCAAATAAAAATGTCTCATCTACATCACAAATGGGATCAGAGCTGTGGAACACATGGGTAATATAGTCCCCGTGAAACCACTTCAGCGATGTTCCATTCCACATTTTACATATTCTAATATGCATCACTTAGCATGTAATGTGGGTGAGTTTTATTGACTACAGAGCTATGGCTGAGCTTATTAACTTTATTTGCTAATCCAAAAAGTGACGAAGAACCCAAAGGGGGAGGACCCAGTTTTTACAATGAGAAAAAAATCTGAATAGACTTTACTCTATAGGAGACATATGAATGGGTGATAAGCATATAAAAAGATGTTCAACATCATTAGTCATCAGGAAAATGCAAATTAAAACTACAATAACACTTCACAGCCATTAAAATAGCTATAATACTTTTTTTTAATCCAGAAGATAAAAATGATGTTAAGGATGTGGAGATTTAGAACCCTCATACATGTTAGAGGCAATGACAAGTGTTTTGGGAAACTAGTAACTCCTGAAAAGGTTGGAGTTACCCTATGACCTAGGAATTCTCCTCCTAGAAATGTGCCCAAGAAATGAAAGTGCATATTCACTCAAAAAACTTGTTCACGAATGACCATATCAGAAATCTAACAGCAAAAATTGTAAAATAGCACAAATATTAACTTGTGAGTGGATAAACAAATTATGGGGCATTCAGGCAATGGAATATTATTTGGTAATAAAAAGGAATGAAGTGCTGATACTACAACATAGGTGGACTATCACACATTTTGCTACACAAGAAACCAGGTACAATGGGACTGGAGTGGTAGCACAGCGGGTAGGACATTTGCCTTGCACTCGGTAAACCAGGTTCGATTCCCAACATCCTATACGGTCTCCTGAGCACCGCCAGGAGTAATTCCTGAGTGCATAAGCTAGGAGTAACCCCTGTGCATCACCGGGTGTGACCCAAAAAGAAAAAAAAAAAACCTGGCACATAAGACCACATAGTATATTTCTATGAGAAGTCCAGATTAGGTACATCCATGGAGATAGAAGATAAGTAAGTGGTTATCTACATTTGAGAAAATTGGGAGAAATAGAAGGTGTATGCAAATAGAGTTTCCTGTGCAGTAATGAACATGTTCTAAGAGTTATTGTAATAATCACTACACTACTTTGTGAATCATCTTTAATGAAATAAAACATGGGGAGGGGGCAGAGAGATAGCGCAAAGGGATGAGATGCTTTGCAGGTGGGAGCCCTGATTTCAATCCACACACCACTTCATCCCCTGTGCCGTGCCAGGTGTGATGCAAAAAAAACAAAGGAGCAAGCAAGAAAAAAGGCCAGGTTTTTGTTTTTTACTTAAGAAGAGAATTTTAGGGGCCGGAGCGATAGCACAGCGGGTAGGGCGTTTGCCTTGTACGCGGCCGACCCAGGTTCGATCCCCGGCATCCCATATGGTCCCCCAAGCACCGCCAGGAGTAATTCCTGAGTGCAAAGCCAGGAGTAACCCCTGAGCATCGCTGGGTGTGACCCAAAAATCAAAAAAAAAAAAAAAAAAAGAGAATTTTACCTTTATCAAGCGCAAAGAAAAACAGGAAAGCCACTCTCTCCAGGGACGCCTTCTCCGTGTGGTTTCTGGAAGGTGTGCTGCTGGGGTGGGCCTCCTAGGTTAGAGAGCCACATCCATTAAAAGCACGCGTTTTTAATGGGTGAATTATATGATGTGGGAGGGGGGGTGTTGTTTTTAAGCTATACCTGGCAGCTCAAGGAGTGCTCCTGACTCTACACTCAGAAGTTATTCCTAGTGAGGTTGGGGAATCATCTGCGGTGCTAGGGATTGAGCCTGGGTCTGCTGTGTGCAAGGCAAGAGCCCTACCTGCTACTCGCCGTACTTTCTCTCTAGCTCTTTTTGTTTGGTTTTCTTAGTTTTGGAGATCACACGTGGCAGGACTCAGGAGTTTCTCCTGGCTCTGGCCTCAGGGGTGCTGTGGGTGGTGGTCAGGGGGCCATGAGACCCAGAGATTGGGTCCAGTCTTCCCTGTCCAAGCAAAGCCACCCTACCAAGCCATCTCTTTGCCCCCCAGTAACATTTGGGGGATGGCCTTGGGCTTTCGAGCCAATTCCAACAATGCTCAGGGGCTGTTCCTGGCTCTGTGCTCAGGACTGCCCCCTGGCTGTGTTTTGGAGACTGGGCTGGTGTAGAGATTCAAACCAGGATTGGCTGCTTATAAGGGAGTGCCTTAAGCCCTGCTATCTCTGGCCCTGCTATTCAATTTTTTTTTTTAAACAATGAAAGAGTGTCAAATGAAAGATAATAATGTCCCCTCCAATAATTTTAACAGGGATTATTGTATTAGAAATTATGTTTTGACACGTAATCCAAATTACGTGATGAAAAGCCAAACTCCGTCCTGGAAAGGCAAACAGCAACCTGTGGGAAGGCGCCTAAAATAATGAGTCAGGACTTGCTATTAGACATGAGCCCTGTTGATTCAGCACACACACACACACCCGCGTTCCCCGGGCGCTGGTGCTCCTTCACCTGCACTTTTCCTCACCAGCCAGCTGTCCTCCATTCAGAAAGGGCAAGGGGGGTGTTTATTACTAAGGAATGGGCCTGATTCTTTTCATTTTCTGGAATTCACTGGAGAACTTAAAATTCATTTCGGGGCCTATAATTCCTCCAAGGAGCATTATGAAGATTTCATTCGGAAAAAAAGAAAGCACCACACCTGTGACATGCCAGGGCCACAAAAATATCACAGACCTTACTCATGAGTATGGCTGGACTCAGAGAGAGGGGGAGGGTGAAGAACGGACTTCTAAGTGTGGAAGTTTATAAGGGTTGGGACAACCACCTCTTGGAAAAATGGAGCCTTATGGTCAAGATACTATGAGTCAGGTTACAGCCAACTACAACTTACTCTTCGGCTTGGCAGTTATCTCATCTCAGATAAAACACAATGTGGCTTCCCAAAGGCATCATCAACCGTGCAATGGGCCTCAAATACTGATATTTAAAAGCAACATAACTGAGAAGTCAGGGACTGTTAGAAATGGGGGAAATTGATGGGGCCAGAGTGATAGCACAAGTGGGTAGGACACTTGCCTTGTGCGGAGCCGACCCAGGCTTAATCCCTGGCATTTCATTTGATTCTCAAGCACTGCCAGGAGTGATTTTTGAAGGCAGAGCCAGAAGTAATCCCTGAGCATCCCTGGGTGAGCCTCCACTCCCCCCAAGTCCCCCTCCCCACACAAAAAAAAAAGTGGGGGAAATTGATCATGCCAAGGTTTCACCTAAAAGACAAGTTCCTGGTTGAAAGTATAATTTCCCCAAAACTCATAACATTTACCAGCTGATGAAGATGTAGAAAAGAACTATTAGACATTGTTGGTGGTAACTTGGTCCAGCCCCTATGGAAGACAGTCCAGATATTTCTCAAAAAATGAAGACAAGGCCAAGGATGTGGGTCTGCAGTTGAGAACTTGCCTTGATTTGTGGGATGCCCTGGGTTCAAACCTAGCAGCACAAAGTGGGGGAAGAAATTAAAACTACAACTTCCATGTGATCCAGCATCTGGGGATTCTACTTTTAGGCCTCTCTCAGAAGAACACAAAACACTAATCAAAGAAACAAACAAAACTGTGTGTGTACACGTGTGGGCGCATGCACCTGTGTTCGTTGTAGCTCTATTTATAATGCAATACCCAACAACAGATGTGTCTACTAAGAAGTGGTACATGAGGCTGGAGCAATAGTACAGTGGGTAGCATGCTTGTCTTGCACACTGCTGACCTGGGCTTAATCCCTGGCACTCCATATGGTCCCCCAAGCCTGCCAGGAGTGATCCCTGAGCACAGAGCAAGGAGAAGTCCTGAGCATTGTTGAGTGTGGCTCTTCCCCAACAAAAAAGGTGTTTTTTTTTTTTAAAGTGGTACATGGGGCAATAGCACAGCAGTTGGGCATTCGCCTTTCATGAGGCCGACCCGTGTTCGATTCCTCCGCCCCTCTTGGAGAGCCCGGCAAGCTACCGAGAGTATCGAGCCCGCATGGCAGAGCCTGGCAAGCTACCTGTGCATATTGGATTTGCCAAAAACAGTAACAATACGTCTCTCAATGAGAGACATTACTGGTGCCCGCTCGAACGAATCGATGAGCAACGGGATGACAGTGACAGTGACAGTGGTACATGGGGCCAGACAGCGCAGTGGATAAGGTAAGGAACTTGCCTTGCATGTGGCAGACCCTAATTTGATCTCTGGCACCCCAGATGGTCTCCCAAGCACCGATGAGTAAGCCCTGAGCACTGCCAGATGTGACCCCCAAACAAACAACAAAGTAGTGGTACATATGTCAGCTTTCCAACGTGGGTAGTACTACCCACTACCAAAGGGGCACTGGACCAATTGAAGGGAGTGGTAGTAACCCTGGATGCAATTGGGGAGCACTTTCTTTTTTGCTCTCTTAAAGAAAGCAGATTTGGGGCCGGAGCGATAGCACAGCGGGTAGGGTGTTTGCCTTGCACGCGGCCGACCTGGGTTCGATCCCCGGCATCCCATATGGTCCCCCAAGCATCGCCAGGAGTAATTCCTGAGTGCAAAGCCAGGAGTAACCCCTGAGCATCGCTGGGTGTGACCCAAAAAGCAAAAAAAAAAAAAAAAAGCAGATTTGGGGAAGGGAGAGAGAGCTGAGTAATATTTTTCTGAAAAGGAGGACTGTGGGACAGTAAGCTTGAACATCTCTGAACACAGCGGAACTCTACTCAGCCACAGAAAAGATGAAGTCTTGCCTGAAGAGATAGTACAGGAGGTAAGGTACTTATCATGCATACAGCTGGCCAACATTTGAATCCCTATGGTCCCCTGAGCAGCATCAGGTGTTACTTCTGAGTAAAGAGCCAGAAATAACCCCTGAGCACCGCTGGGTAGTGGTCCCCAAGCGAAACAATAAAACAAAGGAAGAAAAAAAGTCTTACCTTTTGCTGCAAATTGGATGGAACTGGAGGGGATCTTGCTAAGTGTTATAAGTCAGAAGAAGAAAGACAAATATCAGATGATCTCTGGTATATAAGGAAAAGTTTGAGAACAGATAGACAAATGTAAAAAGACCCCTAAACTCTGTCCACAGAACCAAGGTTATCGAAAGGATGCGGGTGGGTGGGGGGATGAAAAAAAGGGTCCTAACAAAATGTAGTGGGGGAAATACTAATGCTTTGGTGGTGAGTGTGGCGTGGTGTGGTAATATGGTGTCCCTAAAGCAGGTAAGCATTGACAGTCTTATAAACCAATATTAATTGAATAAAAATTAAAAATTGACACTTGCTCAGAAGAAAACTGGAAGGGGCGCAAATGAAGGGGAGGGGAGAAGAATGAAAAGACTTTATTGTCAACCCTTATGTCCTCTGTGAAACATTAATACACTCTTGAAATAGTGTCATGCACGTAGTAGATACCCCAAAGGCATTTTCGAATAGTGAGTTCATGGATTCCTACATGACTTCGAATTCTAGCTCTCCCATTTTTACTGTGAGCTCTGCTTAACCTCTTTGAACTCCTTTCCTCAAATGTGGCAAAGGGATTATAATAATATCCCTTTCATAGGACCACTGTGAGGATTAAACAAGTTATTGTATGTAGATTACAGGCACACAGGTTGCTGGGAGGATGACCACAGTAATTATGGGGGAAGAGTAGACCAAGGGGCTCTCCTCATTCTCTTATAATAATAGAGCATCACTATAGTAAATATTGCTTGAAATAAATGCACATCATCTGCATTTGAGTCTTTGATTACAAGGAGGTTTCTCAATTAGAAATTTGCTGGAGATTATTATACTGTAGGGGATATAAAGATAAATAGGAAATAACCTTGCCCATGAGGAACTTTGTCATAATCTTATGATTGAATGGCTATCCTGAAAACAACCCCAGACCCTGTGATTTCTGTTTTGTAGTGAATTTAATGAAAATGAATACAAAGCATAAGACTCAAGAACTGGAAAATTCAGTGAAAGTACTTCTCAAGATGTGTAGTTATTATTACTAGTGCAGCAATCAACCAGGTATTACATAAGCAGAATTCTAATCTTCCCTTTCTTCATTTAGCTTCTGAGATTTCCATATTCTGTTTCTTTGTAAATATGTTCACAAGCATAGGAGGTAATATATTCCACTGTTAAAAGTATGGACATTTGGGGCTGGACCGATAGTACAGCGGGTAGGGTGTTTGCCTTGCACGCGGCCGACCCGGGTTCAATCCCTGGCATCCCATATGGTCCCCCAAGCACCACCAGGAGTAATTCCTGAATGCAAAGCCAGGAGTAACCCCTGAGCATCGCTGGGTGTGACCCAAAAAGCAAAAAATAAAATAAAATAAAGTATGGACATTTGGGGCTGGACCAATAGTACAGCAGGTAGGGTGTTTGCCTTGCACGCGGCTGACCCGGGTTCAATTCCCAGCATCCCATATGGTCCCCTGAGCACCGCCAGGGGTAATTCCTGAGTGCAGAGCCAGGAGTAAAATCGGAAAGAAAAAAAAAGTATGGACATTTGGGGCAGAGAGATAGTACAGTGGGTAGGGCATTTGCCTTGCACGATGCTGACCCAAGTTCAATCCCTGTCACCCTATATGGTTCCGTGATCCTGCCCAAGAGTGATTCCTGAGTGCAGAGTCAGGAGTAACCGCTGAGCACCATCAGGTGTGAACCCAAAACCAAAAAAAAAAAAAAAAAGATAAAAATCTCTATAAATGTGAAAAAAAAATCACCTGGCTAGACATAGAACATTCAATATAGGGAGCTGAGAGATAGCAGAGCAGGTAGGGCACTTGCCTTGCATGTGGCTGACCTGGCTTCAATCCTTGGCACCACATATGGTCCCCTGAGCCCCACCAGGAGTGATCACTGAGCAAAACCGGGTAAGGCCCAAAGAAAAGAACATTCAATGTAGATGAAATGTTAATTCATTATTGAAAAGCCCTTAGCAAGCTTTTATTTTTAGGTCTCCGAATAGTGTTCAGAAGGCTCAGAACCCGAACCCCAACAGTTGTCAGCCAACTGGGTTGGCTGCTCAGTGTGAGGGCCTGAAGATGCAGTGCCGGGGGCTGGGGGGGGGAGGGAGGGGACAGGATTAACAGTGCACTGACTACATGCAGCTCCAGGCCTCTCTAGGGCTGCACCCACGGGTGCTCAGTCACCAAAGTAAAGTGAAGGAGTAAAAGAGATGAGTCCAGACTGAGCCCAATGAAATAAGGTCCAGTTCCCAGGTTGGAGGGTGCCCCTGGACTCATCGCTGCTGAAGATGCGGAGTTGTCTCGGTCCTCCCTCGCCGTATGCTAGCACATAGCCTGAAGCCTGCGAGCATCAGCAAGGATAGATGAAAATGAATACAAAGCATAAGACTCAAGAACTGGAAAATTCAGTGAACCCCCTCCCTCCCCAACCCCTCTCCCGGCAATGCCAGAGGAAAGGACAGGAGTTGGCGGACTGAGAGCCACCTGTGGGGCTTTCTGAGGTTTAGCGAAGGGGCTGTGTGCTTGGAGCAAGCAGGGGGTCAATGACTTGATACCGGGGGAGGAATAAGCAGAGGAACCAGGAACAAGAGCAATCATAGGGCTGCAAGTGTGGCATGACCACGTGGCAGCAGCTGTGAAAATGAGTTAATGGCAGTGGCAAGACCCAACACCGATGCCAGCTTAGAGCAGAACGCTGTCCACACATGTAAGTCCTGGCTGGAGCTGCATGCAGGCCAGGCTGCTAGCTTGTTTTCTTTCCTTAGTTTCTTTGTTCCTCTTTTCCCCTCTTTCTCTCCTCTTTCCTTCTTTTTTTTTGCTTGTAATTTTGCCAGACCTCATGGTGCTCAGGGGTTACTCCTAACTCTGTGCTCAGGGATTATTCTTAGCAGAGCTCGGGGGATTCAACTTGGGTGGCTGCATGTAAGACTTAAACTCGATACTCCCTCTCGGGCTCATCGTTTTTTCTTCCTCTCACTTTGTCTGTTTCTCCTTTTCCTTTCTACATGGCTGAGAGCTATAAGGGCCAGACCCAGTGGTCTTCAAGGAATCACTGGTGCAGGGGATGGAATCTAGGCCCTCAAGAATGCCAAATTTGGGGGCGGAGAGATAGTCCAGTGGAAAGAGCATTTGCCCTTGCATGCAGCTAACCTGGGTTTGATCCCCAGCATCCCATACAGTCCCCTGAGCGTTGCCAGGAGTAATTCCTGAGTGCAGAGCCAAGAGTAACCCCTGAACATTAATAGGTGTGATCCAAAGAGCAAAGAAGAAAAAAAGCCATAAAAAAGAGCTAAACTTGGGGCTAGAGCAATAGCACAGCAGGTAAGGCGTTTGCCTTTCATGCAGCTGACCCAGGTTCAATTCCCCATATGGTCCCCTGAGCACCGCCAGGGGTAATTCCTGAGTGCAGAGCCAGGAATAACCCCTGTGCATCGCCAGGTGTGACCCAAAAAGCAAAAAAAAAAAAAAAAAAAAAGCTAAACTTGCACTCCAGTCCTCTCAGCTATCTGCTGGTCCTAGAACCTTTAGTCCATTGCCTGTAGCTCTGAGCCAGCAAGCCCCAGGCACCATGGAATAGCAGCCTTCCTGGGCTGGAAGGGCAGAGACCTATCATCCATCACAGCTCTGGCACAGAGAGGCTTTGAAAGCTGGGGGAGCAGAAACATTTTGAGAGAAGGCCTCCAGCAATATAGCTCCACCCAGATCCAACTACAGAAATAAGGTAAAGAAAAGTCAATGCAGGCTAAAGAAAAATCCATTAAATGCAGAAAAAGCTAAGAATCTCATATCCTGACTGTTGTACTCGACACTGCAATGGGCTAGGTGTTCAAATGTCTTTCTGACTTCATGATTTTGTGCTCTGGGGTAAAATGCCAAGAAGTGGAATCGCCATCATAGGGAAGTTTTTTCCCCCTCAAGTCTCTCTCCTTTTTGCTTGTATGCTAGTATGTTGACAGATTTCCCTGAAAGCCAGTATCCAAAAATAACTAAAACAAGAAAACGGAGAGAAAATAAATCCTCCAAGACTCTGGAGATTGTTAGAACACACCTTCGCCACTTAGTTATTTTAAATCAGTCTTGGCTTTCACTTCCAGCTCGGACTGAGCAGAGATCAGAAGTGGTGAAAGCCGTTTCTTTCTTTCTTCAGCATCCTCCAACTTGCCATAGACATATGAGTGGATTCTCCACTCCCTGAATGACCCAATTCCCTCAGAAATCCACTCCCATTATCAGAGGCCAATTTAGGCTTGTTTGACTCAAACGTAGTCTTTTACACCAGGCTTTAGTGGATTATTCATTTGTTTGTATGTATGAGACAAGCCTGTTTATTTTCCAGTTTGATTAGGTTTGGGGTCAGATGAAACACAGGCTAGAGTCTTGTACCAGCCCTCACATAGCCACAGACAGGTTATAACAGTGTTTGGAGATACTTCTTTCTTTTTCATTTTTTGGGCTACACCCAACAGTGCTCAGTTTACATCCAGCTCTGTGCTCAGGATCACTCCAGGAGCGCTCAGAGGACCGTATGACACTGGGATCAAACCCAGATCAGGCATGTCCAAGATAAGCACCCTATCTGAAGTACTCTGGTTCTGGTTCCCTTTGGAGAAGTCTCTCCTAAGTTCTCCTCTACTCCTTCAGAACCCAGGAACAGAAGTGCCATGCTGAGAACAGTCAGCCTTCTAGCTCCAAGATCACCACAAAGCCAGTGAGGAATGGAGAAAGGAAAAAAATGAAGGGAGGGAATCCTCAAACCAAAAACCAAACTCACAAAGTTTTTCTATTTTTAGATTACCGTTACCTTAATGTTTGAGTACTGCTATACTCTACTTTCCAGAAAACTGACAAAATTGTTTTTGAATGGGAAGCTGCCTGACTGCCATTTGTGAGTGCACAACACTGTAAATGAAAGCTGATATAACCAGTTTAAGGTCCCAGATGTTGAATTTCTTCAGAAACATACTTGCCTCTGTCAGAGTTAAATGACTTGCATCAGCATTTCCGTGCAACTTTAAAACGGGGCATGAGCTGACAAAGCTAACTTCAGGCCCAATGCGGGTCTGCTTCCTCAGAGTTTTTCTGTGTAGATGTTCATTTTTAGGAATTGTAATACAACTTGCTCAACTGCGTAAACAAACCCATTGCCAAATAAGAAATAGGGCAAGCAAATTAACATAGAAACCAAATTTATTGATCGTATATTTACTGAGGGCAGTTAATTTTATTAGACATTTAGTATCATAGTTTATGCTTACACTGAATAATTTACAGAGAAATTATGTCATTATTTTCTTTAAGATAATACTCTGCAAGGTACGTTTCATTCCTTGAATTAGCACAATTTCTAACTCTCTAATAGGGCATAATTTTACTAGGTATCAAGGCCAAATCTAAGTTTTATATGCTTAATTTCAACGTGGGCACAATACTTATTCCTTCTAAGCGCTCTTGCTTCCTCATGCAGAATCAAACACCTCAGCTTCCAAAAATTTGGCTGCTACATCAAAATGGTCCGAACAAAGATTAAGGGATATGAGTTCAATAGAGAAAAAAATATATTTACATTTTTCATTATATACAAAAATAACAAGTTTCATACCATACCTAGGCATCAGTAATAACTTCAGAAAGACCATAAATCACTTATGCAGAAGAGCAGCCCTCAAAGTGGGGCAATGGAGTCATTAATCAGTGCTCTAGCTCTAGGAAATTCTCCCATAATAGAATTTATGTTAAACTTGTTGACTTTTGGGAGGCAGAGGACAGGTGGGGAGGGGGTAAAGGTGGGGAGTCCCGCCCACAAGCAATGCTCAGAGGGCCCAGGGGCTACTTCCCAGATGAGCAGCTTAGTGCCAGGCCTGAGAAGGTGGAGCTGTTTGGGTTCTGCATGGGGACCCCCAGGTGGTGTTTGGGGTTCATGTCATCCAGGGTCTCGAATATGTAAAACATGTTCCCTGAATGTTCCCTGACACCCTGTGCTATCTCCCTGGGCCCAAATTTTGTTGCCTTTTGAAGTTAGTACATTAAGCCTCATAAAGAAATGAAATACTTTCACGTCCAGGAGAAAACAATTTAAAGATATTAAAATGAGGGGCTATGTGGTTTAGAGGTTAAGGCACTTGCTTTGCATGAGGTTCCCCAGCTTTGATCCCCAGCACCACCCCCAAACCCACCCACCTGGGATCAACCTCAAGCACAGAGTTGGCAGTGGTCCCTGAGCACCACTAGGTGTGGCAAAAAAAATTTTAAAGAGGGTCGAGAGTGATAGTACAGCAGGCAGGGTGTTTGCCTTGCACACGATCAACCTGGATTCGATCCCTAACACCCTATATGGCGGGTCACCTAAGCACCGCTGGGAGTGATCCCTATATAGCTAGATATATACTGGGCACCATCAGAGATGGCCCCCAAGTAAAACAAAACAGAACAAAACAGAACAAAAAATTTCAAAAGGAAAAAAGAAGAAAGAAAATAATGATGAAGAAGTGCCTCCAGTATCTACCTGTTAATGGGGTTTTAGAGACAGCCACACAAAATAGAGATTTTTAGACAAAACCATGGCTATCTCATCAGACTGGATTACAATTTGGAGCCCTACATATGATTTGGTAGTGAATAACGGAGGAAAGTGATTTCAGAAGTTAAAATAAAAAAAGTCCAGGGAAGAAAGCAACCAAATACATACATACATAATTCAATCAGCAAAAAATGGGAAAGAGATGATCCTTCCCGAAGCAAAGTAGTGGTAATGTCTAACTCTCTAAGGTCAAGCCTAAAAGAACAAGGCAGCTTCTCTCTTTCTAGATATATATACTACTCAGTAATATGCAGGAAAGATTTTTTATTATCTATGAAATGATTATATTAAAAGCTTTAAACTCAGAATTACTCAATGAAAATCCCAAATTAAACCCTACTTACACATAATAAACTAAAGGGATGACAGAAAAATGAATAGATACATTAAAATCAAATTTACAGTATTGCCTTGATCTTTTTAGTTTTAAATCTGTACACAAGGCTCAAGTTCTGGGTTTACAGTTTTTATTTTTATAAAAATATGCGATTACCAATCCTCAAATTAACTAAAGATTAATCTGGGCTCGAAGAGGCAATTTGCTTTTTGCAAATGGTTCTGTATTTTCTTCCACTTTAGACCTCTTCACTGGGTTAATGCCTCTGTTTTCTTTGTCTTTTCCATGTGGCCTTTCACGCTGCAGATTTAAGGGAGAAAATAAGTCAATATAAAGTAAAATTTTATACGTATTAGCTACATTTCATTATCAAAGTTCTCTAGGTTACAGAAATTAAGAATGGAAAAAAAAAATCAGAAAAATTTTCTTTTCTGAATGAAGCACAGCAATTTGAGCCAACCAACTGTTTGGTTAAATAGACATGAATGGCTTCATTTTACCGCAATGAAAGGATGGGATGAAAGAAATATTAATTTTCTGCCAGATTTTCTAAAGTATATTTACAGAGATTTTACTGTAGTTAGTGGCTCAGAATTTTTTTTTTTCGGCCTGCCAGGTAAAGTCTAGAGACATTTTTGACTGGTGGAGGGTATGATGCCACCAGCAGATCAACCTGTACCTGTGGGGCAAGCGCATCAGCAGCCTGATGGGCCTTCAGGCATCTTTTTTTTTTTTTTTGCTTTTTGGGTCACACCCGGCGATGCTCAGGGGTCACTTCTGGCTCTACACTCAGGAATTACTCCTGGCGGTGTTCGGGGGACCATGTGGGATGCTGGGAATCGAACCCAGGTTGGCCACGTGCAAGGCAAACGCCCTACCTGCTGTGCTATCACTCCAGCCCCAACCTTCAGGCTTCTTGATACCCCAAAATTGCTGCTGTGCCTTTAACCGTACCTCAACAACTTGGGACCAAGTTTACCAAGAAATGAATTGGCCAAAAGTTAGGTATGTGGGAGCCACACCCACAAACACCTCTGGCTCAGCTATACAAACTCATTTATTGGCCTTATCTCAGAGACCCATAAATAAATTTTTTTTTTTTTTGGTTTTTGGGTCACACCCGGCGATGCACAGTGGTTACTCCTGGCTCTTCACTCAGGAATTACCCTTGGCGGTGCTCAGAGGACCATATGGGATGCTGGGATTAGAACCCGGGTCGGCCTCGTGCAAGGCAAACGCCCTACCCACTGTACTATCGCTCTAGCCCCCCATAAATAAATCTTGAAAGAGATTAAAAGCCGCAGTTAAACTTGGACCCCCGCATGGCTGAACAGACCCGGGTAAATCTAAGTGGGATAGGTCAGCCTGGTGCCTGCTCAAGCAGAGCCCCCAGCAGCTACTTGCTCCCACAATCCAAAAATCACTGCCATATCCTGGCCTGACTCCCCTGTCTCAGGGCGGATCTCACTGAGACATAATCTGCTGAAAATTTGGGTATGCAGGTTTCGTGACTGAAATCTCCAGGCTTTTTCAAAATGGGGATGGGCTACCTCTCCCCCCCACCAACTCCCTTTACTTCCGGAAGCCTCAGCAGTCACATCCACACCTAAAAACGGCCCTCCTAATTGAAAAGCTACTCCAGCCTTACCATTCTGATAAAAATACCAAATGCCCTAAACAAAGACCATGACCTATTAGCACCTGTATTGCAAACCATAATGCACAAAAGGAAAAGGAGAGAGAGAGGAAGTAGAAAAGTGCCTCCCTAGAAGAAGGCTGTGGTAGGGGCTTGGGTGTTGTGGGATGGTGGTAGGGAAACGGGACATGTGGTGGGAAATATACACTGGTGGAGGGATGGGTGTTAGATCATTGTGTGACTGAAACCCAATTATGAACAGCTTTGTCTATCTCACAGATATTCAATTTAAAAATTTTTTTAAAAAGTAATGTGGAGGGGGCTGGAGCAATAGCATAGCGAGTAGGGCGTTTGCCTTGCACGGGGCCGACCTGGGTTCGATTCCCAGTATCCCATATGGTCCCCTGAGCACTGCCAGGGGTGATTCCTGAGTGCAGAGCCAGGAGTAACCCCTGTGAATCACTGGGAGTGACCCAAAAGGCCAAAATAAAAAAAAAGTAACATGGAGTTCATGCTCAATTCAATCAGCTTACTCAATGGCTGAATAACAGCAGTACTCTTAAAAAAAAAAAAAAGAAGTAGAGGGTGTTATTGACTTCTAAAGGTTAAACATAGTTAAACATATAATACACAGGGCAGCCCATTACAACAAACAATTATCTGCTCAAAACCCAAAAGTGCTCCTGGGAAAGCAAAGATTTGCCATCATCAAAAAGAGCAATTATATTTTAAGCAGAAAATCTGATCAGAATTATCTCAGGCACTTATTTTTTTTTCCTTTTTGTTTGCAATTGGGAACACACCCTGCAGTGCTTAGGGTTTGTTCTTCACTCTGCACTCAGATCACTTGGAGCAAGCTTAGAGGACCATAATAAGAGGTGCTGGGGATCAAACCCAAGTCAAGTGTGCAAGGCAAAAGACTGACTCACTGAATTATCACTCTGGCACTATCTTTTTTTTCTTGTTTCAAAACTTATTCACTATAGATTTAGTCATAATTCTTAAGGCAAACCATAAAACAACTTTAAATCTTTACCCCCACATCATACTATCAGGGTAAAAATAATTTCTGAATTTCAGCTGATGGTCTAAACCCATTCCTGATCTTAAATGCTTTTTGATACTCTAGGAACTTCCTACCCACAGCTGAGTCACTAAGCCTAACCTTCAAAATGCCATAAATAGAAAAAATATAAAACAGAATTCCAACCAGGAAGTCATCACTAGGTTGTTTTCATAACTTTCCCCTTTGCTTTACTTAAAAGATAGAAAGATGGTGGGGCTGGAGAGACAGTATAATGGGTAGGGCGCTTTCCTTGCCTGCGGCTGACCAGGTTCGATTCTCATAGTCCCCCAGCCCACCAGGAGTGATCCCTGAGCACAGAACCAGGAGTAAGCCCTAAGCACCGCTGGGTGTAGTCTAAACTTCCCCCTCAAGAAAACGAGAAGAAAACGATGGGGACACAGGGATGTGCCGGGGGTAGAGAGCCTATGAGCCCTGAGTTCCATCCCTGATGGCACTACCACTGTGATACCCAGCACCACAACAGGTATGCGAGTCCTAGCAACACCACAAGCAAGTATACAACCCCTGGACATCACAACAGTGACAACAAGAACAAAGGAAGGGAAGGGCGGGAAAAGATGAAAGCACCAAAGGGAAGGGCACTGTCAGAGTTCTAACACTGTCAGAGTTTTCTAACTGAAAGAGTAAAGCGAAAGAAGGTAGGAAGAACGAACTTTGGGATAAAACTGGCTTGAAGCAGCAGAGGAATTTCACAGAATGTGAATTAAAACAGACAGGTAGAAGCATACATCTATCACAAGCAGTGCTTCCCTATAAAATGAAGGCACCAATGCTTTCTGTAAGGAAACCCTTAAGAACTCTGTCTAGTCCCATGTTTTCAAAATAGCAAGAGCTAGACAGTAATAATCTGTCCCAAGTGTATAAAAGAATGGAAAAGAAATCAGAGGATTTAGTAGCACAGGATCAAGGCAGGTGAAAGGCACAGGAAACAGAAATAAAGAGCAAAACTGCAGGGCCAGAGAGATAAAACAGAGGGTAGGGCTTCTGCCTTGTTGGCAGCTGGCCCAGGTTAGATCCCTGACATTCCATCTGGTCCCCCGAGTATCAGCAGGAGTAACCCCTGAACACTACTGTCAGGCCCGAAAACCAAAGATAAAAATATAAAAAGAAGTGCTTCAGGCAAGAGAAATCATTCATAGCTCTGAGGAGCATTTGGTCTCTCAAGTGTTTAAATCTCTTGCCTTCTCAGTCTGTTTCTGGGCAGACTGAAACTACTGGAGTTCTACTTCCATGTCAGGTAAAAAGCAGAGAGAAATCACAGCTCAGAAACCTTTCTGAGAATGTAGGAAGCAGAAAGAGGATTCTTTATATTCAGTGAAAATATCAGCTAAAAGATTAAGTGGAGAATAAGTCTAATTTTGTCTTTATGCCATAGAAAAACCATAACCAATCACCAGGTTTGTGTAAATAATTTTGATTATAAAAGTTAACAAGCCATATCAAATAATTGTCTAAAATGAACTTGCCCTTCTACCCAACAATATATATAAAGGTATATATACCTTTATAGTAAGTAGCAAATGACTTGTATCAGATGTGGAAGGGTTATCTGATAAAATATCATTAGGTACCTGAAAAAATGGAACCCCACCACTTGATGAACAATCCATACTAGTATCTACAGAAGGCTCTTGACTTTGAGGTTCTTCTATGGTATGCTCCAGAACTGCCTTTTCTTCATCCGAGTCCTAGAATAAGAAGCTGGGTGAGTAAATCCAAGAACTTAAAAAATCACAAAGGGCAGTTTTCATCTTCAAAAGTACCACAATGCTCATTCTATAAAAGCTATAACTGCATATAAGTAGAAGCACCTGTACTAAAATGGTAAAGTGGGACCAGAGAGATGCTCAATGGGATAAAGTGCATGTTTTGTATGTAGGATGGAACTTGGGTTCCATTCCTGGTACCTCAAGATCCCCTGAGCACCACTAGGTGCAACCCTAGCTGGAAGTAGCCCCTGAGCACAACCACACACAATTAGGTATGACCCAAACACACCAAAATGGGGGTGAGGGGGGTGAATTATGTTCAAGTGGTTACTCAGGAGCCAGATACTACAGGGTTAAGATGCTTGCCTGCCATGAGGTTAACATGTTCGATCCCTAGCACAGCATAAGGTCCCCTGAACAACACGAGGATTAAATTATTTATAAGCAATGAGTCAGGAGTATGACCTGAGCACTGGCAGGTGTGGCACCAAAACAAATAAATGTTTAAAAATAAAAACAAAAAGGTAGGGGATGGAGTGATAGTACAGCAGGTAGGGTGTTTGCCTTGCACACAACCAACCCAGGTTCAATTCCCAGCATCCCATATGGTCCCCTGAGCACCGCCAGGAGTAATTCCTGAGTGCAAAGCCAGAAGTAACTCCTGTGCATTGCTGGGTTTGACGCACAAAAAATAAAATAAAATAAAATAATAAAAAGGTAATCTCGGGGGCTGGAGCGATAGCACAGCGGGTAAGGCGTTTGCCTTGCACGCGGCCGACCCGGGTTCGAATCCCAGCATCCCATATGGTCCCCTCAGCACCGCCAGGAGTAATTCCTGAGTGTAGAACCAGGAGTAACCCCTGTGCATCGCCGGGTGTGCCGCCAAAAAAAAAAAAAAAAGGTAATCTCAAAGTAATAATATTACAGGTTGTTTTTACTTTCTTCTTTGTAATTTTCTCATTCTCCAATTTTTCTATAATCACTATAGTTATCAGGACAAGCTATAAAGCTTGACTGTGTAGGTTCTATTGCCACGAAAGGACCAACATGAAAATAATAGTTGGAAATGATCATTTTTGACAGGAACTGTGTGTTGAAAGTAGGTAAAGGGATATACCTGATAATAAGAAGAGGAGGAGGAGGAAGAGAAGGAGGAAGAGGAAGAGGAGGAGGAGGAGAAGACGAAGAAGAAAAGTGCCTACTATAGTGGCAGGTGGGCTGGAGTGGGAGGGAAATTGGGACCACTAGTGGTGGGAAAAGTACATAGGAAGGAAGGAAGGAAGGAAGGAAGGAAGGAAGGAAGGAAGGAAGGAAGGAAGGAAGGAAGGAAGGAAGGAAGGAAGGGAGGGAGGGAGGGAGCGAGGGAGGGAGGGACAAAGGAAGGAAGGTAGGAAGGAAGGAAGGTAGGAAGGAAGGTAGGAAGGAAGGAAGGAAGGAAGGAAGGAAGGAAGGAAGGAAGGAAGGAAGGAAGGAAGGAAGGAAGGAAGGAAGGAAGGAGGGAAGGAGGGAGGGAAGGAGGGAAGGAAGGAAGGAAGGAAGGAAGGAAGGAAGGAAGGAAGGAAGGAAGGAAGGAAGGAAGGAAGGAAGGAAGGAAGGAAGGAAGGAAGGAAGGAAGGAAGGAAAAAGGGAGGAAGAGGGAGTGAGGAAGAAAAGAAAGCAAAAGGCTTCATGCGGCAAACATCCTTTTCTCCGGGGAGAGCACAGCCAGCAGTGCTGAGGTCCTCGATGTGCTCTGAAGTGAGAGTGGGCGACTACTGTTCATGAGAGAACAGGAGAACAAGGAAAGAAGAAAAATCTTCATGTCAAGTTAGTAACATCAAGAGTTGATAACGATTTTAAAATAACAACGGTAACTTTTACCTGACTGGCCTCTTCTTTATCCTCTAAAGTGTTAAGCAGCATTAATAGCTCTGGTTGTTTTCTTTTCAGCTGATCAAGAAGCTGCTCTCGTGGTTTGGTTCTCACCAACAGTGATGGATATGAGTAATTTTTCCTCTGTGGCGTTGTACCTTTAGTGAGCAGCAGATAACAGAAAAAATTTTGCATGGGATATGAACCAGATTTATTTTTTAATGCTATTTATACTTCCCAATGATGCTTTATTTTCCCAAAACATAACAATCTCAGTCAAGTTAACTTTCAGAGATTATATTATTCACCGTCCTTATTTCCTGACATCCTATCTTTGAGAGATTCAACTCACATTTTCCATCTCTGAAGATGGACCAAAAATGTTCGCTGTAGCTCTATATGAAGCCCCAGACCTCAAAGAAATGGCAGCACTAGGGGCTGGAGCAATAGCACAATGGGTAGGGTGTTTGCCTTGCATGCGGCCGACCCGGGTTCGATTCCCAGCATCCCATATGGTCCTCTGAGCACCGGCAGGAGTGATTCCTGAGTGCATGAGCCAGAAGTAACCCCTGTGCATCGCCAGGTGTGATGCAAAAAAAAAAAAAAAGAAAGAAATGGCAGCAATACTATTAGAAAAGATCACTGCTTTCCCAGCATCCCAGCAAGATTACTAAGAGGTATAATTTTACGGTGTAAAATTGGCAGTGGCTAACCATTAACCTGATACCTTTCTTTATAATGAGCTCAAGTTCTAATCTGCAAAGGACCTTGCTTTCCTGATTAACATTCACATTTCACAAACTAATTTTATTGAAAAATAGACAATATTATTTGTGGGGTATGGGCGTGACCCAAAACATTCTGTAGTGCCACCTCCTTTTATAAGTGCTGTAAAACAAATCTGACTTAGGGCCAGTCCCCCAGCACTTCGAGGGGTCACTCCTAAATTACAGAGCCAGGAATAGCCCCTGAGCACAACTAGGTGTGGCTCAAACAGACCCCTACCCATTAGCTTTCAAGTATAATTTAACAGCATGAAACTCACTCTTTAAGTTTTATTAAATGTACATCATCACAATCCAATAATAACCCTATTTCTCATCCTATGTTAAACTACTTGTTATACCTTCTTCACGAGGGTTTCCCTGAATCATTACAACCTAAATTAATCTTTGCCCTTCCAAGACCTCCCAAATTGGTGATGTTCTAATGCCAAACTAACAGTCCATGACAAAATGAAAGCATATATAAGAAAATGCATTCTATAGCAAACTTTGTATTAAATTTATTTAATTATGCCCCTTCTCCTGGCTCTGTGCTCAGGGATCTCTCCTGGCTCTGTGCCCAGGATCACTCCTGGAGATGCTCAGGGATCAATTCTGGCTCTGTGCTGTGGCTCTGTGCTCAGGGGATCAGGAAGTGGTTGAATATGGTCAGCTGTGTGCAAGGCGGACTGGAGCATATTCAGCACAGTGGGTAGGGTGTTTGCCTTGCACGAGGCCAACCTGGGTTCAATTCCTCCGTCCCTCTCAGAGAGCCCGGCAAGCTACTGAGAGTATACCGCCTGCACGGCAGAGCCTGGCAAGCTACCCATGGCATATTTGATATGCCAAAAACAGTAACAAGTCTCACAACGGAGACGTTACTGGTGCCCGCTTGAGCAAATCGATGAATAATGGGATGACAGTGACAGTGCTACAATGCTACTAATTTTTATATTAAATATCCTTTCACAAAGAGAGCTGGATAAATGATTTTCTTTTCATTTGCTTTTAAAACATTCTCTTTAACAAAGTCAGTTCTCTGAATGTTTGTAAAATTTTACTCAATTATGGCATCCAAATTTCTGATATGTTCACTTCTATCTTACTTGACTTTTAGTGCTACTTTAGAATACTAATTTTCCACATGTGAGTGAATTAGAGTGAAATGATAAATCCCCCTTAAGACTATGGGAGGACCTAGTTATTGTCTTTGTGCCACACGCAGCGATGCTTAGGGGTTAACTCCTGGCTCTGCACTCAAAAAGTAGTCTTGGTGGTGCTTGGGGTACCATATGGGAGGACGGAGATCGAACCTAGGTCAGCCATGTGCAAGGCTGACCCTACCCATTATACTACTGCTCTGGCCCTAAGACCTAGTTTTTCTTAACTTCTGCCCTGTGTAAGGTTAAGTTCAATTTAAATTTTAGCAATGCTAGAAATAAAGTATATTTTAAAAATGATTTTTGAAAATTCTGTTCTCTCTAAAGTACCTGTTGAGACATCTAGTTTCAGTTCTTGTTGCAGAAAGCTATTAAGCTTGGTCAAGCCAATTTTTATGTTGTCATTAAATTCCAGACTTTGAGACATTAATGTTTCTTCATCAACATGTATCTGATCAAGAAAGATGTTTCTCAAGTTCTCATTAGCTGCTTTATGTCCACTTAATTTTTCAGTAATTTCTGAACTTGAGGTCTCACAACCTTGGTTAACAACCTGTAAATTATGTAAATGGAATTTTCATTATTGAAAGTTGCAGTGATTTATTAAAAATAAATTCTCCTTACCTTAAAGCTTTCCATAATAGAAGCTTAAAAAGCATACACAGAAGTTGAAAGTAGTGTAACTACCCTCTATAGTGGACCCTACTTCTATATATCGAGTACCCAGACTGAACATTTATATAGATATAGGATATAGACCAAACAAAATTGCCACTTACTCCCCCCTGAACCCAGAACAAAATAATAAATAAGTCCAAAAAATAAGATTCATGAGTCTTATTTTTTTGACTTATACATTTTTTCATTTTTTTTGGCTTTGGGGGCTGGAGAATGCTGGATTCTAACAGTTTCTTGCATTAAAAAAAAGTGTGCTTGGTCCTTCCACGTATTTTAAGATACTGTAGTAATGGTTCTTTTTGATGTTCAAATTTTACCATCTTTTAAACAAGGGAGAGTATCATCAGTTTGGTACAGATCTTTTAACACACCCTGGGGCTGTGTTTAAGTGACACACTCATCTATTAACAGCTTCCTTCTGTTCTGATGTGATGTGTTCACCAATTAATCTACGCCTGCTTCAAACCTGACACCAGCTATTTCTCCATGAGTCTTGGTTCCCTCTGGTGACAATGGCTTCTATAACTTGAAATAATTAAATTCTTTAACTTAATCCCTAATAATATTAGTAAAATCTTCCTATTCAGGAGACAGAAAACCAAGCCACCATGCACTTGTGTGTTACACTTCAGCAAGCTCTTAGATCTAGCACGTGTTCTTCGAGCAACCAGAATACAATACTACTTACGTCATTCATTATACTTTTAAGTGTTACGTGTTCTGAAACCTAATTTTAGTCAATACTTAATTTTATGACTATCAGAATTTTCTCCAGGTGCTGGTTCCAGCTACAAAATTATTACCTGCATTAAGTTTTGAAGTTCCTCCTCCCGTTTATTTAAGCAAGATACCCATTCATCCGAAAAACAAAGTGTACTTGTATTCAGAGCCTCGCATCTCTGTTCTGTGTGTTGGGTTAGTATCCCAAGGTTGCTGTTGAGTTTATCAAGGTATTTCACCGACTCCTCGACCAAGTCTGTGCCTTCTTGATGAAAATGCTTGAGTTCCTGGGACAAACCATCTGAATCAGCACAAAATTTTGCATTATGAGATCTTGTTTTCCTGATTATATCCTTAGACTTCCTACAGGAAAAGGGGGGGGAAAAAAAAACAGTTAAAACGGAAAACATCAGGATCGAGGGCTGACAAAAGTGACAGGGCAGTACCAAGCATGTACCAAGTCCTTGAGTTTGATCCTGGTACTGTACAGTCCCAAAAAGCGAATGGGTGAGGTCTTCAAAAGGAAAGTGAAATTAAAAAAAGAAAGAAAAACAATTAGAGCAGAAGAGATAACACAGATCAGGGCACTTCTCTTGCACACAGCCAACCCAGGTTCAATCCCCAGCACCCGCTATGGCCCACTGAGCCCTGGGCAGAGCCAGGAGTAAGCCTTGCATAGTTTTGGTATAGCCAAGAAAAAAAAAAAAAAGAGAGAGAAAGGAGAGGAGGGTTGGGAGAGGAGGAAGGCAGAGGAGAAGAGGCGAAGGAGGTAGGGGAGGAGAGGAGAGGTGAAGAAAGGAGAGAAGAGGGGAAGCACTCAAAATAGGCATGGGGTTGGAGCAATTAGAGCAGCAGGTAGGGCATTTGCCTTGCATGTGGAGGCTGACCCTTGGAGGCTGACCTGGGTGCCATATCTTAGCATACCATATGGTCCCCTGAGCACTGCCAGGAGTGATTCCAGAGGGCAGAGCCAGGAATAAGCCCTGAGCACTGCTGGGTGTGGTCCAAAAACAAAACAAAAAAAATCAAAATATGCACCACTTGCCGAAGTTCACATAGCACGTGTGAGCTGAGGCAGTGTGGCTCAGCTGCTCTTGTTTGCACACTCAGGATGCTGCCTTCACCTGTCTGTCTCACGGCAGAGTGAAGTCCTCTCTGCTGTCAAATGACATTAGGAGAAGTCTCTTCAGAGAATCTTTTAGCCCTCTCCAGGCAGAATGTTCCTTCTGTATGAACCACAACTACTTCAGTGGAATCTACCCGTGTGCAATCTTCCACATTCCTCAAGGGCACCTCCAAGGGGCTCTTGCCCAGTCCCTGCACCCTGGGCTAGCTAGTCATTCTGTTTTTATGCTCTTTTTCTTTGCCTGGCACATAAAATAAATCGTAACAATTACACTATAAAGTAATAAGTTAGCTACGATGGATTTTAACAATGAAAAATTATATTGAGGCATGACAAACTATACATGTAGCACTCCATTCTAACAATGATGATATAAAACCTATCAGTGAGAATATACATTTAAGGGCTGGGGCTGTAAACAATGATGGAACACTTGCCTCGCCCATGTGAGGCCTCAAGTTTAATCCCTAGCACCACAATAAAATCAAATAGAATATATATTTAAAATTCACTGATGATGGGCTGGAGAGGCAGCACAGTAGATATGGCACTTGCCTGCATGGCACCTACCCAAGCTTGAACCCCTCCACCACATATGGTCCCCTGTATACCAATAGGGGTGATCCCTGAGCATGAAGTCAGAAGTAAGCCTTGAGCATTGCCAGGTGTGACCCAACGTCCCCCCAAATTAATAAGTAAAATTCACTGATGACTTCAGTCCCACAAAGGTTCAGAGGGCTGGAGTTAAAACTTACAGTTACCTTTTATTACCAGTAGATGGCATACCACAGTTTACTAAGCTAATTAAGTATTTTGAAAACGTGATTCTAACTACAAACCAAGTAGAAACCATTGAAAATGGGACAGAAACTTAAGCTGTAAGCCTCAAGACTATCAACACAAACCTATCCCCTCAGAGAACTCATCACCTCATAATAAGCTGACGTTTATTCATAAGTAACTATAATCCACACCAATAAATGCCAAAGACAGGACACAAGCTTCAGCATACACAAACTGGACTAAGAATTCCAAGCCCCACCTTACTCAGGGAGCTGAACAGACTCCCTGATTCACACTTTGAGGAATACCAGTACAGACGTAAAAGTTTAAAAAACAAGAGGGAGAGGCTGGAACGATAGCACAGTGGGTAGGGCGGCCTTGCTCGAGGACGACCCAAGTTCGATTCCCAGCATCCCATATGGTCCCTTGAGCACCGCCAGGAGTAATTCCTGAGTGTATGAGCCAGGAGTGACCCCTGTGCATTGCCAGGTGTGACCCAAAAAGGAAAAAAAAAAGAACAAGAGGGGCCCAAGTGATAATTCAAAGAAATGGGGCACATGCTTTGCCCCAAGTTCAATACCTGGCACTACAAGGCTCTTCCTAGAACCGCCGTGGTCCCTGAGCACCACCAGGTGTAGCCCCCAAAACTGTCATCCCGTTGCTCATGGATTCGCTCCAGTGGGCACCAGTAACATCTCCATTGTGATACTTGTTACTGTTTTGGGCATATCAAATACGCCACGGGTAGCTTGCCAGGCTCTGCCGTGCGGGTGAGATAACTCTTGGTAGCTTGCTGGGCTCTCCGAGAGGGGCAGAGGAATTGAACCCAGGTCGGCCACATGAAAGGCAAATGCCCTACTGCTATGCTATCGCTCCAGCCCAGCCCCCCAAAACAAAACCTCAAATCTGAAAGTCAGCATAAAACATGATATAGTGAATAGAAGCAATGACAGGACTGAAAAATGGACACAGAAGCCCAGAGGGATAGCACAGTGGCTCAGCACACCTGCCTTGCAAGTATATGATCAGGAGTTCAAATCCCCAGTATCCCACTGTGCTGAGCTTGATCCTGGCAGTTTTGCTGCCTGCGATCACCAGTGACACAAGCAATTTCAGGTTATACCTCAATCAGGTACAATCACTACAAAAAGACATACAACACCTGGCAAGTGAACACTAACTTTAAGCTATATGCTTAACAAAGTGCAAGCACTGACAAGCATGTATGTGAAGACCACAACTAAAGGAACTGAACACATGACCAGGGTTACAAGCACCAAGACCTAATATGTGACTCCTAATGGGTAAGTTTTGTGCACAAGCTCTGAATCATCTCAACATCAACATGGGAAGAAATAAAAATAAGTGTTTGTGGGTGGGTACACACACACACACACACACACACACACACACACACACACACACACACACACATTTTTAAAGAAGGGAGAACAAAAGTTGGAGTTAGGCCAGCAGTGCTGTGGACAGTTCCTAATGTGGTGCCTGGAATCAAAGCCAAGGGATGCATATCAGCCCTTTGAACCATCTCCCAGGCCCCTCGCTCCAGTCTTTAATAAGCACACTGTAACCACTTATGTATGTTTGTATTCTTACTTGTCAACTAAACGGCACTTGAAAGAAAATGTATCCCATGAATATGCCTTCATATTTTTATGCATCTCTATCACCTGTGATACAACAGGACATTTGCCCTATCAATAGGGCCAGAGAGCGTCATGCAGACTGCCAACCCAGGTTTGAATCCTGATACCACATATGCTTTCCCAAGTACTTCTAAGAGTCACTCTTTTTGTTTGTTTGTTTGGTTTGGTTGCCATACCTAGCGATGTTCATGGGTTACTCCTGGCCCTGCATTCAGGGATAACTCCTGGCAGTGCTCAGGGGACCATATGGGCTGCCAGGGATTGAAGCCGGTTTGGCTGTGTGCAAGTCAAACACCCTACCTGCTATACTATTTCTTAAGCCCATGTCAGGAACAGCCTCTGAGCAACATAGGTTGAGGCTCAAAAACAAACAGAAAATAAAATAAAGGACCACGAGTAAATAAATGTTATTTTGTGTTGAACATGTCTGATGATAGTTTATGATGAAATTTATCAAAGAATCCTTCAAAAATTATTTCTGTACAAAACACAAAAAATAATCTATGGGCCAGAGAGGTAGCTCAAACGGCTAGAGCACATGTTTTTTCATTCACCAAGCATCAAGTTCAATTCCAACACCCCATGGCCCCCAAACTGCAGGGTCCAAGCACTAAACCATCAGGCCAAGGGCCAAGTATCTTTGGAGTGGCACTGAGGCGCTCCCTTTTGGGGAGACACCTCCTCTGACAAAATTAAGCTGATCGAATTAAACAAAAATATAAACATGAAATATTTTAGGTTATGGGGTGTAGGATGACATTACTTTGTCCTCTCCCCGCTTGCCACAAGTAGCTTGTCCCGGTTTTTCCCGGAGTTTAGGCTTACCCCAGTCTCACCCATCAAGGTGTTCCCGACTCTCTCCCATCCCTTTGTTTAGCTATAATCACTTCTCCATGCTCTCTTCCCCAAAAGAGTTAATCCGCGGCTTTTCCTTAATCTGACTCTGCTAATTTGCAAGGTCAGACCTTTCTAGGATACTGAATTTATATTATATAAGTTAATATTGCCTTTCTCCTCTTCTTGTGCCTTTTGAATAACTTACCTTAAAGCTATGTCTGTTTTGTATAGACACAAGAAGACAATATTATGTTTTTATAACTTGGGAATTAATTGGCCTTGAATATTATTCCCTCCCGGGCCTCTGCTTTCTCCACTTAAGCCTCAGTTGCCCTCAGTTCCTAGCACCCCAAAGCAGGGTCCCCGACGTGGGACGGGAAGGATCCAGGGCAAGCGGTGAGTTATGTGCTACCCTGGCATCGAGATGGGCCTGGCCAAAGTGCCTAATTCTTTTTTTTTTTTTTTCTTTTTGGGTCACACCTGGCGATGCACAGGGGTTACTCCTGGCTCTGCACTCAGGAATTACCCCTGGCCGTGCTCAGGGGACCATATGGGATGCTGGGATTTGAACCCGGGTCGGCCGCGTGCAAGGCAAACGCCCTACCCGCTGTGCTATCTCTCCAGCCCCAAAGTGCCTAATTCTTAACTATAAGTTAAGAGCTTGATCATAGACAAATGCTGTCATGATCCAATAGTAATTATGAGACTAGGACCCTGCCAGGGATAGGAAAGACTGATCTGGCCTGAGCACTGTAGTCTGAGATTGAGATGGCCCCAGGAGAGCAATTCTATAAGCTTTAATGCATCTCTTATTGTGTCCATACAAAATAATTAATATTATGAATTCTTATATGTTTGCTAGCTGAGGAGAAGAGAAACACATTCATGGGACTCCGCCCTTGGGTGGATCCTCCTGCTGAAAGAGAATTAAGTCCTAGGAGAAGCATTCCCTGGAAAAAAGGACCTTACCCTATTGATGGTGACCACACCTATGTGTACCCCCTCATGCTGTAGAGATTTAACTAAGCTGTAAGAGTGGGTTGGGGGCCCAGATCCACGGGGGCCAGATCTATGGGGCGAGATCCAGGAGAGCGGGAGAGAAACGGAAAGAGAGAATGAAATAAACAGATCGAGCAACCAGTTTGGCCTTCTTCCTTCCGTCGCCTGCCCTCGACACACACAGCGGTTCCGGGGCACCAAACGTGGGCAGTGAGACAGAGCCGCCTGGAGAGCCCGCGAGTGCTCACGCCCCTCGGGGAGCTTTAGTTTTTTACAGCGGGGTATGCAATATTTGACATACTCTTGCAGTACAGAGGAAGCTGAATATAACCAATGAATATAACACATGAACAAACGGACATAGCTATGTTAAATAAATCATCTGAGGAATAGCCAACCAGGCTGCCAGCTACAGTTTGCCAAATCTTGCTCTAATTAATGAATATATCTGTCATCCAAAATGGTGCAGAGGGTCTGGAGCGATAGCACAGCAGGTAGGGCGTTTGCCATGCACACAGCCAACCCGGGTTTGATTCCCAAATCCCATATGGCCCCCTGAGCACCGCCAGGAGTAATTCCTGAGTGCAATGCTGGGAGTAACCCCTATGCATCGCCAAAATGGTGCAGAAATTAATGTATACTCTAAAACTAACCAAAAAAAAAATTATTCATTAGGGCCAGGTTTCTCATGGTCTGCAAGGGAATGCACATGCACCAGAAAGACATTTATGTGCATGTACATATAAATATACACACATATCATTCAAACCATATCTACAAATAGGACTAGGAGACATTACAGTGGTAATGTGTATAACTACTACTCAGAATTCAGTTTCTATGAATAGATTCTAGGGGTGGGTGAGAAAGCACAAGATAAGCTGGGACGAATCCAGAAAGTAAAATAATGCTGGACAGGGTAAGTCATACCAGAAGGACATGGGGGCCGACCTGGCATAGTTCTCACCAGTGCTGAGGGTAGAGCTCAGTGCAACAGCATTTGCCTTGCACTTGTGCGGCCCTGAGTTTGATCCAAGAAACACCAAAAAAAAAAAAAAGTTCTTCTAATCAACTCTAGAATTATTTGAATATCTAAATATAATGAATTTTAACTCTGAATAAATATATGATAACATAAATAAAATAATTGGGAGAGGAAAGAAAAAATTTCTTTTCTTTTCTTTTTTTTTTTAAAGAAGAACTAGCAAACCCAGGTTCAATCCCTGGCATCCCAGATGGTCCCCCGACCACTATCAGGAGTGATTCCTGAGTGCAGAGACAAGAGTAACCACTGAGCATCACCAGGTGCAACACCATCCTCCCTCCCTCCCCCACTCCAAAAAAAAAAGTACATTAGGGAGACAATTGGCTAAATCTGAATTGGGTCTGCCTATTAGGTAATAGTGGTCATCAATATTTATTCTCTTTTGTAAAATAATTATACTTCCAAATGAACAAAATTATGATTAAACTAAGATTATTAAGAGAATATCCATGATTTAATGAAAACACACTGAAGCATTTAGGACACTGTAATTGTAAATTATCCACAGCTAATTGACAAAGATCATAAGAGTGAGAGAAGACAGAATAAAATTTATAAAGCAACCATGTAAACACATTAGTTGAGAAATTGGATTGATAGTAATTGGACTTTTAAAAGTTTGTTTTGTTTTTCCTGAAATCATTTCAGACAGAAAAGGGTATTTAAAAATAGCTTACTGCTCTGTATTTTCTTGAATACTAATATGTGGCTTCTGGATATTTTCACATTTTTCTTCCAAAGCACAGAACCTCTCTCCCCAAAGATTGATTAACTGGAAAAGTTCCTGTAAGAAAGATGTGAGAGAAGAGACAGAAATTACGACACTTGATCTTTTTGCCAAACTGACATAAAGTATTATCCTATAGGTAAAGAGTCTACAAATCCCTGACAAAAAAATTTATTTGCTTGGCATGTCTGCCTCACCTGGCAGTCCTCAGGAGCTATTTCTGGCTCCCTGCTCAGAAGTGACCTCTGGCTGTGCTTGGAGGACCACATGGCGTGCTGGGATCTAACCAGGGTCACGCAAGGCAAGCACCTTAACTCCTGTACCATCTCTCCAGCCCTGGCAAAAGATCTTTAATCCTACTTTTTCTCTCTTAGAAGAAACCAATGGAAAAGCTATTCAAAAATATTATAGGAATCATATATTTTATAAAATGTATTATGAAATGCACTTTATAAAGTTATACATAATTTTATGTCTTCTATAAAATACATGAGATATATATGTATATATGAAAAACCCATATCTGTTTTTGTTTGTTTGTTTAGCTTTGGGGCCACACCTGGTGGTGCTCAGGGGTTCCTTCTACTCTGGACTCAGGAATCACTCCTGGTGACTCAGAGGACTATTCAGGATTCTGAGAATTGAACCGAGGTCAGTCATGCACAAGGCCAATGCCCTACCCACTGTATTGTTACTCTGTCCCCAAAATCCATATCTTTTTAATATCTTATACATATGTTTATCTTAAATAGCCTTTAAAGAGCTTATAATTCAAAATAATTTTAAACAGCTTACATATATCAAATATACATTTTAGTATATTAAAAAGTGGGCTGGAGCAATAGTACAGCGGGTAGGGCATTTGCCTCGCATGCGGCCGACCAGGGTTCAACTCCTCCGCCCCTCTCGGAGAACCTGGCAAGCTACCGAGAGTATCCTGCCTGCACCACAGAGCCTGGCAAGTTACCCATGATGTATTTAATATGTCAAAAATAGTAACAAGTCTCACAATGGAGACGTTACTGGTGCCCGCTCGAGCAAATCGATGAGCAATGGGATGACAGTGACAGTGATATTAAAAAGTAAATAATTTGCAAACTTTGCTATTTTAAACTTTTAGTAATAAATTAACTTCAGAAGATCTCAGATCTAACCAAATGTCCTAAAAGGCCACATTATATTTAAGAGCCACTTTGACAGAGACATATGGTAGTGTCTGATACCACTACTAGAAAAGTAATATTTGAGTTGAAGAGCTAGTACAGTGGATAAGGCGCTGGCATGCAGCCAACTCAGGTTAAATCCCCAGCACCACATATGGTTCCTTGCACCCCACCAGTAGTAACCTTAAGCTCAGAGCCAGGAATAAGCCCAGGGCACAGCAAAGTGTGGACCAAAACTAAACAAATAAAAAAGTGATAATCTACTGAATAAGGTAGTATAAAATAGTATTAAATTACTGGAATGGGACATTTGACAGATCTAGTTGGACCATTAGTGCAGAGTTTTATTTATAATCCTTATTTCACATCTTTAAAACAAGGACTTCCAGGCATATAACACACTAAGGACTTGGGTTGCAATATGATAAAGATAAAGAGCTGAAAATGTACCAGCATCCTAACTACTCAGTATATTATTTGGTCACCTTCCACATATTGATTTTGGATAAAGTCCTCAAGTGCTTTACCTAAGCTCAAAGTTTGAAATGTAAGAATGATAGATTACATATAAATGGGCATTCAGAATTTTTTCTTTCTTTTTGGGTAACACCCAGCGATACACAGGGGTTAATTCTGGCTCTGCACTCAGGAATTACTCCTGGCAGTGCTCAAGAGACCATAAGGGGTGCTGGGAATCGAACCAGGGTCGGCCGCATGCAAGGCAAACACCCTACCCTACCCCCAAACACTCCAGCCCCAGCATTCAGAATTTTACTTAACTTTATTCTTTCTTTTTGCTTGGGCATTCAGAATTTTACTTGACGTTCTTATCTCTCTCTCTCTCTCTCTCTCTTTCTTTCTTTCTTTCTTCCTTTCCTTGAGGGAGGATCACACCTGGCAGTGCTCAGCATTTACTTCTTGTTCTGTGCTCAGGGATCACTCCTTAGCTGTGCTCAGTGAACCATACAGAGTGCCAGAAATTGAACATGGGTTGGCTGCATGCAAAGCATAGGTCCTGACCTCTATATCTCTACAGCCCCCTGTTTTTCTCACATAAATTCAATTTCTAGAAAATCTAAGATATTGCTTACTTAGTGAAATTGCTTCCTTAAAGCAAGGGAAGCCAACCCATTCATGCTAAATACTTTGCAAATTACAGGTGATTTGTTTTTTAAACAACTGTTTATCAACCATAAACATTTCAAAACAGCTAAATGATAAAAGTGGATCAACCACAAAAGATGTATTTAAAACAAGACAAGTAAAAGGCATGTACTCTCCCTATGCAATGACAAAGACACTGCTGCACTTTCAAACAGCAAAAATATGTCCCAAAATACACAGGAGATCCATAAAATAGAGTCCTTTTAGTATAGTTCCTGCTACCTAAAAATGATCTAAGTATTCTTAGATCCTTACAAAGCCCAATTCCTCATTAGGAAGGTGAGCTAGAACACTAGTATATATTGGTGGAAGAATTAAACGTAATGAATTATTCAATAAATGTCAATTATCAGGTTTCTTTGGGGAGGGGCCCCACACCCAGTGGTGTTCATGGCTTACCTCTGGCTCTTACGCTCAAGGATCATTTATGGTGAGCTCAGGGAATGACAGGGGTGCCATGGATCCAACATGGGTTAGCCACATGCAAGGCAAATGCCCCACCCACTGTGGCTATAGGTGGTTGTAACCCTAAAAATAATTTATCACATTATAATGTAAATATTCATTTTATTATTTTGTTTATTTGGGAGCCACAACAGGTAGTACTCAGGGGTTACTCCTGGCTCAGTACTCAGTGGTCACTCTGGAGGAGCTCAGGGGATCTTATGGGATGCCGGTGATGGAAGCCGGGTGGGCTGCATTCAAGGCAAGTGCCTTACCTGCTGTACTATCACTGTGGCCCTGATACTCATTTAAATACCCTCAAGCACAGGGTTCAGCAAATCTTCAAATATTACCAGGTCAAAAAAGAGAGTATTTTGTATTATGTTAACAGTGCTAATTGGTTTGACTAATAATGGCTACGGTATTTTCAGATTTCTGAGTTAGTTATACAGCATTTATCTGTAAAACATGGATTTTCAAGTTACATAACTTTCTCTTTACACTTCCCAAGTCTGCTAAGATACCTGTGAATGGATTTTCTTAATTTCCTTCAGATCTTCTGTTAAGTTTTCATAACGCTTTTGTAAGTCAGCCAAGGAAGAAGTTGTATTTTCTTGTAATTGGTGGAGACTGCTACAAAGTGTGCTGAGAAAGTCATCCATTTCCTTTTTCTGTTCTTCTATCTTTGAAGAAAAATGGGTTTCACTTTAAAATTTTTTAGATTAGCTTTTTAAAAGACAATAGGGTAGTTCTTGGGGGTCACCACAGTCACATCAAGCAATGCTGAAGGAGCAGGAAGAGAAAGTTCCTTCCTCTCCCTAGAATCACACTTACCGCCCCCCCCCCCACACACACACACATATATGAGCAAACTGCTACTTTTTTTCTTAAGTAAAACAAAGTAGCTTTATACTGAAAGAAATCTACTTAGGGAAATGTTTTTAAGTGAAACAAAGTAGTTTTTATCTGAAATAAACTTACTTAGAAAAATATGAACCGAAAGAGAGACTTGGTTCCAGAGAGAGTACAGGCTTCGCCAGAGTGCAAACTGCTATATTTTTACACACTTGCAGAGATCATTTATACAGATTTAAGCAGATGTGTACATTTATACATTTTTTGTTCCTCATTCACCATATTATTTATGCAAAAATTTTACACTGACACATTTTATCATTTATCTTGAAAATTATTCCTTCTCTTTTTACTTTTTTTCCTTTTGAGCCACACCCAGCTGTGGGGTGTGCTCTGGGGCCATATGTAATACCAGGAATCTTACTGGGCTCAGCCAGGCAAGCGTCTTACTCCTTGTACTATCTCTTTACAGTTCCCAGTTTTTTCTTAATCATTATTCTGATTAATGTCCACAGAAATGGTAAAAAGCATCATAGCTCTCCCTTCTCTGGACTGTTTATCCAATTCCTGGAGTGCTCATGAAGATGGGTCTCTAAGTACAACGAGATAAAACAGAATTCTATTCTTTTTTTTTTTTTTTTTTTTTGCTTTTTGGGTCACACCCGGCGATGCACAGGGGTCACTCCTGGCTCATGCACTCCAAGGCAAACGCCCTACCCGCTGTGCTATCACTCCAGCCCCCAGAATTCTATTCTTGTACAATTTAATTTTGAGGGACCAGGGGTGTGGCTGAAGTGACAACATGTATCATCCATGTATGAAACCCTGGCACTGTCAGTTATGGTCCCCAAGCAATACTGGGTGAGATTCCCTCAAACAATAGCAGTAGCAACATTCACTTTTGGGATGTTAAAAACCTAACATACCTACCTTATCAGTCAATGTCAATGAAGTCTTGAAAATATTCGTTAGTTGACTATTGATCTTCAGTATAGACAACACAGTAGGGGATAAAATTGTTTTCAGCGAATTTTGAAGCTCAGTATTGAGTTCACTCTGATTTTAAAAATAAACAAGTCTTTAAAAAAAGAAAAAACTTTCATTTCCATAAACCTGACTAGTTAATTGATATCTTAAATATGTTCTAAATTAAATGCCTACTGATAAAATTCTAAGTGCCCATTCTCTATCCTTTAGTCTTACAGATGCTATCACTAGACTTTATGTTCACAATAAGTCATTTAGACCCACTTACAGGAATTAGGGAAATAGTTGCTTAGGTGTAATAGAATATTTATTTTGTGCTGGGACACAATCCTGGAGTGTCAAGCATGTAGCAAGCACTCTGCCACTAAGAATTACCTCGTTGGCCAACAGAAGCTAGCAATCTAAAGCCAGGTCAGAGAGGGGAGAATGGCAGTCACCTGACAAGGTTACAACATTACAAAGGAAATTAAAAGAAAACAACCCCATAAACAAATGGATCAGGGCATGTAGATCAGTGGTAGAACACTGGCCTTGCAAGCTTGAGGCCAGGAGTAGGGACCTAGGAACCACCCCGCATTCTGAGTATAATTGACAACACTGCACTGCCATACAGGATCCCTGTGCCACAACCAAATGTGTGAGCTCTGGTGCATTCCAACCAAGCATATGTGGTCCCCAGTCACTGCAGGTAATAGGACAAAAAAGTGGTGGGGTAGGGTGGAGGGAATCTGAACTCCATCCACCAGGACAGAGGTCTATCTAGGGAACTAAAACAAATAATTAGTGAAAGATACTAAAAAAGGTTACCATCATTTTTCAGAACGAAGATGTTTATACTAATTTTAACTGCTCTTTGAGAGCATCACTCATTTCTTTTGACTCAAGCAACGCTTATAACTTCTAATATAACTTCATAAAAAGACACGTACAGACCACTTGTTAGTAAATAGATTCATTTCCAAAAAGTCAATACTGTTAGAGCATCCCTTTTGAAATGCCAGGGATTGAACAAGGGTCTTACTCATCTAAAGCATGAGCTTTACCACTGAGCCACACATAAAGCTCCAGTACATCTTAATTTTCTCAAATTTGGGTGACTGAAAACATCAAGCAATAATGTCATACAAGCACTAAAACTAGGCAGTGTCAACTAATATCTATTGTACTTGAGAAGAATCAATACCCTCAAAAAAGACCCAAAAGCGTAGAGAAGCAGCACAATGGCTAAGAACTTCCTAGCCAATGTATACAGTGACAAACTGTACAGAGTACACAATGTATAGCATGCACAAACCAGGTACAGGGTGATATTAACTAGATGAAAACCTGTTTCTACTTATTTTACATACAGGCTTAGTCACAGAGATCGGACCCCTCAAACCATTGTACTTATAGTCCTGTATGTCCTTTCTCTTACACATCTTTCTGTTTTAGTGTTAAGTAATTTTTAAATTAACCACTTAATGTCTCTTTCAGGATGGGTCAGTATAACACCAGCACAAACATTCTGGGGCCAATGAAGAAATAATTCCATGGTCCATTAACTCATGGTCTCTAATTTACTGGGAACCAAATCTAATTTTCTATTACACTCAGTAACTCTTACTCAGTTCCAAAGGTTCATTATATGTATGTGGAAACCAATCTCCCACAGAGGAAAATACATGGAAAGATTAGTCATTAAAAAAGAAAAAATAAAAAAAACACCAGGATTGGAGTGATAGTACAGCAGGTAAGGTGCTTGCCTTGCACACACCGTATACGGGTTCAATCCTCAGTATTCTGTACAGTTCACCTGAGTATTGCCAGAAGTGATTAATTCCTGAATGTGAGTAACCCCTGAGCATCACTGGGTGTGGCAAAAAAAAAAAAAAAAAATCAACCACCCCAGGATTGGAGACACAGTAAAGCATGTAGTACAGTGCTTGCCTTGCATACACCGCCCCAGGCGTGGTTCTTGGGCCTACATAGGGTACCCCAATCACCACCAGGAGTCATCCCTAATGACAGAGCCTAAGTAAACCCTGAGCACAGCGGGGTGGGTCCCAAAACAGGCAAAAAACAATTCTCTCTTTTTAAAGTTAAATGAAGGCAAACAGGAGCATTTTTTATCTCAAAATATTGTTTTATCACTATGTTCATTGTACAAAACTCTAGATGACAAAATAGCATCTGACACTTTGTGAAGATGTGTCAAATGCAACACTTCAGAAGTACTTTATGTCATCAGGGATGTACCTCAAATGGTAGAGCACATGCCTTATGTGTTGAAGGCCCTGGATTCGATCCCTGTCACCACAATACACATACACAAAAATTAAGAAATTCACTAACAATCAACATCTGAAGTACAGTTTTACTTTCCGCTGCCAATGACTGTTCTTTCAATATCATATCAGAAATCTGAGAAATATGTGCAGACACATTTTCTGGAATAGATGTGAGAGATCCAAGTGCTGTTCTAGCAATGGTGTCAAATGCAGAAACACTGGAAGATAGCAGGTTACCTATACCAAAATAGGGTGAAAAAGAAAAAAAATCTTAACATAAGTATATCTAAAAAGAGAACCAGTAAGAAGTAAACAAAATTTCATTCTTGTGGAAATTTTATAAATAAGCTTAAAATTGGCTTAATACATAAGCAAGGAATATCTTAAATGCATGTGTATTTATGTTTGATATACCAAATATAGTAAGCACTTACACAATTAGGTATATTAGACCCAGCAATAACCTACAATTAAAAGAATTAAAATATCTGAGCAAAAGAAAATATTTAGTAAAATGTGTAAGGTGCTTGCTTTGCACATGGCCAGTCTAGGTACCCTATATGGTTCCAAGTAGCACTGTAGCACTTCATCCCGTTGTTCATCGATTTGCTCGAGCAGGCACCAGTAACGTCTCCATTGTGAGATTTATTACTGTTTTTGACATATCAAATATGCCATGGCTAGCTTGCCAGGCTCTGCCAGGTGGGCCGGATACTCTCGGTAGCTTGCCGGGCTCTCCGAGAGGGACGGAGAAATCATTGAACCCCAGGTAGGCCATGTGCAGGGCAAACTCCCTACCGCTGTGCTATCGCTCCAATCCATGGTTCCAAGTACCACCAGCAATGATCCCTGAATGCAGAACGGGAAGAAAGCCCTGTTCACCATCAGGTGTGGTACAAACCCCCCACCTCCAAATATTAATAATAAATCAGAATAGAGGATAGCAAGAGAGAGAGTACAGCGGAAAGGGTGCTTGCCTTGCACACAGATGATCCAGACTCAATTCTAGCACCCCATATGGTCCCCGAGCCTGCCCGGAGTATCTCTGAGCAGAGAGCCAGGAATAAGCCCCGCCCCCCCAACCACCAAATAGTCAGAAAGTTAAAGACAACTGCTAGATGGTTTCACTCACATATGGTATATAAATAAACAAGACCTCAAGCCAGCAAAATAGAAAACAAGGAACTCTCGGACTGTGAAAAAAATTACAATAGTCACTACAGAAAAAAGATGCAGAAAAAATAGGTAGAAAAGCTCATTTTGACAGCATTTCAGCAGTAGAAGTTTGGTGTATGAGATGTATACATTTATAGATGATTGATGCTGCACACCTAAAATTTTATAGTAAACTAATGATAAATCAATACATTGATTAAAAAAATACGGTAGACAAATGCCCAACCCGCTGTGCTATTGTTCCAGCCCTAGGATATTAAATTTTTTTTTTAATTTTATTGAATCACCATGTGGAGGGTTACATAGTTCTCAGGATTATGTCGGTTATACAATTCTCAAACACCCTTCCCTTCACCATCTTCCATCACCAACCCCCCCAGTATACCTGCCGCCCCCTCCCACCTCCCCAGTCCCCACCCTTGTACATGATAAGTTTCACTTCGTTTATGCCTTATCTCGATTACATTCCATGTTTCAACACACAACTCACTACCGTTGTTGGGGTTTCCCCCAAAAAAGGAAAGCAGTCCTATTGCCAAGGAGGCATTTGATAGTTCTCCACTGCTAAGAATATAGAGATATTAAGTCCCGCTGTTTGTTACATAACTTTTCTTTTTCCCCCTTGCCCCGCGCCACCGAGTTCACGCCTGTTTAGTAATCGCCACGCTGCCTGACAAGGGAAAAAAAAACGAAAACCGAAAAGGATGGTTATTTCCCGTCATCGGCAGGCGTAGGGCTCTGGCTTAGTTGATAGACTAGTAGAGTGTCTGCAAGCAGTTTCTGGAACCGAAGGGCTTGCGCTGGTATCGGCTCCGGCTCGAGATTAGGATATTAAATTTTTTAAATCTTTAAATTTTACACTTTTTTACAGTGAGGATAATACTTAGACAACAAATTAACAAGTAATCATTTTCCTAAGTGAAAATAACAGTGGTTATAGTTTAAATGACAGGCATACATATTCTAACAATATAGCAAAAATTCAAGATACATATATTCTTGGGTCAGAGAAATAGTATCTGTGTACTGCTAGGTGTGGCTCCAAACCCAAAAGAAAGTTGCAGAAAATTTATGCAAATTTATAGAGAAAAACAATAAATTAAGCAGAAATATGAAGAATGAGACAGGGTCAGGGATAAAAAAGAATTAAACTTTTAAAGTTTACATCCTTAGTTTAATAAACCTAACTTATATTACAGAAAGTGAGGGTAGGAAAAGCCCAAGATTTTTGTTTCTGTTTTGTTGTTTGAGAACTACACCTGGCAGTGCTTAGGGGATAATTATTCCTGGCTCTGTGCCCAGGGATCACTCCTGGTGGGGCTCAAGAAACCATAGGTGGTACTGAGGGTTGAACCCGGGCCAGCTTCATGCAAGGTACGAACTCTCCAGCTGTACTGCCACTATGGTCCCCTAACTAAGATTTGACTTTTTAAGATTTATTTGGGATCAGGAGACAGTAAAGAGGTCAAGGAACCTGCCTTGCATGCAGCCAGTCCCCATTCATTCCCTGGCACCACTGGCTACCTGGGCACCCCGACCCAAGCATCCAGAGACCCAGAGCACAGAGCTGGGAGTAGTTCCTGAGCACTGCTAATCCCACTGAACCCACACCGATCCTCTTGAAAAATAAAAACAAGATTTTGTTTTAATTCTATGGCAGTAAAAGCATCAATTCCTGCTCGGAACAGTGTGTGTATGTACTGAAAGAGGAAAAGAGGAAAAGACATGGTTCCTTGACTTTTTTTTACTAAACAATCAGTGTTAAAAATAGTCTCACATTAAACACAAAAGAACTAGAATAATTCGAAATGCTCTAACTTACCAAACAGGGCCTTGTGACTGTCAAGCATGGTCTTTTGTTTGGAGCTGCCATCCTTAAGCAATTCTTCCATAGTATTAAACAGACTACTCAGGTTTTTGCCAAAAACATCCTGAACTTGTGCATTGTGCTCATCGACTGCCTTCTTACGATCCAACTTGAAATGGAGGCCAGAAACATCTTTTGTAGTTTCTTCAACGGTGTTAAGCAACTATATGATTTAAAAAAACAATTATTGATAAAAATGGATATGACAATTTAACAAGATATCTGTGCTCTACAAGGAGTTCTTCTGAAGAGAACTACTAAATTTTACATACTGAATCAGAGGAGCATTTTAAATTCATGCTGAGTTATCCAATTGGTCAGCAGTGTTTGTTTTACCCTAAGTTATCTAGTCAAGGAAAACCAATTCTGCCTTTTATTACAGTATTATGCTGCCTCACCTTTCTTTTCCCATTCTGAGCTATTTTATCAAAAGCAAATAAAAGTTAAATACAACATTTTCTAGCGCTAACACTAAATTTTTTTTCTAACTTTTTTTTTATCACCATAGCACTAAATTTTTAATGACTAATTGGTTTCAATCAGGACCACAGGGAAAGCACAACAATATCATTATTCTAGGGACGAGAACAACAGTATAGCAGGTAAGGTGCTTGCATCCCATCTGGTCTCCCAAGCACCACCAGGAGTGAATTCAGAGTGCAAGCCAGGAGTAACCCCTGAGCATCCACAGGTGTGGCCCCAAAACAAAAACAAAAAAAATTATTATTATATCAAATAAAATATATTAAAATCATGTTCTAGGGGCCGGAGTGATAGCACAGCGGGTAGGGCGTTTTCCTTGCACGTGGCTGACCCAGATTCGATCCCCGGCATCCCATATGGTCCCCCAAGCACCGTCAGGAGTAATTCCTGAGTGCAAAGCCAGGAGTAACCCCTGAGCATCGCTAGGTGTGACCCAAAAAGCAAAATAAAATAAAATAAAATAAAATAAAATCATGTTCTACATAAAACTTTAGCAATAGTTTTTTTCTTAAATTATCATTTCCAAGTAGAAAATATTTAATACACTATTTAAAAAAATTTTTTGAAATTGGCAAACATTTAAGGTAATCAATTTTGCAATTAAGGCTAAAGCAAAGAAAGTTAAGTCAACCCATTCTGTAGTTTCCTTAAAATGTATACAAATTAAAACAATGAACAAACCCTGCTGGCAGTATCATGGAGTTTTTCCTCGGTATCTTCCAAAGCTGAGGTGATATAAGTTTCTTCAACAAGCTGTAATTTAGTTTCTTCTAAGTATTTTTGAGTGGTTTCAAGTTCCCGTGCCTTATTTTGCAGGTCAGATTTACACTGATCAAGCTCGTTCTTATGTTCCGTAAACAGTTCTGTAACCTGAATAAAAAACATTAATATTTTTATTTTTTTTTACCATACAAAGCTTTATTATTTTATTTCTTTTTCTTTTTTTTTTAATTTTATTGAATCACCATGTGGAGGGTTACATAGTTCTCAGGATTATGTCAGTTATACAATACTCAAACACCCTTCCCTTCACCAGTGCCCATCTTCCATCACCAACCCCCCCAGTATACCTGCCGCCCCCTCCCACCTCCCCAGTCCCCACCCTTGTAAGTGATAAGTTTCACTTCGTTTATGCCTTATCTCGATTACATTCCATGTTTCAACACACAATTCACTACCGTTGTTGGGGTTTCCCCCAAAAAAGAAAAAGACAGTCCTATTGCCAAGGAGGCATTTGATAGTTCTCCACTGCTAAGAATATAGAGATATTAAGTCCCGCTGTTTGTTACATAACTTTTCTTTTTCCCCCTTGCCCCGCGCCACCGAGTTCACGCCTGTTTAGTAATCGCCACGCTGCCTGACAAGGGAAAAAAAAACGAAAACCGAAAAGGATGGTTATTTCCTGTCATCAGCAGGCGTGGGGCTCTGGCTTAGTTGATAGACTAGTAGAGTGTCTGCAAGCAGTCTCTGGAACCGAAGGTCTTGCGCTGGTGTCGGCTCCGGCTCAAGATTCCACCAACGTCCCACTGTTCCATGTACATAATTTTTCCCCTTATATCCCATTCCCACGCCACCAGGTCTGTTTGCTTAATGGACATCACACTATAGTTGACTCCACGCTGCGTTTCTTCCCGAGAAAGAAGAAAATTTCTTCTCAGCCGGCGTGGGGATATAGCTTAGTTCAGTCTAGAGAGATGGCTACCACTTTGATTGCCTTCAATATTTCAGCAACAGACTTACTATTCTTGTTAGGATCTCCCACAAAAGTCCGACCCATTAAAATGGAACCATTACATATTGCTAAGATGACATTAGGTCGCGCGGCCGCTGTAGTGGCCACGCGGTTTTGGGTTTCTGTATAAAGTCCAGGGAAAGTACAACCAGAAATAACATCACTACAAACTTTTACCCTTTTATGGTGCTCATAAGATGGAGAAACCTAGAGAGAGGCTCGGCGTCTCCATTTTGCGCTCAGCAAGCCGCGGCCCCTGCGCTGTGCTCGGGAGGAAGGAGTTGAGAGAGAGAGGTTGAAAGAATTGGGGGATGCCCGGTTCCCACTGTTTCAGCCCACCGTGGGGTCTCCGATCGCGTGCCGGAATTAGTTCAGTGGGCTGCTTGGAGTCCAAGGGCGCTTCCTTGGGCTCTTCCATCATGCTCTCTCCGCGGCAGGGTCCAAAGGGCAAAAACATTAATATTTTTAAGAATAAAAATAGGAACTGAGGGAAGGGGGAAGGAAGGGCCCGTGACAGTGGGAGGTAATGTTGGTACTGGTGGTAGTCATGGTTTAGTAACATTTACCCCAAAACTTACAAATATTTACATACTATTTCTTTTTTCACCCTTGGCTCTAAAGTGAGGAATAACTTGCATCAGGCGCATGCAAGGCAAGTGCCTTGCCCACTGTGTACTATCTCTCCTGCCCCACAAATACTTACATATTACAAACCAGTGACATCTCAAAAAATCTTTATAATAAAATGTAACTGGTTTATGATTCTTGACTAGTTTATAATCAAATATATTATTCTCATATTAGAAAAATTATACCACTGTATCACTGTCATCCTGTTGTTCATCGATTTGCTTGAGTGGGCTCCAATAGCGTCTCCGTTTGTCCTAGCCCTGAGATTTTAGCAGTCTCTCTTTACTTGTCTTTCCCAACAGTGCTGCATTGGAGGCTCTTTCAGGGTCAGGGTAATGAGACCCATCATTATTACTGTTTTTGGCATATCGAATATACCACGGGGAGCTTTCAGACTCTGCCGTGCTGGCAGGATACTCTCAGTAGCTTGCCAAGTTCTCCGAGAAGAACTAGACAATAAGAGGTCATAGTGATTATATAACATAAGCAAATAACATATAAGCTAAATATTACATTACTATATAATATAGGATATTAGAACTAAACAAATTATTCCCATGAAAGAAACTGCAATAGGTTAACAAGTCATGGAGCACACCAGCCCATTTTATTTGCCATCTGTCCAAAAACACAAGCATGAAGGGCAGGGAACAAAGCTCCCATGAAAAAGTACATGTCTGCCACAGTCAAGGGCCGGAGTTTCCTCTCTGTACCACCATTCCCACCCTAGCACCTCGGTGTGTCCCTTAGCACTGTTGGGAGTAGCCCCAGTGAAAAACAGAACAATTTTTTAAAAAAGCAAATTCAGGGCCAACGAGGTAGTACCACAGATACAAGTGTCTTGCATGTGGTGAGCTCCCCGTTCAATCAATCTCTGGTACTACATGTGATCCCCTAAGCACCACTAGGAGTGAGCCCTGAGCACAGCCTGGGTGACATCCAACAGCATGCTTCAACCAGAAAGGTTTTTTGGGTCATACCAGGAGATGCACAGGGGTTACTCCTGGCTCATGCACTCAGGAATTACTCCTGGCAGTGCTTGGGTGACCATATAGTATGCTGGGAATCAAACCCGGGTCAGCCTTGCGCAAGGCAAATGCCCTACCCGCTGTGCTATCGCTCCAGCCACCAGAAAGATTTTTTTTTTTTAATCAAACAAATTACAGAATAGTGTACTGGTGTTAACTCTTCAGGTTCCTAGTATCACTCCCAACATGAAGAGGGATCAGATCTTAGTTCACCGACATTGGGTTTCTCCCAATATCTGCATTCCTTCCTCGATTAGCATGTAGATGAAATGGTTCAAAATCTGGGGCTGGAGCAATTGCACAGCAGGTAGGGCGTTTGCCTTGCATGCGGCCAACCCAGGTTCGATTCCCAACATCCCATATAGTCCCCCGAGCACCGCCAGGAGTAAGTCCTGAGTGCAGAGCCAGGAGTAACCCCTGTGCATCGCCGGGTGTGACCCAAAAAGAAAAAAAAAAAAGAAAATAGTTCGAAATCCATTATTTCAATGTAAAAATTAAAATTACACAATTTGAGGGCCGGAGCACTAGTACATCGGGTGGGGCACTTGCCTTGCATGGGCCCAACCCAGATTTAATCCCCAGCATCACATATGACCCCCTTGAGCACCACCAGGAGTGATCTCTGAGCACAAAGCCAAGAGTAACCCCTGAGTACTGCTGGGTGTGGCCCAGCACACCAATCGCAAAATTCTATTAATTTCTTGCATTGTGCATTAATATAACTGTCGAAACAGTGTTTATTTATTTTACTGATAATAATAAAATTATAAAACAACTTACTTTATAAAAATCTTCAGAAGAACTGAAGGTCCCTCACAGACTTAGGGACTGAAGTTTCAATATCTGTTTTTTTTTTTTAACATAACGTTTAATATTATTTTGAATGCTTACCCTGCTTAGTTCTTCCTCTAATGCACCAATTTTTTCCATCAATTCAACAATCTGTTCTTCTTGAACTGTTAGTTTTCCACTCATGGTTCTAAAATAAAGTTTAAGAAGAATGTAACAGTATGTTTTCCAATTCCTATAAAATATATTCTAATAAAATTGTGGCAGTTATTCATCATCAATACCACTATCAGTATTTTGATAATAAGCCTGAAAGTCAATAAACAATAATTACAAACTGCAAACACAAATATATTCCTTGCCTTTATTTTAAAACTACTGTTTTCCTAATGAACTCCATGTTTAAACTGAGAATCCTTGCCTAAGAAGGGAGGAAATGTGTAAGTATAAAACTTGAAAAGGTACACAACTGACAGAGGACTTTAATTCACATAAAGCAGGTACTATGAAATACAACTTAAGCACCTTTGTACCTGTAAACTGGAAACATAGGCCCTAGACAAGAAACAAAACCCAGGACAAGCTAAACTTGAAGGCAATAAAGGGCTAACAACTACAAAAGTGAATTACGTAGTTGTACTTTCAGAACAATTATACTGAACACAACCCAATACTTGCCCCAACACATACACGACTACATCACGCAAGCAAGACTCTTCTCTAAGGTGTAGTTTCTCAGCCTCAGTACTACTGACATTTTTTTTTAATTGAATTACCATGAGATACAGTTACAAAACTTTCATGTTTGATTTTTAGTCATACAATGATGGAACATCCCTCCACCAGTGTACATTTTACACCACCAATGTCCCCAGTATCCTCCCTCCACGCCCACCCCTCCCCCTGCTTCTATGGCAATTTCCTTCTTATTCTCTCTCTACTTTGGGGAAATATGGTTTGCAATACAGATTACGAGAGGCCATCTTGTTTGGTTCTCTATCTACTTTCAGAATCATACGTCTCCCATCCCCAGTGATCCCTCCAACCATCACTGGCTTTGTGATCCCTTCTCCATTCCAGCTGCCTCCTCCTCTAGCTCATGAGGCAGGCTTCCAATCGTGGAACAATTTTCCTGGCCCTTGTTTTTGTCTCATGTTATTTTATATTCCACAAATGAGTACAGTCATTCTATGTACTACTGACATGCTGAACCGGGAATTCTGGTCCATCATCATGAGTCTTTCTGATCTGTTGAGCTTCAGAAATGACTGCTGGGCCAGAGACAGTACAGGAGCATTTGCCTTGCACACAGCTGACCCCACTTCAATCCTGGCACTGTATATGGTCCCCCGAGAGTGCCAGGAGTGACTCCTGGATGCAGAGCCCAAAACCTCAGGCCCCTTAAAAGCAGCACTTTGTTTTATTTTTGCCCCCTACCTGGCGGTGCTCAGGGCTGGCTCCTGTGTCTGTGCTCAAGGGTCATTCCTAGTGAGTTCAGGTGACCATAGGGGATGCTAAGGTTGAATCAAGGCTGACCATGTGTCAGGTAAATGCTTGTCCTATCATTGGAATGTACTATCATTCCAACCCTGAAGTAACATTTCTAATATGCACTAGATCTACTTTAGTGTCGTATTTGTCCATTTTAATTCAGTTCTGTTAACAGAAAATGATTATTCTTGGAAATTAATTTCCATTGCCAAGAACTTACTTAAAATTTTCTTCTGAAATGTACACCCCATTTTTCTCACGGGTCGCAGCAAGATCTCGTTTCAGACGCTCTATCTCTTCTGTATATTCCTACAGAGAAAGAAAGTTCAAGGGGTCAATTTAGCACTTAACTCTTTTTAGTATTAAATGTGGGGAGGATATGTAACAAGTAAAACAACAATTGCTACCTTATGGTTTTTAAAGTATAAACATGTTGGAGGAAAGTGAGCAGCAGGGCTGGGGAGTCTCTGCATGCTGGCTCCCCAGGAAAGGCCAGCACTCTCCAAACCCACAACAAACCAAGTCATAACCATGCTTTTCGTTCTGTTGTAATCTGCTTACAACAATATTTCAACAACCTTCAGAATTCTTTTAAAGGGGCCAGAGCCAATGGGCAAGGCGCTTGCCTTGCATATATACAACCCTGGTTCAATCCCAGATACCACATATGGCTCCCGAAATACTGCCAGAAGTGATCCCTGAGCACAGACCCAGGAAGAAGCCCTGAGTTAAGCCCAGATATTGCTCAAAAAGCAAATTTTAAGGGGCTGGAGCAATAGCACAGCGGATAGGGTGTTTGCCTTGCACGAGGCCGACCTGGGTTCGAATCCCAGCATCCCATATGGTTCCCCGAGCACCGCCGGGAGTAATTCCTTAGTGCATGAGCCAGGAGTAACCCCTGTGCATCGCCGGGTGTGACCCAAAAAGGAAAAAAAAAAAAAAGCAAATTTTAAAAAAATAAATAAATAGGACTTCTGAAGAACAATGTATCCTGGGAAATGTTTCAATGTCTCAAGTGATATAGCATATATTTGGCTTATGCCAGGCTCTGAGTTTGATCCCTAGCACTCCATACACACACACGTACACACACAGTACAGCAGGCCTGAACACCACCAGGAGACACAACCCTAAAGAATAATAATAGTAGTAGTAGTAATAATAATAATAATAATAATACAGCCACTAATGCTCACCTTGGTCTCCAAATAATCATTTCAAACGAAAAAACAAAACTCGGATTACTGGGAAGGAAGGAAGGAAGGAAGGAAGGAAGGAAGGAAGGAAGGAAGGAAGGAAGGAAGGAAGGAAGGAAGGAAGGAAGGAAGGAAGGAAGGAAGGAGGGAGGGAGGGAGGGGGGGAGGGAGGGAGGGAGGAAGGAAGGAAGGGAGGGAGGGAGGGAGGGAGGAAAGAAAGGCAGCATAGAAGGATAGACAGAAGGAAGGGAGGGAGGAAATAAAGGAATCTAGAAATCTTCAAAATTAGCCGCAACTTACAGAAAACATAGAACATGCAAAGATACAAGAGAAAAACTCCATAAAACAAATAATGCAAGTATTCCCACAAATAATGACTAGGGTGGAAAATGATAGAAGAAGAGGGACTGGGGACATTGCTCAAGTGGTACAGGACAGCCTTGCATGTGTGAGTTTAATCCTTGGTATACCCATGCAAGCACGCGCGCACGCGCGCGCGCACACACACACACACACACACACACACACATACTCACACACTCACATACACATCCTCTTGACAATCCATTTAAAAATTGGGAAGTACATGTCTCTTATGTCTGAGGTCATGGGTTTGATCCCCAACACTCTAATATATAAATAAGGAGCTAGAGAAAGTCCACAAGGTAGAGCAAATGCCTAGCACATGCAAAGCCCCAATTTTGATCCCTGACACAGGCCCAAACATTAGCACCACTATGTCAAGCATTGTTGGCAGAGGCCACCACCCCCAAAAGAAGTTAAATATGAATGTATTCCATAATGAGAAATTAAATTTCTGGGTCTTATCCAAGAGACATGAAAATACATTAACACAAATATGTTGCATTCAGTGTTCAACTTGCACCCAAATTTTCACAGAACCAGAAAAATAATTAAAAATTTAAAAATCCATCAACTGGTGAATGGATAAACAACATGTGTTATTATCCAGAAATGGAGTACATTTCCACAAAAAAAAAAGAAAAGAAAAAGCGTACTTAATTGGTACATGTTACAACACAGATGAAGCCCAAATGTTATACCCAGTAATAGACGATGCAAGACACAGAAGACTGAATAGTATGTGATTCCAATTATAGAGAAAACGTCTAGAAAAGACCCATCTATAGACAGAGCCAGTCAGGGATACCTGATTGAAAAGGGACAAAAAAAAAAAAAAACTCTACAGGAGAAGAGAAAATTATTCTGATCCCACTGTAGTGATGTTGCAAAATTCTTTAAATATACTAAATTAACTCATTGAATGGTGGGCTTACAATGACTAAAATTATGCTGCATAGACCTCACTCTGAAGTGGCAAATATGTCTTAAAATTTGCAGAGGGGCTGGAATGATAGTATAGTGAGCAAGGCATTTGCCTTGCATGTAGATGACCTAGGTTTGAGTCCTTGCATTCCATATGGTCCCCTGAGCACTACCACAAGTTATCCCTGACAGCAGAGCCAGAAGTGAGCGCTAAGCTCTGCCAGGCTTTTGGCCCCAAAACAAAAAAAGAAAGAAAATTTTGCAAAGGGATCTGGAGAGACAGTCCAGTGAGTTAAGGTGCTGACTTATAAGTGGCAGATCTGGGTTCAATTCTAGCCACTAGATATAATCACACCACCAGGAGGGATTCCAGAGCACAGAGACAGAAGTAAGCCCTAAACACCACTGGGTGCAGCTCCAAAACAACAATAACAAAAAATTGTTTTTGTAAAGGGACAGAGGGAACAGCAAGCAGAGTGCATGCCTTGTAAGCAGCTGACCAAGGCTGGATCCCTAGCACCGCTTGTACATATGGGCCGCTAAGTAGCACCAGGAGTGGCTCCACCAGGAGGAATCCCCAGACCCCAAAATAAGTAAATAGTTTACTGACTCCTATAGTTGCTAACATCAACATATTAACATTAGGAAAGAACATTTTAACATAAAAGAGATTTAATGTAAATCATTAGCAAAAAAGCGTTAACAATGTTAAGTTTAATTTTTTATTTTCACTTCTGTCAAACAAGACTGTACTATTCCACAAAACTTCATAATTACCTTAATAAGAGCTTTTTTGGTGAGTTTCTGGTTGACTTCAGGCTTATTCAGTATGTTCTTTGCTCTATGAGCATATTCCAATGTGCTCAGAGTTTCCTGCAGTCAAAAGAAGAAAATTACTAAAGACATTATGAGAGTCATGTAGTTTTTTCTGTATCAAAATCCTCTGCATAATAGTTTAAATCTGCCAATAAGGATACTAAATCCAGCGTCAGGTGAAGACTGTCCAAGGTCTGGGTCTGTCTGTCCTGCAGACCTGAGGCCGGAAGTTCCACTACCCACTGTCCCACCTGAGAAGGGGCATCTGGCACCATGCCCATGGCAATCCTGGGGTGTCCCAACAAAGTGAGCAACCTCTGAAGAACTGCAACCTCCTGATCATCACCATCACAACAAAGGCAATGGAAGAAAAAAAATTTAAGATAAGAAAAAGGAGGGCAAGAGTGATAGTACAGGGGGTAGGGCAGAGGGAGGGAGGGGAAAAGGGAAGGAAGGAAGGAAGAGGGTATCTGTCTTACAAGCAAGCTGGGCAGGGGACGGGCGAGGGAGGTACTGAATGGAGACTGGGGACATGAAATGTACACTGGTTAAGCGCTAGGTGTTGGAACATTGTATGACTGAAACAATCATACAATGAATTGTTCATATGAACAATTTTATAACTGTGTATCTCACATCATTCTATTATAAATAAATAAATAAATAAATAAATAAATAAATAATCCCTACAGGATTCTCTTGGGGACAGTAGCAAATCCCTGGCTCTGCATTCAGGTATCACTCCTGGTGGGACTCAGGAGACCAAGTGGAACCAGATATCAAATTCAGGTCAACTTCATGCAAGGCAAGCACCCTACCTTACTACACTACCTTTCCAGCTCCTGAGTTATACATTTTGCTTTAAGTTTATGGTTTGTAAATTACAATACAGTAAGAAAAACAACTTTTAATGAAAGGAGGGATTGAAGAGATATGCTACAGGGTAGGGAATTTGTCCTATGCATAACCAACCAAGGTTCAAATCCCTGTACCACATATGGTACCCCAAACCCCGCCACGAGTGATCCCTGAGTTTAGAGTTAAGCCCTGAACACAGCTGGGTGTGGCCCCAAAGCAAAACAAACCAAAACCAAAAAAAAAAAGTCATTTTTCTACCAGGACAATGAAAATAAATTCTTAGACTATGACAATACAATTGAGAATTACCAAGGATTAGGAAGGGATGAAGCAGATATTAATACTATTGAAAAGAAATAAAAGCATTTTAAAAATGGAGAAATTTTTCTCAGCAATATCCTTTTGTTCATATGCAAATTTTTGTGGGGCTGGAGTGATAGCACAGCGGGTAGGGCGTTTGCCTTGCACACAGCCAACCCGGGTTCAATTCCCAGCATCCCATATGGTCCCCCAAGCACCGCCAGGGGTAATTCCTGAGTGCTGAGCCAGGAGTGACCCCTGAGCATCTCTGGTGTGACCCAAAAAGCAAAATAACAAAACCAAAAAAAAAACATGCAAATTTTTGTTTTTGTTTCTTGGGTCACACCTGGTGGTGCTCAGGGATTGCTCCTAGTACAGCTCCGGGGACCATATCGGTACTGGGGATTGATCCCAGGTCAGGCACATGCAAGGAAAGTGCCTTACCAGCAACACTATTGTTCCAGCTCAAAAGTTTAAAAATAATATGATTACTATATAAGAATGAGAACAAGTACATTGCTACTACACTTACAGATATCTTTCAAAGGGCTTACCTCAAGATTGAGAGATGCAGGGGAAATTGTTGCAATGATAGATGTTTTCGTACGGCCCCCAAGAGAATCCTGTAGGATTCTTGTTAGCTTAGATTCTCGATAAGGTACATGAGGTGTTCTTTCTACGAGAGCAGTAATAACTCTTCCCAAAGTCAACAGAGACTGATTGATATTTCCAGCTTCCCGAGCTCTCTTATCAACTGCTCCAGATCGGCCAATGTTTTCACTTCCTGCAAGATCAACCTTAAAAAAAAAAAGTTGTCAATTATACTTAGACTTGAAGACTTTTTCATTTTTATATAATGTTGAGAGATATATTATACAGGGTAGGACACTTGCCTTGTATACAGACAACCAAGGTTCGAACCCCTGCACCACAAATGGTATCCCAAACCCTGCCAGGAATGACCAAATAATTTGAAAATTAGCAACTCACTATAAAGCTAATAAACTAGGGACTACAAAACTATTGAAGAGGCACAAAATGTGAAATCGCTGTGCCAAGTGATCAAGAATCAGGGCTGAAGGGGTATTAGCACAGTGGATAAGGCACTTGTTTTATAGGTGGCTGACCGGGGTTTGATCTCTAGCACCACATAGTCCCTCAAGCCCTGCCAGGAATTAAGCCCTGATCACTAATGTGCTCAACACCCCCACCCCCACCCCACAAATATAAAGATGAGTAAGTTCCAGGGAACTGACTGACCGCCTGTGAGATGTTAATACTGCACTGAAGGCTAGCTGAGAATACTTCGTGGCTCGAATGGCAAAGTGCCTTGCATGTACAAGGCCTGGATTCTGTCCCTGATACCACTTACCAGCAGCACCAGGTGTGCCCTAGGGACACCCCACAACAAGTACAAAAATAAGACTCTGAAATTTGTGGAGTGTAGAGTTTTTGGTTTATTCTCTTAATTTACAGGGCCACACCCAGCAGTGTTAGGGAATTCAGGGGCTACCTAACAAGAGCCTAACAGTTCAAGGAAGGAATCAACCCCTCAGCTCCAGACTCAGGGCACGTGCTCTGGCACTTGACCTATCTCACAGGTGGAGAGCGATCTTAAGTGTACACACACACACACACACACACACACACACACACACACACACACACACACACACACACACACACACACACACACACACACACACACACACACACACACACACACACACACACACACACACACACACACACACGTGAAGGAATCAAGAGAGGCAACGGATGAGATAATTATCCTCATAGGGTAATCATTTGACCATTTTGCAAAGTATACCACACCAGCATGTTGCATACCTGCTTTTTTATTGCTGACATTTTAAGGTTTCATTGAATTACATGATACAGATTTCAGATGTGCAGCATTGAAAATTAACATGTGCATTTTGATTCATACACATCTCCCATCCCACCTTCCCTTCTGGCACCACTAATTGGTCTTATAGTACAAAAGCTTAGTACTGTTTCATTTAGTTTATGTTTGTGTTATACACTTTAAATAATTGTATCATTTATACCTCCATAAAGCTGGAGTGGGAGCTGGGGAACCATGATATCAAGGGAAATGCTTACCAAGTTCAACTTTCCAATTTTAACAAGCTCCTCTCCATCGATGGTAGTTTCTTTCATATGGATTGTAACAGAGAAGACTGAATGGGAACGACTGAAAAACAAGTTCAAGTTGCCCAATTATTACAATGAAAACATGTATACTTTCTAAAAAATACTCAAAGCAGAAAAAAAATCTAAATCTAAATCACCAGAGTGAAATAAGTATCCAAAAGGAGACAGCGTAAGATTTAGATTTTGGAAAACAGTAGATAGAGCAAAATTTGGGTGGATATTTATTTTTAGGTACCTACAGTTTTCAGAGGATATCCTAAAAAGTCAGTAATAAAAAAATATCCTAATGGTCATAGGAACTTAAATCCTCAGACACCTCAGAAAAGTGTATGTGAAGTGAGATAGGACTGGAATAAGCCACAGTTTGAATCAGAGGGAGAAGTTGCAATCAACCTTGCTAATCATGAGAACCACTGAAAATATTATTCATAGTCCAACAGCAGCAAGGAAACCATTAGGTTACTGTAAGTGTATACTATTCTCCTTTGGGAATGTCAACAGGAAAATTCTACCTCAAAACTAGAAATGGCTATAACGAAAACATTACAAAAGAGTGATTGCTGGATCCCTGTAGTATCTCTCGTCCCATAAATGCAAGAGATAGTACTTTTATTTATTTAGCTTGGTTTTGTTTGGTTTCTTGTTTTGAGCCACCCCCAGTAGTTCTCAGAGTTTATTCCCAGCACTATGCTCAGGGATCACACCTAGTGGGCTCAAGGAACCATGTGTGGTCCGGGGGATAGAAACTGGAGCAGCCACATGAAAGGCAAGTTTCTACCCACTCTAATATCTCCATAGTCCCTTAAATGCACACTTCTGAAAACAGAATTTCAACTAAAACAGTTATGAGATCCAGAGACAGAGAACAGAGCTTGGAGCTAGCCTTGTATGTGGTCTCCTCGTTCAATCCCTGACACCAGGATTGATATTCAGGATTCCCTGAATGTTACCAGGAGTGACTTGAGAGCAGAGTCAAGAGAAAGCCCTAAAAGCCACCAGGTGTGGCCTAAAAACAAAAATAAAATAGGGCTTGTGCAATAGTTCAGCAGATAAGGACATTTGCCTTGCACGCGGCCAGCCAGGGTTCAATTCCCTGAGCACTACCAGGATCGATTCCTGAGTGCAAAGCCAGGAATAACCCCTGAGAATCGCCAAAAAAAAAAAAAAAAAGAAAAGAAAACAGAATGTAAAATAGCTCCCTAGTCTGTGCATCTGCCTTGAATGTAGGAGGCAGGCCCAGGTTCAATCTTTAAGAACAGAGAAGTGAGCCCTAAGCACAAAGCTGGGAGAGATCTTGGAGCAAACCCGCCTCCCCCAAAATAATAAAATTGTATGGGGCCAGAGAGATAATATAGCCAGGAGTGATTCCTAAGCACAGAGGCCTGAGCACAAAACACTGAACACCTCCAGGTATGGCCCAACAAATAAAGAACCTAGCATACAATCTAGGTGTGATCTACACCCAACAGAATACCTTTGTTCCCTAGACAACCCACATCAAGTTTCTAATTATTAGGAAAAAAGTGGAGCAATGGAAATATGGTTTCCTTACCTAGAGTATGCATTCATCAGTGTTGCTGCAGTGGTCCTTTTCGCTGCCCCTTTCTCCAAAATTTGATAAACTTCATCCTTGTTGTGTACTGTAATCTCTTCCAAACCTTTGATTATTACTCCCCTCTGACCAGATATCAAAAAAGCATCCCATTAGATTAACATAGAGAGAGAGAGAGAGAGAGAGAGAGAGAGAGAGAGAGAGAGATTTCTCAAGGCATCACATACAATTTATAATTTAGAGACTTTTCATCACAAAGACTGAACTACCTTGTTACGGGGATCATCAAACATCTGCAATCTCTCAGATACGTCAGAAGATGGGTTAAGTAGATCAAAGAGTTCCTCATTATAGATTTCCAACAGGGATACTTTGACGGAAAATTCAGTGCCATTATTACTAAGTTTCTCAAAAATTTGATGAAGAGTACGTGGAATTATACCAGCCAAGGGATCCTGAAATTATAGTAATAAGGACTAAAGATTGCCATTTAGTGAAGCAATTTAAACACACGTAACAAGAGTCTCCTTTAATAATACATTTAAACAAAAGTATGCCAAAAAAAAGTTTTAAAAAGGAGAAGTACTGATGTTAAAGAAGTCTCTCGACGGCCCATTCAAAAGTAATTCCTCATTATTCTACACATCTATCACAATTGCTAGGTACTTGATGCCTGAGTACTACACAGAAACCAAACAAGCCAAATTACTCATGGAACCAGTTCAATGATTCTTCCCAACTTTCCTCATGAGAATATAACAATTTAAATCAGGGAAGTGGCACAATAGGGTCAAAGAGATAGTATAGCAGGTAAAGTGCTTGCCTACACATGCGGCTGACCTGGGTTCAATATCCAACCATGCATATCCTGGAACACTTTCAGGAGTGATCCCTGCGCACAGCTGAGTATGATCCAACACCCCTCCCCAAAGTAGCCCAACAGTATATTCTCTAATTGCCATAAAATCTCTCAAATACTGGGGCTGGAGCAATAGTACAGCGGGTAGGGCATTTGCCTTGCACACAGCCAACCCGAGTTCGATTCCCAGGATCCCATATGGTCCCCCAGCACCACCAGGAATAATTCATGAGTGCAGAGCCAGGAGTAACCCCTGTGCATCGCTGGGTGTGACCCAGAAAGAAAAAAAAAAAAAACCCTGCCAAATATCTAAATGTCCTTAATATGTGGAGTTTACAACTATTTCTTAAGCATATTCCGTATCTCCTATCATTACAATTCATGTAACTTTATAATCCCTGCATAAAGAAAGTTAATATTATACCTACAAAACTACAACAAAAACAATCTACATCCCTTTTATGTTAATTTAGAAAATTAAGTTAGTCACTAATTTAATATATATTTAGTGGAAATCTTTGTGAAATGTACTATGTGTTTTTTATAAAACCCAACAATAACAGGGACAGAAAGGCAAGTAAGGTACTTGCCTTGCATGCAGTCAACCTGAGTTTGAACCCTGGCACCAAGTATTGTAACCCCCAGCACTACCGGAAGTGATCTTCCAGCACAGAACCAGAAGTAAACCCTGAGCACTGCCAGATATGGCTCAAAAAAAAAAAAAAAAACAAAATCCAATAAAACAAAATCCAACAGTAATGATTTTAATTTCTTGAATATGCAAGGTCATCAGTAAAATATCAAACTACTCCAGCAAGGCTAACTTTAACTTATTCTCAAAGCAAAGTCTTCCCTTTCAAATACTACTCATATTTCACATTTCCATAACATCCTACTCCATCTATTCTGTCCCGAGTAGACTTTTTCAGTTTTTGGGTCACACGTGGTAATGCTCAGGGTGTCCATATGGTACCAGAGATAGAACCAAAGGCTCCTACATGCAGTGCATGTGATTCAGTACGCTGAGCCAGCTCCCCAGCCCTTGACATCATTTAGCTGTGCCTTATGAATTGGTTCTCTCTGTCCCAATGAAACTATGTTTCTGAAATGGGAGCCACCTGATCAGGGAGATAGAGGGGTTAAGGCACTTTCCTTGCTTGAGGCTGACCCCAGTTTAACACCCGGTACTACATATGGTCCCTCAGCACTACCAGAGGGACTCTCAAGTCCAGAGCCAGAGGTAGTCTAATGTCCCACAGAGAGAGCACAGTGGGTAGGGCGCTTATCTTGCACAATCCTCTCTATTTCATGACAAAGGCCTTCAAGCAAATTATATTCAGTTACATTTAATCACTTTAATGATAGAAGTCTTATATAAACAATACCTCCTCCCAAGTATATTCTCCATTAGGTGACCTTTCACCTTCCATTGTAAAGGTTTTTCCAGTACCAGTTTGGCCATACCTGTCAAAACGAAAGAAGCATTGGTGAAAAGCAAAAACATCCAAACCTTTTCACTAAACCAAATAATAACATTTTAGAGTTGGAATGACAGTACTGCAGGTAAAGTGCTTGCCTTGCATGTGCCCAACCCAGGTCTGACCCTGTACCATTATGGTCTCCCGACCACTACTAGCAAGGAGCGATCCTGAGCAGAGACAGAAGCATTGAGAACAGACAGGTGTCGTCCAAAAACAAAACAAAAAAATAGCATTCACTCACGCAAAAATTGTGCAATTGTAGCCCATAATAACTTCATCCAGAATTGGACAAACAACACTTCGGTAAACATCAATTTGTTTAGTAGATGGCCCAAACACCTATTTAAAAAAAAAAGTTTCTTCATGGAAATAATCCTCAAAATTACTCACTTTAATAATTCTTGTCTTAGTTGTATGCATGAAATCATATCATTAACAATATTGTAAATCACTGAGGTTAAATAAAATTCAAAAAAAATTTTGTTTTTAATATCTTAAATAATTGGTCCCACAATAGATCATTACCACTCAAAAAGTCAAATCAGACTTATCTGATTTGTATGTATGAGAATCCATAGAACATACTATGAGGGTGACTTCACATCAGCAGATAATAAAGTAGTAGCAGTATTTAAGCAGTACCATATCGAAAGTATAGGTTTTCCTTGAGCTCTTATCTGTCAATCCTCCAGTTCGCACGCTGACTTCTTTCCGAATGTGATCACATTCTACTACAGAAAGGGCACTAGCTTTCCGTTCTGCCGAATTAAATGGTCTATTAAAAAAAAAAGTACAGTAATTTAAGAACTCCTAATAATCATTTATGGCATTTTCATTACCTGCTTAAAAACAATGTGAATTTTTGACTATATTACTGATGATAGAGATTAAAAGTGGACTAAATGACACTATAAATCAAACATAATTTTAAAAGTACAAATCCAAAAAGAAAGTTAGGGTTTTGTTATTTTCAAACATATGGACAACTAAGTCTGGAAGATGTCTGGACTGTATACTTTGGATGAGAGAACCCCAGGTTCAATTCCTGGCATTTCAGTAACCCCTCACAACCCCCCTCCCATCATCAGGTGCCCCTTACCCCCCATACTAGCTAGGATGAGTAAGAACACTCAGGCCAAACAAGTAAACTACACCATTACATGTTTATGAACTAGAAATGAACAGAGGGAGGGGAGGAGAGGGAAGTCCCTGAGCAATGCCAGACATGGTCCAAAAACAAAAGGAAAAGCAAGGAAGCCAGCCACGTAGCTAAAGCCTGGGGAAGCCTCACTGCTTCAGTCCCTGGTGCTGGAATCACCAGGAGACCATGCGGCAAGGCAGGCACCCTAGCTGCTCTTCTATGGCCCTGGGCCCTACCTAGCAATTTTCAGCAACTGTTTTCTAGTCACAGAGATTTTGCAAAGACCATAAGGTAAAGCACTTAAGTTTGTTTTCGAAGGGAGAGCCAGGGCATCACATTGAGAGCCTACTGCTGAATGATACTGAGCTCTGGGGCCAAGCCTGGCCCTTGCCTTACCTAAGAGTAATTTTTACAGGCTCATCCTCCGCCCTGGGAATTGGCAGAATAGCAATCCAGGTTTACTCTTCTCAGCTTTTAGCTTTTCTTCCCCTCTCCCCTCGAGAGGAGAAAAGCTGGAGTTCTCCTTGAGTGTGAACGCGCTCTCTCTCCCTCTCCCTCCCTCCCCCAAGACCTTCCCTTCCTCCCTCTCTCCCTTTCTGTCTCTCTCCCTCGCCTGCCTCACATTTATTACTTTAAGTACATTTCTTAAGTACAAGCTATTTTACTCAATTATTTTTCTCTTTTCACAACAGTTGCTTTAAAGCCTTTAACACACACACACACACAAAATAAACAAGTGAATGAATAAATAAGGGGCTGGAGAGATAGTTCAGATGACCTGAGTTAGGGTTAGATCCCCAGCACATATAGTCCCTTGAGTCCTGCCAGGAGTGATTGCTGAGTACAGTGTGTGTTGCCCAAAAACAAACCAAAAGAGAGCTAAGGGCTGGAGATGCAGGGCACACTATGCAAGCAGCAAACAGGTATTCATTCTGCAACTTAAAGCCACACAATCTCACCACTTTCTGTTAAAGACTACTGGCATGGGAACAATAAGCAAGTGGCCATCTTATTGTTTACTTGAGAGAATATGATAGGCTACTGGGAGGGCCTTCTCAAGGCTTAAAAAAGTTATATTTCTTAATTAATTTTTAATTTCTTAAAAACTAGAGGTAGTTACAGAGGTATTGTTCATCACAATACCTCTGCAACTATGATGATCAATCCATGCTGCATAAATGTCAAATGTATAAGCATTACTGATTTTTATTAGTATATCAACTATTTATTGAACAAATTGATAGAGTGCTATTATTGTACACATCAAGTTAAATATTAAAATGTCTCAATGATCAATTAAACTTTACATTTGTTTTGTGTGATTTTCTGTATTTTTTTGTTTTCTCGGTTAAAGTTTTGTTTTTTTTTTTTTTGCTTTTTGGGATGCTGGGAATTGAACCTGGGTCGGCCGCGTGCAAGGAAAACGCCCTACTCGCTGTGCTATTGCTCCAGCCCCACCCTCGGTTAAAGTTTTAAAATTTAAAAAAGGGGCCGAAGAGATAGCACAGTGGGTAGGAAGTTTGTCTTGCACATAGCCTATCCAGGTTCAATTCCCAGCACTCTATATGGTCTGTAAGCCCCACCAAGAGTGCGCCCTGAGCACAGAGTCAGGAGTATGCCCTGAGCACCAATGGGGATAGCCCAAAATCAAACTACAAACCAAAAAAATGATTTTTTTTAAAGATTTCTAGCAGGAGGGGCTGGAGCGATAGCACAGCGGGTAGGGCATTTGCCTTGCATACGGCCAACCCGGGTTCGATTCCCAACATCCCATATGGTCCTCCAAGCACCACCAGGAGTAATTCCTGAGTGCATGAGCCAGGAGTAACCCCTGTGCATTGCCAGGTATGACCCCCCCCCCCAAAAAAAAAAAGATTTCTAGCAGGATATGATCCAAAACCCACAAATAAATCTTGGAAGAGAGCAACAAGCTTCAGAGAAGCTTCAGACCCTGCACCAGGCTGAGTCTCATCCAGGACAACCCAAAGTGGGGGTGGGTGAGTCCCTCCACACACCCCAACAGAGTCCTGGGAGCTGAAAACCTCCAGAAGTCAATCACAGCCATGCTCCTGCCCAATCTCTACAGGCTTGGAGGAGCCATATCCATGAGTGAATCTGCAGAAAAACTCAGGTATGCAGGTTTTGTGACTGAAATCTCTAGGCTTGCATGAAGTCAAGAATGGGTGACCTTCCCATATCTCCCTGCTCTTCCAGGAACCTGGCAGACACAACCATGAACTGCCTCTAGTGCCATATAAGCTCATTAATGGCCATGATCTAGGATACAAATACATCTCAGAAGAGAACAATAAGCTGCAGAAATGCCTTCAGACCCCAAAGTCACAATCCAGTTAAAATTTAACTACAGCTATATCACCCTATTTAAAATGTTTAGAATTCCTAGAGCGCGCACTGCCACATTTGTGGCCATGCAACACTGATGTACCAAGAGTAGCACACCAGGGGCTGGAGTGATAGCACAGCGGATAAGGCGTTTGCCTTGCACACAGCTGCGTTCAATTCTCAGCATCCCATATGGTCTCCCGAGCACCACCAGGAGTAATTCCTGAGTTCAGAGCCAGGAGTAACCTCTGTGCATTGCTGGATGTGACCCAAAAAGCAAAAAAAAAAAAAAAGAGTAGCACACTTTGGTGGGGTGTAAAGTAGAAGGCAATTGATCTCAATCAAAAAAAAAAAAAAATTAGCACACAGTCTCAACCTGTAGCAACATGTTAGTAATCTCTTGTACAAAGGTTTAATGGCTTCAGGATGAGATACAACAATACACACTTTCCTCTAAGGAAACTTTCAGATCATTTTTAGCGGATTATTCATAATAAGCAATACAAAATAAATTATTTAGGTTCTACTTTGGGGGCAGACTTTGGGGGTGGTGGGAATATTCAAAATAATGGTTGTGGGAAGGTATGGTGGTGGGATTGGTGTTGGAATATGGAATGTAATATTGTAAACTTTACAAAAATAAAATAAAAATTTAAAAAATAAGGTCCCCTGTGCCCAGCCAGGAGTAATCCCTGAGCACAGAGCCAAGAGTAATCCCTGAGCACCCAAAAACCAAAACAAAAAATAACAACACTGCATCATCTTATAAGGGAAAAATGAAATAGTTCCTCTCCTCAAAAAAGGTAAATTATAAACATCTCCTAGAAGAGATCTACTTTCAGTCTGGGTTTTGTTTTTTGATAATAACCACTAATATGGAGCGTGGTGGCTGGGTTGTGGAGATAGGCTGCCAGGGCTGGGTCCCTTGGGGCGGGGAGGGCTCTCACCCTCTGGGGCACCACTCATGGGACTTTACTCAGGCGTGGGACATCCGTGGGAATTCACTCATGCGTAAGGCTCAGCCTGAGCATGTGGGAAGCGGCCTGGAGCATGGTGGTAGTTGGGTTGTGGAGGTCGGCTGCATGGGCTGGGTCCCTTGGCAGGAAGGGGGCCTCTCACCTGCCCCCCTCTGGGGCGGCCCAAATGAAAACAGCCTGACAGGGACTCCAATGGCATGGTTATGGGGGCCTCTTCCCACATGCTCGGAGCAGAGCCTCATGCATGAGTGAAGTCCCATGGAACCCAGGTAATGCAGAACTTTGTGACCTTGGACTCTGGGCTCAACGGAACCTGGAGCAGAGATCTTCTGCTGCTTCTCCCAGTCTCCAGCAATCCATGGGTCATGCCCATAAGCCACCTCCTGCTGGCACCAGATAAACTCCTCATAGACCACCGACCAGATCCCACGGCTACTTTTTCCGGAAGAGGGTATAAAATGAATCCCCCAAAACCATGCCACCAGACTCCGCAGTAGGCTGTTTTCACTCGGGGTGCCTGGGTGGGGGGGTGAGAGCCCTCCCCACCCCAAGGTACCCAGCCCTGGCAGCCAACCTCCACAACCCAACCACCACCGTGCTCCAGGCCGCTTCCCACATGCTTGGACTGAGCTTCACATACGAGTGAACATATTCTTGGACTACTCGGCCGCATGACACATCATAAGACACTCCCTATTCATTTTCCATACCTCTCGGAGAGCTTGGCTAGTTACCGAGGATATCCCGCCCACTCGGCAGAGCTTGGCAAAGCTACCTGTGTCGTATTCAATATGCCAAAAACAGTAACAATAACGTGCTCTTCATGTTCCTAGAGCGAGCAGACACCATTGGATTATACTAGCACTGGACAGGGATAAATGGAGACGTTACTGAAGCCCGCTCAAGCAATCGATGAGCAACAGGATGACAGTGATACAGTGAATCACTAATATAATTTAAATGGTGTTAAATTAGAATATTGAACTCTGGAGTCTTTATTTTCTAAGCTGGGCTTTCTGTAAAGTTTCCTCTGCTGATTTACTGCAGAATACATCTTGAGTTCTATTTGGTTCAACTCTCATGTCATATTAGGTTACTATTTAAGAAAATGTGGCCATTGGCCTTTGAACAAAGCATTTGTATACTATTCCAGTAGTACCCGCAGCCAGCAGTGTGAGGAACAGGTGTCCCTCCCCAGAAGTTGGCCAGCAGTGAGGGCCTTGCTGTCCAGCCAGACACATTGTGGTGCTAGGCCTGGGGGCACTGGGAAGTGATGCCAAAGATCACTTTAGGAAGCTCAGAGCCTCACACGTATCATGCAGATTGGCTCCCAGAAGCATATACTTTTAAATGATTCAGACACTGAGCCCTAAATTGTTTAAGCACCTGTCTATAATAAAATGTCAAGAAAAACTTAAATGCTACAACTGTTATACTTTTGTTATACTTTACTCTTAACAGTGTTTGTGCCTACCTGTACCATATACTAGGAGAGCTTTGCATATGTGTGTGTATTTGCACATACACATATCAGTTTTGTTTTCCTTATTAAAATTTATACAGTGGTAGGGTATTTGCCTTGCATGTGGCTGACCCGGGATCAATCCCTGGTATCCCATATGGTCCCCCAAGCACTGCCAGTAATTCCTGAGTGCAGAACCAAAAGTAACCCCTGATCGTTGCCAGGTGTGACCCAAAAAGAAAAAAAAAATCTCTAGAAGCCAGAATAGTACAGCAGCACTGCCTTACATGCAGTCAATCTCGGTTAGATCCCCAGCACCCAAATATGATCCTTCAAGCAATAGGGACCAAGAAGGCTCCCAAAGCACAAAACCCAGTGTAAGCTTTGAGCACAGCTAGGTGTAGCCAAAAAAACTACCAAAAAGAAAAGAAACCTACAAGAACAAAAATTTATATGAAGAGTTCCCCAATTGCAGAAATTATATGATTATTTAAGCTGTGCATATTTATACTAAAAATTATTTTCATATAGTTATTGTAAAAAAATAAATAGAAAGATTGTACTCATTGTAATTTAGTCATTTGTTTTTTTTCTTGTGATCTTACTGACATACAGACTACTATAAATTTTGCCAATTATAAATTTGAAAGTGGGAGGAAAGAAATCAGAGCAGAATATGTGACACAACACATGGGACAAGTAATTTACTGATATGTTCACAGAGCCAGTGTTAATTTCAGAATTAAATTTGGGGCTGGCAGATCCTTTGTGGGTAAAATTCTGATCTAAACTTACTTCTTGTAAGTTTCCTTAAAAAAGAAATACAAATGGCCAAAAGACACATGAAAAAATGCTTCACATCACTAGTCATCAAGGAGATGAAAATCAAAGCAACAATGAGATATCATCTCACACCACAGAGACTGGCACACATTCAAAAGAACAAAAGCAACCAGTGCTGGCATGGATGTGGGGAAAAAGGGATGCTCTTTCACTGTTGGTAAGAATACTGACTGGTCCAGCCTTTCAGGAAAACAATATGGACAGTCCTTCAAAAACTAGAAATTGAGCTTCCATATGATCCCACAATGCCACTTCTGAAAATATATCCTGAGGATGCACAAAAGCACAGTAGAAATGACATCTGTAGCTATATGTTCATTGCAGCACTGTTCACAATAGCCAAAATCTGGAAACAACCCAAGTGCCCTAAAACAGATGACTGGTTAAAGAAACTTTGAAACATCTATACAGTGGAATACTATGCAGCTGTTAGGAGAGATGAAGTCATAAAATTTGCTTATAAATGGATAGACATGAAGAGTATCATGCTAAGTGAAATGAGTCAGAAAGAGAGGGACAGACATAGAAGGACTGCACTCATTTGTGGAGTATAGAATAACATCACATGAGGCTGAAACCCAAGGACAGTAGATACAAGGGCCAGGAGGATTGCCCCATAGCTAGAAGCCTGCTTCATGAGTGGAGGGAGAAGGCAGATGGAATAGAGAATGGATCACTAAGAAAATGATAGCTGGAGGGATCAGTCAGGATGGGAGATGTGTGCCGAAGGCAGACAAAGGTCCAAACATTATGACCTCTCAGTGTCTGTGTTGTAAGTCATAATGCCCAAATGTAGAGAGAGAGTATGGGGAATATTGTTTGCCATGGAGGCAGGGGGAGGATGGGAAAGGGGGGTGGGGTACACCAGGGATATTGGTGGTGAGGAATGTGCACTGGTGGAGGGATGGGTGTTTGATCATTGTGTGATTGTAACCCAAACATGAAAGCTTGTAACTATCTCCCAGTGATTTAATAAAAATTTTTACAAAACTCAAAAAAAAAAAAAAAAAAAAAGAATATGTGACACAGAATGTATGTGGTGGGCTGGAGTGATAGCACAGCGGGTAGGGCGTTTGCCTTGCACGCGGCAGACCCAGGTTCAAATCCCAGCATCCCATATGGTCCCCTGAGCACCGCCAGGGGTGATTTCCTGAGTGCAGAGCCAGGAGTGACCCCTGTGCATTGCTGGGTGTGACCCAAAAAGCAAAAAAAAAAAAAAAAAAAAAAAACAGAATGTATGTGGTCTGCAAAGTCTAAACTGTTATCTGGGCCCTGTACAGAAAAAGCCAGACTTCAGAAGTTGTTTGTTTATTAAAGCTTAAATAGACATTGAAATAAAAAGGCCATAGAAGAAAGAAAAGCTAATCTTAAAAAAAAAAAAATCTTTTGACTCAAAACCTATTGCAAGTAGCTAGGACAGGAGTAACAGTATAGCAGGTAGGGCCTGGGTTCAAACCCCGGCCCTGCAATCCCAGGCCCTGCATAGGGTCCTCCCAAGCACCCTAAGGAGTGATCCCTTAGCACAGAGCCAGGAGTAAGCTCAGTATGGTCACACACACTCCACCCCCGCAAAAAAAAAAAAAAGTATTGCAAATAACAGACACAACCCAAACACTTCATTAATTACAAAGTAAAAGAGGGGCTAGGACATGTCTCAGAGGGCTAAAGAGTATAAACCTACATATATTACGTAGGTCTTCTTGCTGCTGTGTATGACAAACTCCCCTCAACCCCCAAAGTCAAAATATAAGATAAGGGTTGAAATGTTTAGGGATCAGACATGAAATTCAGTGACCTGATATAGGGGTTAAGGAGCCTTTCTTGTAATACACCCAGCAGTTAGATCCAGATACTGACCATCCAATGGTCCACTGACCACCCAAACAACCTGCAGCACAAAGCCAAAGGTAGACCCCAAACATCATAGGGTGAGGCAAATACAAAAGCGGAAACAAAAAGGAGAAGCTCTGGGTAATGTTAAACTAGAATTTGAAGGATGGCAAAGAATGAAATAAACCTATGTTTATTACTTAGATCTGGTATATTCTGTAACTAACCAAAAATGAAAAAAAATAAAGAAATAAAAACGCAACAAAGATTGCCTTAAACAATCAAAATATTGCTTTAAAATACCAAAATAAACTAAAAGTTTGCAGCTGCAATAAGTGTGGAGAGCCGCCACGGGACCGTGCTTCATGGACACCTGTTTTTCTTGTTAATTACACCGTGCTTCGTAGATAACACCTGATAAGGAATCAGGATGTCTTGTCACACCATGAGCTGTAACTAGTTTATCAGCTGCAGACACTTGGGCATAAGCTGCCTAGCTAGGTGGTTCCTCCTCATTCGTCCCTCGTTAGGTGGGTCCTCCTCGTTCGTCCCTCGTCCCTCTTCTTTCCCGTTTTTCATGAGAAGGTCTCTGAATAAATCACTGCAAGAAGAATCTCCGGGTTGCATGATTTCTTACAGCTGGCGTCCCTGATTGCAATTTTTTTTTAGTCTTCCGAAAAGTAAGTTAACAGAAACCCTTAAAGACAGCTAGTGACATCTCCACTGAAAAGATCCACCACATTTTCTCTCTGGCACATACTTTACAAAGCAAGCAATGTTTACCTCTGATAGCTACAACTCAAGTCGCCAACCCTGAGACAGCAATAACCAAGTTTACTAATACATTTTTAAACAACTTCTTAATTTTAGAATACTTGCTGATTTACAGTATTCTGTGCAGATGGTTGGTAGAATCCTTAAAACAGCCACAAAAACATAAACAAAATACACTTCAATAAATTGGAGGACCTTTTAATAAGCAAATCTCTAAGCAAAGGTTTCTTGCATGTTCAAATAGTTCCTTCCTTTCCTAGACTTTTCTGAAGATTAAAAAATATTGCAGATTTTGATCATCTCCAACCTATCTCCTTTGGTGTAGGGAAGATCCATTTGCAGCTCCACCAAACAGCTACGCTCCCTACTTGTTTCCTTTACCGTTTAAAAACAAGCACTCTTAATTTTTAAAAACCACAATATTTACTCATTTAGTAGGAGTTAGGAAAACTTTATAATAAAGGAGTACAAGTTTTCTAAGATCATTTTCCCAAAAGTGAGGGGGGAATAAAGCCTGGCAACCCCAGCGCCAGTGCTGAAGTCGGACAAGTGTGCATGACACCTTACAAAAAACGAATGAACTGCAAAGAGAGAGGCCCAAACCCTTGTCAGGCAGGGGTGGGGTGGGGTGGGGTGGGGTGGGGTGGGGTGGGGTGGGGTGGGGGTGGGGTGTGTGTGTGTGTGTGTGTGTGTGTGTGTGTGTGTGTGTGTGTGTGTGTGTGTGTGTGTGTGTGTGTGTGTGTGTGTGTGTGTGTGTAGCTATCCAAGCCCTTGTCAGTATCGGGTTTGGGGATGTGCGTGTGTGTGTATTCAAGCCCTTGTGTGTGTGTGTGTGTGTGTGTGTGTGTGTGTGTGTGTGTGTGTGTGTGTGTGTGTGTGTGTGTGTGTGTGTGTGTGTGTGTGTGTAGCTATCCAAGCCCTTGTCAGTATCGGGTTTGGGGATGTGCGTGTGTGTGTATTCAAGCCCTCGTGTGTGTGTGTGTGTGTGTGTGTGTGTGTGTGTGTGTAGAGCTATCCAAGCCCTTGTCAGTATCGGGTTTGGGGATGTGTGTGGCACCCGTGTGTGTGTGTGTGTGTGTGTGTGTGTGTGTGTGTGTGTGTGTGTGTGTGTGTGTGTGTGTGTGTGTGTGTGTGTGTGTGTGTGTGTGTGTGTGTGTGTGTGTGTGTGTGTGTGGTTATCCAAGCCCTTGTCAGTATCGAGTTGGGTGTGTGGGTGTGTGTGTGATTTGTTTGTGAAAAAGCATCTGTCACTAAAAGAGCAGTTTCCAGTCCAACCTCCAGTCCAAACATTCTTTCTTCCGAAGAGCGGACGCCAAAGAGCTCGCAGCGACCCGGGCTGCTTTCCCGCACCACAACCCGGGAAGGTTGGGTTCCCCCGGGAAACTCTGCCAACGAAAATCCCGGCTTGGGGGTCGCGCAGAAGGAAAAGCCCCCCCGGAGTTCGACTCCCGCCGGGCCCGGCCTACCTGCATCTCACCACCACCTGGATGTTCTTGCCCTTCTCGTCTTTCTTCTTGGCCGAGGAATTGGGCTGGGACGCCATGACGGTGCCGCCGGGATACCAAGGCCCAGGCGGGCGCAGGGGGCTCGGCGGAGGGGCGCGGGGGTCGGCGGCGCCCCGGCGGGCGGCTCGGCGTCCCAGCAAGCCTCCGGGGGCAGTACCTGGCCTCGGCTTTTGTCCGACGCCAGTCCGAGACCCGAGTCACCGCCGCTACTCCTGTTTCCGGGCCCGGAGCCGGAAAAACGAATAGGCGCCTTAATTTGAAAAAGGGCTCCCGGGCCGCCGGGCCAATGGCAGCGCGGCCGCGCGAGGCACCATGGGGCGCCGTGACGTCATCGGAGCCCCGCCCGCGGGGCGTGGCCAGCGCCGTTCCGCCTCCGCAGCCTCAGGACCTGCAAAGCGGCCTGCCTCGAGTTTGCACGTTTTTTCTTCTGGGTTGTGAGAATGAGTGAGCTAGTGCGGGTAAAGAGCTGAGGTCACGTAAACGCGCGGGAAGGCAAGCCGGGATTGTAATTCTTTTTTTTTTTTTTTGTCGCACCCGGGGATGCACAGTTGTTACTCCTGGCTCTGCACTCAGGAATTACTCCTGGCGGTGCTTGGGGGACCATACTGGATGCTGGGAATCGAACCCGGGTTGGCCGCGTTCGAGGCAAATGCCCTACCCGCTGTGCTATCGCTCCAGTCCCTGAGAGTGTAATTCTTTTTTTTTTTTTCTTTGCTTTTTGGGTCACACCCAGCAATGCACAGGGGTCACTCCTGGCTCTGCATTCAGGAATTACCCCTGGCAGTGCTCAGGGGCCCATATGGGATGCTGGGAATCAAACCCAGGTCGGCCGTGTGCAAGGCAAATGCCCTACCCACTGTGCTACCCACTGTCCAGCCCCTGAGATTGTAATTCTTAAGACATTTTTTAAAGAAAGTGGGGCTGTAGTGATAGCACAGCGGGTAGGGCGTTTGCCTTGCACCTGGCGACCCGGGTTCGATTCCCAGCATCCTATATGGTCCTCTAAGCACCGCCAGGAGTAATTCCTGAGTGCAGAGCCAGGAGTGACCCCTGTGCATCGCCAGGTGTGACCCCCCCCCCAAAAAAAGTGCTATGGGGGTCGGAGAGATAGGTTAAGGAGCTGGCCTTGCACGCGGAGAAGGGGGCTCGAGGGGGGATTCAATCCCTGGTACTGCATTTGGTCCCCTGAGCACTACCAGGAGTGATCCTTGAGCACTGCCATGTGTAACCCAAAAACAATGAAAGTGCTGTGGTCAAAAAACAAAAGGAGGGGCTGGAGTGATAGCACCGCAAGTAGGGCATTTTCCTTGCACACGGCCCACCCTGGTTCAATTTCCAGCATTCCATATGGTCCCCCAGCACCCTCAGGAGTAATTCCTGAGTGCAGAGCCAGGAGTAACTCCTGTGCATGCTGGATGTGACCCGAAAAGCAAAAAAAAAAAAAAAAAAAGAAAGGAATAATAATGATCATCATGGTCATCATTAGGATATGTTAACAAGATAAGGCTACTATAGGTTCTCAATCATGATGAGAATATTGGATTTCATTTTCAGAATTCAGTGCTTATACCTTTTTGGTTCATAAGAAGTCTTCATTGCAAATGGGTTTTAAGCAAGAAAGTAAGACAGGCGTTTATCAATATCTGGTCTACTGGTTGGAGGGGAGGAGGGGCGGTGGAGGGAGGAGCAGGTTTCTCTCCATTAACTGCACACATTCAGGGGGCTTCTCAAGGAGGGTTACTGGGTGCCAATCTCCTGCTTCCCAGGGGGGTGCCTTGAGTTTCTGGGCTGTGCTTGGGGTGTGGTCCATGCCCAGGAAATACTGGACCTCTGACTCGTGCTGGAGCTGATCTTCCAAGTGTTAACCTATCAATAGGTTCTTGATACCATTTTAGCTAAAATACCATCCCATGGGAGAAAAGGCTCTCAGTCCCCCAAAGTTCCTCTGCCTACCAACCTCCTCACTTCTCCAAGGCAACAGCTTATATGTTAGTCACCTCTGTTCTGCACAGCCAGTAGTTTTTCCTGAGATCGCCTCTTAAATGGCTCACTGAGATTCAAAGTGGACCTCTTTGGAAGTGAGCTCTTAGGCCCAAGGGGTTGAGTACATGCATTGTGTGCGTAAGGCCCAGGTTCAGTCCCGGAACACCGTGAAGCATAGCCCCTAAGCAACCAATAGAAAAAAGTTGGCTCTTTATCCCCCATACCTCCACCATAAACTTTCCATTTTGAGGAGGATTAGAGGGGAGCACACCCAACTGTGCTGGGGTTCAAACCAGACTAGAGTTGTCCACATGCAAAGCAAGCACTTAAACCCCTGTATTACCTCTCTTTACGAACACGTAATGCGATTTAGAGACGGCCGTTGGACTAGAGCTGTCACCGACTGGATTCCACAGGACGTCAAAAGACGGCGTGGCCTCCCACCTACGAGATAGTCAGACTTCTTCATCAAGACCCTGAATGAAGGGTTTGAGGCTCTTCAGGTTCCTGGAGCGAACAGACACCACTGGGCTACACTAGCACGAAGCAGAGACGAATGGAGACATTACTGGCACCTGCTCAAGCAAATGAATGAACAACGGGATGACAAGTGGTACAAGTGATTATCTCTCTGGCTCCCATAATCTTTATCTGAAGACATAACCAGAACCCTTGATCACTGCATCCTACGGTTGCAGGTGACTCACTTTAAGTGGGGGAGAAAAGAGTTGGTAGCTTCAGAGTCTACCCACATTTTATGCCTGGGGACATTCGGGACTGGTGCTCTGCTTTGAGCACCTACGCATTACAATAGTGAGCAAACTGCAGGTGAATCGTGCTTATTCTATCCAGCATGTGAAATGATCCCTGATCCCTAGCAGCTGATTTATTTTGGGAGGGGGGCGGTGGTGGGGGAAGAGGGTGTGTAAAGGCTAGGTGGCAAAAACCACTACCATATATGGTCCCCCATGCCCTGCCAGCATATAACCAATAGTAAGCCCTGAGCACAGCCAGCACACACGCATGCACACACATACACACAAATTAAATTCTACCATGGGTTTCCATACAGATCAATTTCCCTTGCAGAAATTAATTTTAGGAAAGAGAGGAATGGTGAAGTAAGGTAAGGTGATTGGGAAAGATGGGGAGAGAGCTTCTGTGGGCTTGGACAGAGCACTCCGTCACTTTGGAATGGGTTGTCTGTGGATATTTCCATACTTGCCTCGATCTTGAATTCTTTGTACAAGTAGAGTTAAGTAGACTTTCCATGGGGAAAAGCATTGAATTTCTGGTGGTCAATTCTGAAGATCTTTTATTTGGGGGGAAGACAGCCAATTGTGCTCAGAGTTTACTCTAACTCTGGGCTCAGAGATCACTCCTGGCTGACTTGGAGGATCATATGTGGCCCAGGAGATTGAACCCCAGTCAGTCACATGCAAGGTAAATGCCCTACCAGCTGTAGTATTACTCTGGCCCCAATTTTTTAAAGGGATTGGAGAGCTAGTACAGCAAGTAGGATGTTTGTCTCACATGCAGCCAACCCAGGTTTGCTTATCAGCACCCCATTTGGTCCGCCAACCCACCATGAGTGAAGATCTCTGAGCTCAGAACCAGGAGTAAGTCCTCAGCACGGCCAGGTGTGCCCCCCTAAATATTTTTTAAGAAAGAAAAATGGGGGGAGGAAAAATATCAGGATCAGATAGTGCAGTGAGCAGGGCTTAGAAATAGATAAAACATTTCATGATTTTTTTTCCTGTGGTAGGCTAAGTAATAATCACCAAAAAAATCCTAATATTTTTTACTATGGGCTGGAGCAATGGCGCAACGGGTAGGGCGTTCACCTTGTGAGCGGCGGACCCTGGTTTGATTCCTCCGCCCCTCTCAGAGAGCCCGGCAAGCTACCAAGAGTATCTCGCCTGCACGGCAGAGCCTGGCAAGCTACCCATGGCGTATTCGATATGCCAAAAATATTAACAACAAGTCTCACAGTGGAGATGTTACTGGTGCCTGCTCCAGCAAATCGATGAGCAATGGGATAACAGTGATACAGTGATTTTTGACTATTACTTTATGAAATATAAAGGGACTTTGTAGACATGATTTTGAGATGGGAGATTATTCTGGATTAATGGGTGGAGGGTGGGGTGTTATTTACTATAAACACACATATCCCTAAGAAAAAGGCAGGAGATGTGACAATGAGAAGCTATGGTTCTACTCAGTGAAACTGTAACTGCCTTCTGGCCTCCATACTGTGAAAGATAAATTTCTGCCGTTTTACACCACCAGGTTTGTGATGATTATTATAGCAGCCAGTGGAAAGTAATGTGCCCCTTGGAAAAAATCTGCAGTAATACTTTCTGGAATTCTACATCTAGCCTGTGTCACAATCAGACATCAGGGAAGAATAAAATCTTCAGACAAATTCTCAGGAAACATATTTCCTGTGCGCTTTTTCTCTAGATAATGTGCTCCACCTCCATAAGGGAGAAACACAAGAAAAAGAACACAAATGAGATGCCACAAACACGGTATTCAACCCAAGAGGGAAAAAGCACTTAATTGGGATGGTTCTAATGCTACAGACCTAGAACATAGCCCAATCAGAAACGGCATGAAACTGAGAGACTTTGGATGTTATTTGAATTAGTAGAAAATTTTACCAAGGGCATATACTAGAAACTAAAAGAAAATTTAGGAGATGTACAAGGAAAAATAATCAGACTGGGTAGTTATTAACTACAGAATAGACAAAAAGAAACGGGAAAAATCCCACTAGACAAAATGCTTAGCTGTGAATAGGCATAATAACCTAAATATAGATTTCTATTTGTGGCTCCGCTGTTAAGTGCATACTTCCTGTACTTGGTGGCCTGGCTTCAATCCCTGGCACTGCCACTTTCTCTATATATATTAATGGATACTTGCTGCAGAAATTGAAATCTTCACAAATTGCTATTGTAAAGGCAAAATGGGGGGCAATAACTTTGCAGAGGAATCTGGCAAAGTTTAAACACAGGGCTGGGGAGAGAAGTTAAAGGGCTAGGAGTCATGCCGGGGTACACAGAGCCCTGGCTTGATCCCTGGCACTGATGGGCCTCCTGAGCACTGCCAGGTGTAGTCCTGGTGATCCCTAGTAGTGCTAGGAAAACCAAAACCCAACCCATCAAGCGGCTTAAATAGAATTACCACATTGGGCTAAAGGGATGGTACAATGGGTCAGGTGCTTGTCTTGCCTGTGATTGACCGCAGTTTGGTCCCTGGCACAGCCTATGTGTCCCCCCAATACCTCCAGGAGTGATCCGTGAGCACGGAACCAAAAGTAAGTCCTGAGTACCATCAACATGCGTCCTGAATTTTAATATAAAATAAGCATAATTCCTTATATTTCAAAGGTCTTCATAAACATTTAAAATTATATGATCTTTTTGGGCCAAGGTGATATTACAGCGGGTAGAGTGCTTGCCTTGCATGCAACAGACCTGGGTTCAATCGATGGCATCACCTATGGTCCCCTGAGTCCCAAGTTCTGCCAGGAGTGATTCCTGAGAGCACAGCCAAGAGTAAGCCCTGAGTACAGCCAGGTGTGGCCCAGAAACAAAACAAATAAGTGAACAAAAAAAGAAATCTTACACGGAAGAAGCCAGATAGCCGAAAAACTACTTTAGGAGCCATAGTATTACTCTAAATGTGTTTTTTGTTTGTTTGTTTTGGAGCCACATCCAGTTGGATTCAGGGGATCATGCGGTGTTAGGGGTCAAACCCGGGCCTTACACATGCAATCTGTGTGTTCAACACTAAATCACATCTTCAGCTCATAAATTATAGATTGGGGGAGGTCGAATATCTGACTGTGCTCAGGACTTTTTTCTAGTTCTGTGCTAAGAGATCCTGGCTATGGTCAAGGGACCCTTTGTAATGCTGGGGATCAAACCTGGGTGGCAAACCTATTGTGCAAGGCAAATGCCCTACCTGCTCTACAGTCTTCTCTGACCTATAGATTTACATTAATTCTTATTACTATTGAGTTATAAGATAACTCAAATTTACCTTTAAGAACTCTAAGCAGGTATGAATCATTTAGAAAAACTTTCAACAAACAAATCAATATTTAATAAATCACTTTTCTATAAATGTTTTTAAAAATTCATGTTGCTTTTAGATATTTTATTGCCACAGTACTGTACTTAAAGCTAGCACACATTATAAAGCTTTTGATCATGGAAAATTTCAAACGTATACAAAAAGCAGAGAGTAACATAATAAATCTCCCAGGTATCCATTACCAAGATTTAATATCAGCTTATGGTCAACATTATTTTATTTACACTCCGTTTGCCTCTTCTCCCTTCCACTGACTTCTTTTTTTTTTTTTTTTTTTTTTGCTTTTTGGGTCACACCCGGCGATGCACAGGGGTTACTCCTGGTACTACACTCAGGAATTACTCCTGGCGGTGTTCGGGGGACCATATGGGATACTGGGATTCGAACCCGGGTCGGCCGCGTGCAAGGCAAACGCCCTACCTGCTGTGCTATCGCTCCAGCCCCCAGCCACTGACTTATTTTTAATCAAATCCTTGCAATGGAATTGGAGAGATAGTTCAGTGGGTAGGGCATTTGCCTTATCTGCAGCCAACCTGGGTTCAATCCCCAAAACCATATAAGGTCTCCTGAGACTCACAGGAGTGATATCTGGCACAGTGTCAGGAATAAGCCTTAAGCACTGCAAGTACAACCTAAAAACAAAGCATATACATAGATAAATAAATCCAAATCTGGGCATCATACTGCTTCAGCTTATAATTCAAAGAACTTTAAAAAATAGGCCACGATTGTTAACTTACAAAAAATTAGCAATTATAATGTTTCTTATTTCTCATAAGTTTGTTTTTGCATGATGTTTGTTTAAGTTGGTATTCAAATAGGAACCAAACATTTCATTTGATTAATATGACTCTTTTTTTTTTTTTTTGCTTTTTTTGCAGTGCTGAGGACTGAGTCCTGATGCTCACACATATGAAGCTTTTGCTCTATCAGGAAGACACAGCACAACTGCTTTTTTTAGGGATTTGAGGGGAGTGAAAGAGAAGGGGCACACCCAGAGGTGCTCAGGACCTACTCTTACCTCTGTGCTCAGGGATCACTCCTGTGATCAAGGGGGTGCCAGGGATCAAAACATGCAAACAAGTGCTTGATGACTGAGCTATATCCATGGCCAGTCTATGCTCTTTTGTGTCTGTATCATTTCACATGTTTGTGAGATTCATCCATGATGTTAAGTGAAATTTTTGATCATTTTCTTTGCATTTTACAGTTTTTGATTTTTTTTCATTTTGGGCCATTGCTGGTGGTGAGCAGTTATAGTATTCTACTGTGTGAATGATTTCCCGCTTTATTTTTTGTAGTGCATTTTAGGACCAATAGATTTTTGGTTGCTTCCAGTTTTGGGACTATTATTAATCAGGCTCCTGAGGGCACTCTGTACCTATATTTTCATAACCATTTGCCCAAATCTCTGCTGGATATAATCAGAAGTAGAGCTTCTGAGTCAGCACATATGTAAGATATTCCCAGTTTTCCATGATCTATATGTATACTCTGTAGTAAAAAAAAATAATAGCTTAATCATTATAGCAATTCTTTTTTTTTTGTCACACCTGGCAATGCTCAGTAGTTACTCCTGGCTTTGCACTCAGGAATTATTCCTGGCGGTGCTCGGGGACCATATGGGATACTGGGGAATCAAACCCGGGTTGGCCACATGCAAGGCAAACTCCCTACTCGCTGTACTATCACTCCAGCTCCCAGCAATTCTTAACATAAGAGTTACATACAGGTAGTGTAAGTGCTCTAAATTCTAGTAGATTCACTTGGGTTGGTCAGAGAGATGGACCTGGAGTGAATGCCTGGTACACACTGGGCCCCAATTCTTCCCTGCTACCCTATGGCCTCCCAAACACCACTACATAGAACCCTGTTGGCCCCCAACACTGTTAGAGAGGGACTCCCAACCTCCTTTAAAAAAAAAAAAAAGGAATAAATAAAAATCAAGATCACCTTGGATTTTTTTTTTTTTTTTTGGTGGGGGTAGGGGTAGAGCCATAGTTGGCAGTGCTTAGGGATTACTCCTGCCTCTGTGCTAAGGGATCAGTCTTGGTGGGGCTTAGGGTAGCATCTGGGGTGCTGGTGCTGGGGACTGGACCGGGTTCGGCCATGTGCAAGGCAAACACTTCAGCCACTGTGTCATCCTGCCAGTCCTTTGGCTTGAGACTTCCTGTCTCCTTACATTTTCATATGAAAATTTATAATTTGTTTATGGTCTATCAATTGTAAATTCCATTTAGTCCATAGACTTCTCCTTATTCTTTTATTTTGGAATTTATTGAATAAATTAGGGGATTTTTCTCTGTAGTATGCCAAAATTCTATATTTTACTAATTATTTCTCGTATGGTGAGATTTAATATGCTTATCCCCTATATATATATATATCCTATCAGCATTAGTTATAATCTGAATTGATCAGATTCAGCAAACATGCATTTGGCATTTATTAAGCACTATGCCTGCTTCAATGTCAGATACAAAAGTGATGAACAGGTCACTCTTAATCTATTGCTTCTACAGTATAGGGAAGGTAGCACTATAGCACTGTCATCCTGTTGCTCCTCTATTTGCTCGAGCGGGCACCAGTAATGTCTCCATTGTGAAACTTCTTGTTACTGTTTTTGGCAAATCGAATACACCATGGGTAGCTTGCCAGGCTCTGCCATGCGGGCAGGATACTCTCGGTAGCTTGCCAGGCTCTCCGAGAGGGACGAAGGAATTGAACCCGGGTCAGCCACGTGCAAGACAAACGCCCTATCCACTGTGTTATCACTCCAGTCTATAGGGAAGGTCAATATCCAAATTAATGCCTTTAGTAGAAAACTGTTTGGGCATATCGAATACGCCACAGGTAGCTTGCCAGACTCTGCCGTGTGGGCGGAATACCCTCGGTCACTTGCCGGGCTCTCTGAGGGGATAATTACTGAAGTCAACACAGAGGGATCAGGCACTTTTTTACTTCCCTCATCAGTACTTTCATCATAAATTGCTTCCATGTCTGCATTCATTTGACTACCCATAGCAGTTTTCCTTTTATGTTTGATGTTTTTTTTCTAGTTCTTGAATTTCACTATGTTTCGATATGCCAAAAACAGTAAGAGTAATGGGTCTCACTTCGTGTTCCTGGAGCGAGCAGACGCCATTGGGCTACACTAGCACATGACAAAGATGAATGGAGACGTTACTGGCGCCTGCTTGAGAAAATCGATAAACAACGGAATGACAGTGCTACAGTGCAGTAGGAAACTACTGGCAGCTCAGATCAGAGAATGGTGATTCCACTGGGGCAGATGGGGAGTGAAAATGTGGAAAAGTTGAATAAAGGCCACTTCCAATTTGTAGCCTTGTAAGTATCAACTGGCAGCAGTGCACACTGGACACACTGGTAAAAGTTGAAAAGTGTGGGAACGGGTGAGCTGAGTAGTAGCTCCCCCCAAAATGTACCTACAGCCTAGCCTTAGAGCCTGTACATCTATTTTGTTGAGTGTGAGGGGAATGCCTGGGAATACCTTGCTGTTTAGGGATCAGTTCTGGCAGGACTCAGGGACCATGCACGGAGCCTGGTCATAAGCAAGACAAGTGCCTTAACCCTTGTTCTAACTCTCTCGCCCGAAATTCAACTTTTAATTTAAATTTATTATTAATTTCTTAGCTATCCTTTCTCTTTAGATCTTAGCACATTTTTATTTATTTATTTATTTATTTATTTATTTTTTGCTTTTTGGGTCACACCCAGCGATGCTCAGGGGTTACTCCTGGCTTTGCACTCAGGAATTACTCCTGGCAGTGCTTGGGGGACCATATGGGATGCTGGGGATCGAACCCGGGTCGGCCACGTGCAAGGCAAACGCCCTACCCGCTGTGCTATCGCTCCGGCCCCAGATCTTAGCACATTTTTATATTGATGGATTGAGAATTAAGAATATTTTATTATAGTTTGATTTTGAATGTGTAATAAAACAATAGATTAGTTCAAAAGATGTGGCCATAATTTTCTGAATGTTACCAATTAGGAATTGTTAGTCTGTCAGTGGACATCCTTTCCCCTGAATTTGTTAGAATACCCTGACCAATACTAGTACCAGACTCCAGCTAGTGAATAGGAACTACAGCATTGATGAACCAAAAATTACTTATATTTGTCTTGAGGCATGTTAGGATTCTCAGACCTGAATACTCTAATATCTTCATCTGTGACAAGTAATGACTTTGAGGCATTACTGTTTTGTGCAACTGAATGAGATGCCTCAGTGGCTCACACCTCAGGCTTCTGTTTGAAGGGTAGATTTTATTTCTTTTCTTCTTTTCTTTTCATCATTCTCGCCTCTACTCAAGTATCACCTGTTCAGAGAGGCCTCCTAGTGGGCTTATTAGAGTCTGCTTCCATGCTTTGCACATGTGAAACCGTGTTCAATCCTCAGTATCACGAAAAAAAGGAAAATATGGGCCAGAGAGATGTACAGCGGTTCAGATACTTGCCTTACATGAGGCAGACTTGGGTCCATAAGGAGTGATCTCTGAGTGCAGAGGCAGGAGTAAGCCCTGGCACTGCCAGGTGTGATCACTTCAAAATAAATAGTTAAAATTTTTAAAAATCCTTTTACTTTCTAACTATTCCTCCATCTTGCTCTTTTTTCTTTTCTGTTCTTTTCCTGTGGGCTTTGGATAACATCTAGCAGTACCAGAGGACTAACCTCCCAGGTCCGGGGGACCAGGCAGGTCCTAGATATTGAACTTTAGGTAATCACATGCAAAGCATATACTCTAGCCCTTTGAGTTATATTCCCAGCCCCTTTATTTATTAGGTATTTCATCATTATTCATTTGTTTCCTGTTTTTCCCACACACACAGAAATTAGGTTCCAAAAATATTAAAAATGGGGGGAGGGGGCACTGAAGAGATAGTGCAACTAGTAAGGGTTCGATCCCTCGCATTCCATATAGTCCCTTGAGTATTTCCCGAGTGCCACTCGAAGAGTAACCCCTGAGCATTGCCAGGTGTGATCCTAACACAAACAAAAAAATCTTGACTACTTTTTGGAGTTCACTGTTATTTATATCACCTTTAATGATATATAGTGCCTTGAAGTCGATCAGCAGTCTTTCCTAAGTCAACAAAAGAGTGAATCATGTTACCTCAACAAAAAATTTTTTATTTTTATTTGGAAAAAATATTAGTGACAGAACGACTCATGGTTTGGAATGTCAGTTCTGAGTTCAAATTACAAATCCACTCTCAGGGGACCCACACCCTGCCAATAGTCAAGCTGACTGCGGGGCATGTGGAGCCCGGGTCATTGAGTTTAGGATTTATGCTTGCCCCAGGCACTTCCTGGGACACTGAGCCTCTAGTGGGTGTCAGACCCCAGCGCGGTCCAGACTGCTAAGTGTTTGTGGGAGGCATCCGGGTTTGAACTTGCGGCATTATTTTTGCTGAGCAAGTGCTTTCAGCCTCCCAGTCATCTTTTGGGCCCTATGAAGCTGTTCTTTTTGTACAATTGTGGACAAATTGCTTGTTTCTTTATATAACTGCTTTCCTCTCTGGTACGCATGGAGTATCTATTTCAGCTAGTTGTTGTTAAATTTAAAGACCAGATTATGAAATTTAAAGACAGAGCTGGGGCTGGAGCAATAGCACAGTGGGTAGGGTGTTTGCCTTGCATGCGGCCGACCCGGGTTCAATTCCCAGCATCCCATATGGTCCCCTGAGCACTGCCCAGGGTGATTCCTAAGTGCAGAGCCAGGAGCAACCCCTGTGCATTGCCAGGTGTGACCCCCCCCCAATAAATAAATAAATAAATAAATAAATAAATAAATAAAGACGGATCTGCCTACAGTGGTAGTCTCAACACTGTTACTTCTTTTCAACTCACCTCCTCTCTGCTATCAATTAACAATATTCTTTTTTTGTAGTGACATTTGGGGTGGATTAAACCTAGATGTGCTCAAGAATTACTCATGGATCTGTGCTCCCAGATCACTCCTCACAGTGCCTGGGAGGGACCATAGTCGGTGACAGGGATTGAACCAGGATTAAGCACATGCAAGGCAAATGCCTATTTAATCCTTATACTTTCTCTCTGGTCTTATCCTTTCTCTGTTTTGGTGGCTACAGAGGTGTTCATGGCTACACCATACCTGATTCTTGGATGTTATTCCTAGCAGTACTCAGAGGACCATGTGGTGCCAGAGACCAAAGCCAGGTTTGCATGTAAACATGCATTCAACCCTTTGATCTACTTCCCTGGCCCATATTATCCCCACCCCCACCCCCATTTCTTTGTCTCTTTCTCTCCTTTTCTCTTTCTCTTTTTCTGCCATGTCCAGCAGTGCTCAGGGCTTACTCCTGGCTCTGCACTCAGGGACCACCCTGCAGACCTGGGGTTCCATAGGATGGAACCTGGGTTGGCGCGTGCAAGGCAGACATCCTACCTGCTATACTATCACTCCACCCTTGCCAGGAAGATTTTTATGTAAGCATTTCAAATAGTTTAAAGAGATCTCACTTTATTTTATTATTTTTTGGGTCACACCCGGCGATGCACAGGGGTTATTCCTGGCTCATACACTCAGGAATTACTCCTGGTGGTGCTTGGGGGACCATATGGGATGCTGGGAATCGAACCCGGGTCAGTTGCGTGCAAGGCAAACGCCCTACCCACTGTGCTATTGCTCCAGCCCAAGAGATCTCACTTTAAATAGTTTAAATGATCTCCTGTTAAGTAATTAATTTCTAAATATTTAGTTTAATACTTTTACATGTTATTTTTTTCTGGTTTTGAAGTCACACTCAATGAGGTTGAGAAATTACTCCTGACTCAGTGCTCAGGATGATTTCCATGTGCTGCCATGGTTCAACCCAGACATCCATCCTCCTGCAAAGTATGTACGCAGCCCTCTGTTCCATCACTCCTGACAGTGGTCGGGAGGACCATCAGCAATGCCAGGAATCACCCAGAGGTCTTCCCCTGCAAGGCAAGTACCTTAGCCCCTGTACTATTTATTATTTTCTCAAAGACCACCCCTAGATTATTTTAAATTATATAAAACCTGAGTCTCTAGGCTGGAGTGATAGCACAGCTGATAGGGCGTTTGCCTTGTACACGGCCGACCTGGGTTCGATTCCCAGCATCCCATATGGTCCCCCGAGCACCGCCAGGAGTAATTCCTGAGTGCACGAGCCAGGAGTAACCCCTGTGCATCGCCGGGTGTGACCCAAAAAAAGTGAAAAAATAAATAATTGAAAAAAAAACCCAAAAACCCTGAGTCTGTATTTGGGCCAGAAATAGAGCTCAGATAGTTGAACTCAGGTTCAAAAGCCTGAGGTTGGACCTGAGCACAGAGCAGGGAGTAGCTCAATATCTCACCCCTGGCCCCCAAAATCTGGATTAACTCAGTGATAGTACAGCATGAGTGTTTGCCTTGCACATGGCAGTTGCAGGTTCAATCCCAGCATCCCATAAGGTCCCCTGAGCACTTCCAGTCTTTGCAACCAAGAATAACTCCATTGCCTGAGCACTGGGTGTGGCCCCAAAACAAAAACCTGTTTAAACTCACAGAAACTGCTCCACGATGCTCCAAAATGATTAAGTGTAACTCAAAAGTTCTTAAAATCATGACTGGGAGGCCTTTGACTTAGAATTCATCCATCCAGGCTTAACTTTAGCTAAGGCTGTATTTCTCTGCCCAGGCAGACGTCTATGGGATTAGCCAGCCTCCTACTGAATCCCCACTAGAGGTTATGCTGAAATTCAGAGCATTCTTTCTTTCTTTTTTTAGAATTTAGCAATATTTATTTATTTATTTATTTTTGGGTCACACCCAGTGATGCTCAGGGGTTACTCCTGGCTTTGCACTCAGAAATCACTCCTGGCAGTGCTTAGGGGACCATATGGGATACTGGGAATTGAACTCAGGTTGGCCGCGTGCAAGGCAAACGCCCTACCTGTTATGCTATCACTCCAGTCCCATTATTTATTTTTCACGTCATTAGTTTACTTCAATGTGAATGTGCACATCCAGCCGGTCTGTTTACTGTTGCACAGGGTAACAGCATGCAGCAAACAGAAGGAGAGAATAAGAAGGTGAGCACTGTAGGACTGTGTGAACAGAGTGATTTTCCTCAAATAAAATATTTTGCATTCAAAGACTGGTAAAAGGAATTGTAATTTGTCCTTTTTTATTTTTCAGAGCACCAATCTCTGCTTTCTAGCTGATTAACATTTTTTTTAATTGAATCACTGAGATAGATGGTTACAAAGCTGTTCATGATTACGTTTCAGTCTGACAGTGTTCCACCACGCATCCCTCCACCAGTGTACATTTCCCAACACCAGTGTCCCCAGTTTCCCTCCCATCATGCTCCCTCTCAGCCTGCCTCTATGGCAGGTGCTCTCTCTCTCGCTCGCTCTCTCTCTCTCTCTCTCTCTCTTTCTCTCTTTCCCCCTTTGGGCACTGTGGTTAGAGCATTTTTCTTGGTTGCTTGCTCAGTCACCACAGAAACCTAAAAGCACCCAGGTAAGAGTCACTCTCCCTAATGGCACTCTTACTTCAAGACTCTCATACAAATGTAATGATATGAACATTCCTCAAAAACCTAGCAATTGAGTTTCCATATGATCCAGCAATTTCATTCCTTGGAATATACCCCAAGGACTCAAAAACAGAATAAAGACATCTGCACTCCTATGTTCATTGCAGCACTATTCATAACAGCCAAAATCAAAAAACAACCAAGTGCCCAGGAACAGATGAGTGCACAAAAAAAACAATGGAGGGGCTGGAGCAATAGCACAGCGGGTAGAGCGTTTGCCTTGCACGCAGCCAACCAGGGTTCAATTCCCAGCATCCCATATGGTCCCCTGAGACTGTCAGGGTTAAGTCCTGGGTACAGAGCCAGGAGTAACCCCTGTGCATCACCGGGTGTGACCCAAAAAGCAAAACAAACAGCAAAAAACAATGGAATACTACCTGGCCATAATAAAAGACGAAGGCATGCAATTTGCTGCTACATAGATGGATTAGAAAGAATGGTGTTGAGTGAAGTCAGAGGGGGAGAGAGAGACACAGAGTGATCTCTCTCATATATGAAATATAAAGAAAATATGGGAACAACAAATGTCCAAAGGAAGGGCTTAAGAACTGATTTTCAGGAGCTGGAGCGATAGCATAGTGGTTAGGGCGTTTGCCTTGCATGCTGCCGACCCAGGTTCGATTCCCAGCATCTCATATGGTCCTCCAAGCACCGCCAGGAGTAACTCCTGAGTGCATGAGCCAGGAATAACCTCTGTGCATCGCAGGGTGTGGCCCCCCAAAAAAACCAAGAAAAACAAAAAACTGATTTTCAGCAGGTAGCTTGCCACTCAATGAGAGATGTTACTGGTGCCCGCTCGAACAAATCCATGAGCAACGGGATGAGTGACAGTGACAGCTTGCCACTGGTGTGCTGGTGTGTGTGCATGTGTGTGTGTGTGTGTGTGTGTGTGTGTGTGTAGGGTGGGGTGTGGCGATGTCAGCAATGAGGTTCCTAAAATGCTGTCCAGAGGCAGGCTGGAAGGCCGGAGGGAAACGGGACATTGGTGGCAGGGATTGCTGTTGCTGAAAGTCAATTATAAACAACTTTGTAATTCTCGGTGACTCAAGAAAAAAAAAATAAGAAGAATGTAATGGGAGGCCACACGTACAGCGGGAAATGTGCTTGCTTTGCATGCAGCTGACCTGGGTGTAATTCCAGACACCATATATGGTTCCTGCACAAGTCCCAAGAGGAGTGATCCTTGGGCCTCAGAGCCAGGAATAAATTCTGAGCTGGAGGGGTGTGGCCACCACCCTCAAAAAAAGAAAGAAAAGAATGTAACGCAAAGTCTCATCCATACTAATAAGTCAGTGGACTTTGGATGCAGAACACGGTAAGGATGCCACTGGGAAGCAGAGTCCCGTCGTCCAAATAATGACCGACAGCGGCCCGCCTATGTAGTACTCTCCGCGCGGCTCGAGTGGAGTTACGTAACCAGCCACTCTAGTAGTACCGTGGGCTCGCAGCGGCCCCAGAGCGGAATGCTGGGGGCGAACAGCCCCAAGGCAGCCCTAGTTTCTATTCCGGACGCCGGAGCCCGGTTTGGCCGTGACCTGCCTCCACCGCGCGCTTTGAAGGCAGCCGGGCCTCCCTCGGCCTCCCTCAGTCCTCCCCCCAACCCTGGCCCCGGGCGGCCGCTGACCTTGATGCCAGCACCTGCTCGCTCGGGGCCCCACGTGGCCCCTTGTGCCCTCACAGAGCGCCCCCGCCTCCCACGCCCCCGCCCCGCCGGCCCGCGCCCGCGTCACAGCGCATCCCGGGGCCCCCGCCCTCGCCAGTGCGCCCCGCGGCCGGGCTTCGCGCAGCTTACACCGGGCCCCGAGCGGCTGTCGCCCGAGCCGCGGTCCCGCGCCCTCCCCGCCCAGGCCGGCTCCCAGCACGCCCCGGCGCGGGCGGCCAGGCCCGTCGGCGGTTCCCGCGAGGCGGCGCGGCGGCGCGGCGGCCCGAGCATGCGCAGTGGGCAGGGCCGGCTCCAGGCGCAAGAAGGAAGCGTCCGCCGCGATCCCGGAGTGTCCGCTGGGCTATGCGGAACGGGCTAGCGTGGCTGCTGCATCCCGCGCTGCCCCGCACCTTCCGCGCCCTGGTTGGCGCCCGGCCGCTGCTCCCCGAGCGCCTGTGTGGGTAAGCGGAGCGGGCGCGCCGGGCCCCACACCCCCGCCGCTGCCCCCCGCCGGGGCCCGCGGGTCACCGTGTTTGGGGCGCTCGCCTTGCAAAGTGGTGATTCAGCACTTCGAGCCGCGCCGCCGCCCCTCACGCCGCCCGTCCCGCCGGCGCGGGCCCCGGCGCTGCCCGGGAGGGAGGCTCGCCCGGGCGGGCGCGCTTAGCGGCCTGGCCCCCCGCGCGGGGCGGCGGGGAGGGCGGCTTAGGGCCGGGACCCGAGCTCTCGGGCCGCCGCGTGTGTCCCCTGTGCGGGCGGCGCGGGGACGGGGCCGCGCACCGGGCCCCCTCGGCCCTGCCCCAGAGCGCCGGGAAGCCCGGGCGGACTGTCGCCGGCGCGGGGGTCCGGGAATCCGAGTTCTCCCGGACACCGCGTCTCCCCGCCTCGCACTTCTGCATTTATTATTATTATTTTTTTTCCGCTCTTGGGGAAAACGAGTCCGCGCCAGTCCTCTCCGGACACGTCGGCGCTGGGAACTGAAAAAGTTTGCCAGCGCCAGCCGTGGGGGAGTCGTGGAGGGTTGGGGCTTCCTGTGGGCGAGAATCGGGGGGTGGGGGGAGCCGGGGAGACCTCCGGGTGCCCAGCCCAGCCCACCTGAGACACGAGCGAGGCCCAGGGAGATCGTGCGATTTCCCCAGCGTGGCGGGGACGGGGGCCAGCCCCGGGATCGGGGCGCGGGGCGCTGTGTCTGTTCAGCCATCCGGTGGCGTACTCGCTCCACCGGCCGCGGGGCGAGACTTTTGGACCGCCTCGCGAACGCCCAGTTCCCCCGGTCCGTGAATAGGGGGATTGGCAGAGACGGGCAGTATTGTCTTCCCCCCACTCCTTTGGTGTGTGGTCTTGAACCCTCCCAGCCAACCCTCGTCTTTGATCACCTCCTAGGTGCGGGGCCCTGGGCTTGGAGCCCTGGTGTAGGATGTGGCCTTATGTCAAGGAACTTTGGCTGGGTTGGAACGGATTGAGATGCTGTGATTGGCAGCTAAATATGTATCTCTCCTCTGCTTTATCCTGAGCCAAAGGTGGGCAGCGGGGGAGGAGCCTGTGCTTTGGGAGCACGTTGTGGGGCTGAGATGGAGGAGGGGGTCCGACTGGTCGCTGAAGGATCCTCGGTGGGGTATGGGCAGATCTAATAATCCACTTAGGGTGGCAGTCTGTGCTGGGGAGACGGTAGATGAGGCTCCTTGAATTTCCGTGGGGGTGTTGTAGTGGTGGTGGGGGGGGTGAATTTGGTTGCAAACAAGTCCTGCATTATAAAAGTGGGATAATGCTAGCCAGGACTTTGATTTTTTTTTTTTTTTAAAGTTGGGCTTTTTTCCCAGGGAAAAGGAAGGGAGCCATTAAGAGTTCTTGAGCTGTGGCATAATCTGCTGAAACTGGTAGTTTAGGAAATGAGTTTGGTGACTTGGTGGTGGATGTCAGGAGCCGAGAGAGAACCCAAAGCTGAGAAACCGGTTGTTAGGCGGGTGGTAATGGTACTAAGGCCTAAAGTATAGAAGTAAATCTGGGGATCTTGTTTTCCCTCCTCCCTCCCAAGTCATGCAAAAAAAGGTTTCTGAGCTTAAAGAAATGGGGTTTGTGAGGCTAGCCTGGCCCTCCTTCAGTTTAGTTCTGTTTTGGGGGGAAGGGTGTATTTGGACCACACCAAATGTTCAGGGTTTATCCTGGCTCTGTGCTCAGGGATCACTTGGCGGGGCTGGGAATGCCATGGATCCAACCCCACCTTGTGCAAGATAAGCGCCTTACCTGCTGTGCTATCTCTGGACCCTAGGAAACAATCCGTTTTCCTTGTTTTCCTTTTTTTTCTGTCTGCTCAGGGGCAACACCTGGCTCTGTGCTCAGGGGACCAGATGTTGTGTAGGATTCCAGCTCGGGTCGTGATTGCAGTCACATGCTAGGCAAGCACCTTAACCTTTGCACTATTTCTCTGGCCCCAGAAAGCCATTTGTTTTCATGTATTCTACACACGATTTGCTTTTCTTTGTGATTTTTCTCCCTCTTCTCTTCACTGCCTCAGTTGAAGTCCAGGTCTCATTGAACTAATTTTGCTCATGGAGAGAGAGAGGGTGAGAAAGAGAGGGAGGGAGGGAAGGAAGGAGGGAGGGGAGGGGGGGAGAGAGAGAGAGAGTATGAATCACTCAAGGGATTGAGTGCATGCCTCCCCCAATTGGCTGGTCCTCCGGTACCATGCAGGGTGCACCCCCAGCACAGAAGTGAGAGCTGGGAGCACCCCAATCCCCACACAGCAAGATGCTCAAAACAACAAAAAGGCAGCCTTTTTGGAGGGAAACTTGCGAGAGTCAAAGCACAGTGAGTGAGGTATCAATGCATCTACAGAATTTGACCCTAAAAATTAGTGACTAAGTCTAATAAGAACAGTAGTTTTAGTCAGAGAGGTTAGGGTGTAGTAGTTTTTGTTTGTTTTTCTTTTGGGCAGTGACTGTACTCAGGGCCACACCTGGCTCTGTGCTCTGGGATCACTCCTGGCAGTGCTCAGATCCTGGGGATCAAATAACTGGGTCATCTGTGTTCTTCCCGCTGAACTCTCTCTCTAGCCACTAAGGTGTAGTTCTGTTTTATTTTTATTTTCTAGCTCTTTTTTTCCTCATGGAGGTTCTGTGATTAATAATGCTGTTAAATGATGGCTTCCCATGCACATAAGTCTTAACACCACACCCATCACCAGTATACCCGCCTCTGTCCCCCAGGAACCCAAAGCCCCTTCTCTTTCAGGCCTGCATATAGTTTTATTACTTTCAGATTGTAACAGGGCCGTCTCAGTGCGTGTGGCACAGAATTAGCCTTCTCCCTACCTCTTGCCCTGGGTGCTTTTTTAAAACTTTATTTTAGACACTGTGATTTACAGTATTTCCTGCATAAAACATTCCGTCACCACATCCTCTGCCAGTGTCAGCCGCCCTCCGCCTCGTCCCAGTGTCCCCTCTCCTCTTTTCACCCCATCCCTCCTGCAGCACGTTGCCTTCTAAGGCCTAGGTCTCACTTCCTGTTGCCTTTGGGAATTTATTGTTTCCTTTCGAAGTTTCTTTATATCCCACAGGTGAGATCAATTTTTAATATTTTTCTCTCTATTCCACAGGTGAGAGATCTTTTGGTTATCTTTTTCTTCCTCAGCATGATACTCTCCAGGTGACACTCTCTCTCTCTTCCTCTCTCCCCTCCCCCTCCTCCCCCCTATCCTTCCCTCTCCCTTTATTTTTTTGGGGCGGGGGCACACCTCCCTCCCTCTCCCTCTCTCCCTCTCCCTCTCTCTCTCTCTCTCTCTCTCTCTCTCTCTCTCTCTCTCTCTTTCTCTCTCCCCCCCACCCTTCCCTCTCCCTCTTTTTTTTTTTTTTTGGCCACACTCGCTGAGTTGTGCTAAACTCGTACTCCTGGCTCTAAGCTCCAGGGATCACTCCTGATGGGCTCAGGGGGACGAGGACGATTTGGGGTCCTGGGGATTGAACTCTATTTGTCCCATGCAAGGCAAGTGGGTTATGTACTTGCCTGTACTGTTGTATATTGCCTGTGCTATTATACATTACCTGTACCTGTACTCATTGTACTATGCTTCCCGTTGGATTTTATCTTATTTTGTTTGGGGGTCACACCCGATGATGCTCAGGGGTTATCCCTGGCTGCACACTCAGGAATTACTCCTAGCAGTGCTCGGGGAACAAATGGAAAGCAGGAGATCGAACCCAGGTCAGGAGCATGCAAGGCAAGTGCCTTATATTCACCCCACTCGTTGTATCATTTTTTTTAGTATACATATAAGTAGTAGTCCATTGTGTAAATGTGCGTTACTCTTTATCCAGTCAGCTGTTCTTTTTTATCCTTTTGTTTTTCTGATACTAGCTACCACACTCAGGTCATGTGTACTAAGACATGCATTTTACAACTCAGCCACATCCCTCAGTGATGTCTCCTCCCCTCCTCCCCTTGCTTTGGGGACCACACAGGGTGCTGAGGATTTAACCCAGGTTGACTACATACAAGTTGCCCACCTGCTAGACTATCTCTCTGGCCACCCTGGGGTATTTTTTAGGCTGCGGAGCCGTTTTCTGGGCCCCTTTTCACGGGGGATCACAAACAGTGGGGCTGCCTGCCTCACCTGGGACCTGACTGCAGACACATCAGCGTTTGCACTCGTGACCTGCTTCGTGAGCCTGTATCATTGCACCATCTTTCAGGCCCATAGTTCTCTGGCAGGAAATAGTAACAAGTGGAGCTATCACATATCCAGATCTTTGTTGTTATTTCCAGATACTGATCTCAGGATCTAATGTGAGCTGATTATATTTTAAATCTTAACTCAGTCTTCGTGTAATGGTAATGCAATGGAATTTAAGGTATTGTCATGGAGCTAGTCAGTGGAAGATTTAACATGTCTGTCCAGCCCCAGAGCCTGAGCTCTGAGCTATTGTGGTTGCAGTGTTTGGGCATTCACTTATTGCTGCTTGAGAAAAAGAGATGCCGGGGCTGGAGCGATAGCACAGCGGGGAGGGCGTTTGCCTTGCACTCGGCCAACCCGGGTTCAAATCCCAGCATCCCATATGGTCCCCTGAGCACTGCCAGGGGTAATTCTTGAGTGCAGAGCCAGGAGTAACCCCTGTGCATTGCCGGGTGTGACCCAAAAAGCAAAAAAAAAGAAAAAGAGATGCCGTAGTGCGTTTGTGTAAGATCGGTTCATTTAAAAAGCAGTCTCATTGCCCACTGTTCAGCCTTGTTGGGTAAGTTGGGGTGATGCGTGACTGTCTCAATTATTGAGGAAAATTGGAGGTAATAGCCCCAACCCCAGGATTTAGGCTTTTAAACTATGTTTAGTTTTAAAAGTAGTGTAGTTTTTCTTTTTCTTTTTTTTTTTTTTAAACAAAAAGGCTTGGAATTGTCTAAAAGGATAGGATATTTTTTTTTTTTTCCTTTTTGGGTCACACCTGGCGATGCACAGGGGTCACTCCTGTCTCGCTACTTGAAGAATTTCAAGGGATGCTGGGAATCAACCCGGGTCGGCCGTGTGCAAGGCAAACGCCCTACCCGCTGTGCTATTGCTCCAGCCCCCAAGGACAGGATATTCTTAATAAAATCTTTTTTAAAAAAAATTTTTATTAGTGAATCACCTTGAGGTACAGTTACAGACTTAAAAACTTTAGTGCTTGTGTTTCAGTCATACAATGATCAAATACCCATCCCTCCTCCAGGGTCCATTTTCCACCACCGAAGCATCCCTCCCACCACCCCCACCCTGTCCCCTCCGTCCCGCCTCAGTGCCAGGGCTTTCCCTCGGGATAGGATATTCTTGAGTATCATTAATTAGCGTTGGCCCAGTCATCACATAGTGCTCTTATATTCTACCTGCCTGCCTTAGAAAATAGTGTCGGGGACAGTCTTGGGGTGAAGTGGGGTAAAAGCCTTTTACTTTTTTCTTGAATGTTTTATTTTTAAATTTTTATTTTGGTTTTTGGGTCACACCTGGCAGTGCTCAGGACTTAATCCTGACTCTGCACTCAGGAATCACTCCTGTGGGGCTGGTGGGAGCAGACCATAATGGGGAGCCAGGGACTAACCTGGCTCAGCTGTGTGCAAGGCAAGCACCCTACCTATTATACTGTTGCTCTGGCTCCTTTATTTTTTTACTGGAACGACATTGCATTATGACATAAGTTTCAGGTGTCCATCACTAAAAGTCAACACACACACACACACACATACACATATATATATATATATACATACACATATATTGACATTATTTTGCCGACCCGCAAAAATTCACTAGGTTTTTTTTTTTTTTTTAAGTAAAGGAAAAATTTTAAAGGTTTATTGAGGAAATAAATGGAGGGAAAAAAGAGAGATGTGCTCAAGAGAGACCTCGGGCTTCTGCAGCATAGAAAAAGCAAAGTACAAAGGACAAGCATGGATGTGTGGGTCATTTCCCCAGAATGGGATTGTGCTGTAGTGGTGCCCTAAAGTAAGAACGTACCCACCTCAGGGGGATGTGGGCAGATGTGTCCTTGGGGTAAAGTACACATCTCAGGAGATTCAGATACACCTGAAGTAAAGAATTTTCTTCAAGTAGCAAGATAGTTCAGCAGTTAGGGTACCTGCCCCTGCCCTGGGTTTGATTCTTGGCACCCTGTATGAGTTCCTGAGCCCTGCCAGGAGTGACCCCTGAGCTCAGAGCCAGGAATAAGCCCCAAGTACCGCTGTCTCCTTCCCCCCTCCCCGCCTCCCCAACAAAATAGGCACCATCATTTACAATACCGTCAACAATGCATGCAGTACTACACCCGGCACTGCCGTCTGCTGCCCTCCACCATTGCCCCCGTGCCTCCTCCCATCTCAGTACCCGCTTCCCTCCCCTGTGGTAAGCGCCCTACCAAAGACCAGTTCTGTTTCTGCTGCTTTTGGGCATTTGATGTACCTGTACTTTGTTTCTTCATATCCCACTGATGAGAGAGATCCTCTGTGTCTGTGTGAAAGGACGAATAAGTAAAATGCATGTGAGTGATTATGGGCTGAGCGATTATGGGCTTCTGCGAGAGGAGAGAAGGAAAGGAAAGGAACAACATAGATCAGGTTGGGATAGGGGTGGTTCCAGAGTGAAATGCACCCCACGTGTGTGTTTGTCATACTTGGTTTCCTTTCTGGTTTTCTCTGTTGGCATTTTGACATCTCCTAAAGATGTACCTAGAGGCTCGGCCTACCTGTGAGTCAGGGGGCCAGGCCAAAGCGTTCTCCTTTCCATTAGGGTTGAAGTGCTAGGTGTGTTGGGCTTGGGCCCCTTCAGGGTGTTCTGACTTGTCTTTGGTCTGCCCTCATTCTTTCCTGTCCGCTCTCCCAGCCATATTTGAGCATCTGCTCAGTGGCGGTTACTCATAGTGCCCAGCGCTTGGGGATGCACGATCTCAACAGTGCTCAGGTTGCTGTCCAGGATTACTCTGCTTTACCCGTGATCTTGAGTAAACAGCTCCACCTCTGTGTTCTGTTGCTTTTTTCCAATTCTTTACAAAACGGTACTTTTTTACAATAGGACTTACTATATCTCACAGTGACTCAATTCAAAAACAAAGTAGGGACTTACAACAGGGCTGGATACCTGAAGTGTGGAACTGGCTCTCTCAACTAAGTCCCAAATAAGGAAGCTGGGATTGGAGAGATAGTTTGGGGGTTAAGGCTCTTTCCTTACATGTGACTGTAACCCTTGGCATCATATGGGGTCCCCAGAGTACCTCCAGGTGTCACTCTTGATTATAGGCAGGGATATTGCCTGAGCACACAGCCTGGTATAGCCCGAAGCCTCTTCCTAGAAAGGTAAAAGTCCTATTTATAAAATGGATAAAACATCTGAATAAGTATATCTCCAAGACATATAGATGGCCCAATGTATATTTCACTTAGAGATTTATAATTTTTTGTTATTAAAATTATTATTATTTTTTTACAGTGGCAGTGATTTAACCCAGGGCTTCATGTAAAAGACAAATGCTATACCACTGAGCTTCCTGACACTAGGGAATTTTAAATCAAAACCGCAGTAAGATTTATTTCAGAAAGCAACAGTACAATTCTTTTAAAAGTAGGACTCATAACCAGAAGAATGACTTACATCAGAAATATTAGCAGCAGTGGTGGAAAAAAAGGAGGAACTTTTAAAATTTTATTAAAAGGGAGAAGGAAGAGAGTAAAGAGTATAGTGGGTAGAGTGCTTGCCTTGCACCTGGCTGACCTGGTTCAATCTACAGCATCCCATATGGTCCCCCAAGCACTGCCAGAGGTGATTCATGAGAGCAGAGTGAAGTGTAACCCCATTAGCACTGCCTGGTGTGGCCCAAAAACAAAACCAAAAATAAGGGAGAAAGAAGATATTGTGCCCAAGAGAGAAAGTACACTTCCCAGAGAGGAGAAAGGAAAAAGCTTTTTCTGTTTTTGATTTTTTTGCTTTTGGGTCACATGCAGTGGTGTTCAGGGATCACTCCTGGTGGAGTTTGGGGTATCATATGTGGTGCTGGGGATCAAATCCAGGTTGACTACATGCAAGGCAAGTGCCTTAAATGCTATACTATTTATCTGGCCTGTCCCACTTTTACCTTTTTTTGTGTGTGTGTTTTGGTTTGGGGCCACACCCAGTGTTGCTCAGGGGTTACTCCTGGCTCTGCACTCAGGAATCACACCTGGTGGTGCTTGGGGGACCATATGTGATGCCAGGGTTTGAACCCAAGTAGATCACATATGGACAAGTACCCTATCCACTATAATATCTCTCTGGCCCCACTTTTACTTTCTTTTGGGAATTACTTACCCCAGGTTTGGATAAAGGTGATTCCGAAATGGAATGCAGATAAGTGGACAAAAAAATGGACCCTTGGCCCCAAATAGCTCAACTGGCTGGAGTCTATGTTTTGCATGCAGGAGGTCCGTCCAGGTTGGGTTCCATCCCTTGTACCAAATGATCCCCTGAGCCCTCTAGGAATGACACTCTCCCTTCCCCACAGCAGCCAGGGAACTAGGAGTACCTTCAGAGCAACAGCTATGGCCACAGAACAAAATGCTTATACCCTATTAGTACGGATATACATTGGTAGAGTCTCTACGGAAAACAGCATGGAGATCACTTTAGAAGAAAAAGCGAAGGGCTAGGGAGCTAGCTTAATGGTTAGTAGTGCATGCTTTGCTTGCAGGGGCCTTGAATTTGATCCCCACATTGCATGTCCTCTTAAGACCCCTGGGAACAACCTCCAAGCACTATCAGGTGTATTTCAAAAGCAACAAAAACAAAAGTACCCAAAAGATACACTGTATGATCCAGCAGTATCACTTCCGGGTATTTATCCAAAGATAAGAGAACACTGATTTTTTTTTTCTTTTTTGGTCACACCTGGAGATGCACAGAGGTTACTCCTAGCTCTGCACTCAGGAACCACTACTGAGGGTGCTCAGGGGACCATATGGGATGCTGGGAATTGAACCCAGGTCAGCTGCGTGCAAGGCAAACGCCCTACCCACTATGCTATCGCTCCAGCCCGGAGAACACTGATTTGAAGGAGTAGAACTCTGTTCGTAGCAGCATATGCACGCTAACCAAAACATGGAATTATAACATATTTACAGTTGCCTAGATGAAGAAACTGTGGTAATGTGGGAGAACACTGGGTTAAGTCCCTGGCACTAAAAGGAACATGTGGTAAATGTACTCAGTGGAATACTATTCAGCTATTAAAAGAGATGAAGTCATATCATTTGCAGCTCCGTGAATGGAACTTGAACTTGAGATGATTATGCTAAGGGCAATAAGTCAGGAATGAAGACAATTATGGATGTTCATCTGTGTGGAATGTAACAGAACAAAAGGACTGGCAAAACAAATAACCTCTGATTGTAAAAAGCGTAGTAGGTTAGTATAGGGGAGAGGGGAGGGGAGGAAAGGGTAGAGGAGCCATTTTAATAGTGTGATGGCACTGGAAATTGGAAGGTGGGTCCAGGGGAGTCTGAAACACATGTAGAGGTGTGAAGCTATATTCATGATTGGGGTTCACACTCAGTGGTGCTCAGGAGCTGCTCCTGGCTCTGGGCTGGGGGTTGGGGGTTACACTTAGCACTGCTAAGGGATCCTGTGGTGTTGGGGGTCACAACGAGGGTTCTGGCATGGAAGTATGTGCCACTAGCGTTTGAGCTATCTCTTGGCCCCTCTTGAAATTTGATAGAGTTGTAAATCTGTGAAATTCATGATTATTATGTACTTTGGCTTTGGGGCCATACCTGGTGGTATCTGTGGTTACTCCTGGCAGTGCTGGTGGGGCTCAAGCTACTTTTTAAAGTGGAAAATGTCATACTTGCCTTGATGTAGTTATGAATGAATGAATGACCTCTCTTAAGATCAGTTTTCTCTGGACTGGAGTGATAGTACAGCAGGTAGGCAGTTTGCCTTGCATGCCACCCTGGGTTTGATCACCGGAATCCCATATGGGCCCTGGATGCAGAGAAGGACTAAGCACTGAGCACTACAAGGTGTGGCTCAAAATCCCAAACCCAAACTGAACCGAAACACCTTAAAACACCAATTTTGTTTTCTCTTGTAGTTTTCCTAGTAAGTTGGTATTATTATTTTCCGAATTAGCTTGAAACAGGAGTAACTTTTTTTTTTTTCTTTTTGGGTCACACCTGGCGATGCACAGGGGTTACTCCTGGCTCTGCACTCAGGAACCACCCCTGGCCGTGCTCAGGGGATCATATGGGATGCTGGGATTTGAACCCGGGTAGGCCGCGTGCAAGGCAAACGCCCTACCCGCTGTGCTATCTCTCCAGCCTCGAAACAGGAGTAACTTTTGATTCTCTTTTCCCCTTATTGCCTATTCTCAAACTCTTGAATCTTCATCCTTTTTTTCTTTTTAATAAACTTGATCTGTAACCATTTAAATTCAATACATGTTCATCTGCCATGACATTCCACGTCTACAAGGTTTAATTTGTATTTGGGTCATATTCAGTGGTGCTTAGGGCTACTCCTGGTTTGGTTGGAGGGATTCACCCATTGTGGCTGGCACTGTGCTTTGGTATCTGTTTTTAGGTATCTGCTTGGCCCTGAATACAATCTTAAACACAGATTCTTAAAATTCTTGTTTTTAGTTTAGTCTGTTTTTGATCCTTACAGAAATTCTTTCACTGAGTTAATTTTTCATATAACTTTGTAGTTGATATTCATAGAGTTGAGTTCACATTTGAATAGCTTTTTTTTTTTGATCACACCCGGCGATGCACAGGGATTACTCCTGGCTCATGCACTCAGGAATTAACTCCTGGTGGTGCTCAGGGGACCATGTGGGATGCTGGGAATCGAACCCAGGTTGACCGAGTGCAAGGCAAACACCCTGCCCGCCGAGCTATCGCTCCAGCCCCTGAATAGCTTTTTTTTTTTTTTTTTTTTTTTTTGCTTTTTGGGTCACACCTGGCGATGCACAGGGGTTACTCCTGGCTCTGCACTCAGGAATTACCCCTGGCCATGCTCAGGGTACCATATGGGATGTTGGGATTTGAACCCGGGTCGGCCGCGTGCAAGGCAAACGCCCTACCCGCTGTGCTATCTCTCCAGCCCCCTGAATAGCTTTTTGTGAGGGGAGGTTTGGACTACACTTTTCTGTGCTGAGGGCTTACTGTTGGCTCTGTGCTGGGGGATCAGTCTTGGAGGGGGTTAGTGCCAGGGATTAAACCCCCTCCCACCCAACCCCACTGGCTGCATACAAGGCAAGTGCCCTACCTGCTGTATGATCTCTCCAGCCCCTCATTTTGTATTTTTATGTTTTGGACCACCTCCACTTGCTTGCCAGCTGCTCATAGCTTGGTGCTTCATGTTCACTCCCAGTAGTACTTGTCCTTGGCAACCTGGACCCCCCTCAGAGCTCAGTCCTTTGAACTCTTATTTCCACTTGCCCTGAGTAGAATTCTGGTGTGAATATGCCATCAGTTATTCCTCTGTTGATGATGGTTTGTATTTTTTTTTTTTAGTCTATCACAGATAACCCATGCTATTAGTGTGGTGAGTTCTCACTGAGCCTTTGGGTGTCCATTCTACCTATATTCACTCATTTAGCTTAATTTTTTCATTTAACTTTGTTGTTGACTTCCATTCATAGTTGATTCCGTTGCTGAAATCAAACCTGGGGCATCACCCAGCCAAAGTCAGGGCTCTGCCAGAGAGCCACATCCCAAGCCTCAGTCACATTGCTTTAAATCCTGCCTGTATACACTTAAGTAAACCACATGTACTTATTTAAATGTAAATTAGCTAAAGTTAACAGTTCACTTTCCTTAGTCACTCTAGCCACAGTTCAAGTCCCCTGAGGCTTGTGGCTACCATATGGGGCAGAGCCTACGTAATGCTTTTCCTTTGTCACATAAGCCCTATGAAACAGGTCCAGAATGTAAATCTCTTAGCCAGAACCTTTCCCCAGAATTTCAGATATAAGTAACAGACTTGCTACTCAACATTTTCCCTTATATGGCCAGTATATAACTTCTCAAGACCGATCTCTAGATATCAAAACCTGCTCCTTTCATAGCTTTCCCACAATTCCTATTCCTTGGTCTTCGGGGCAGGTCTTTGTGGACCATTCCAGGCCATCTGGGCACTGTCCTAGGGCTCATCGCTGGCCAGTGGGGTCACACTTGGCAGTGCCTGGCGGGAGAGGCCTCAGCTGATGGTATTGAGGAAGGGCAAGATGGTTTGGGGCATCCAGCTTAGACCTAGCACTTGCTAAGCAAGTGTTCTACCACTTGAAGTATCTTCCTAACGCACTCTGTTCTTCTTTTCTTTGGGGGGGGGGGTTCACACCCAGCGATGCACAGGGGTTACTCCTGGCTCTGCACTCAGGAATTACTCCTAGCGGTGCTTGGGGGACCATATGAGATGCTGGGAATTGAACCTGGGTCTGCCGCCTGCAAGGCAAACGCCCTACCTGCTCTATTATTGCTCCAGCCCCTCTATTCTTTTCTTGGGTGGGGGACAGAGGTGGTGGTGCTTGGACTATAGCCAGCAGTGCTCAGATCATATTCCTGGCTTTGTGTCAGGAGACTGTATGTAGTATATGGTGCCAGGAATTGAACCTGGTTGGCAGATGCAAGGCAAGCTCCTTAATTCTGCACTCCTGCCCACCCAGTTGGTTAGGCCCCAGTTGGTTAGGCTAACAACTTGGAGTGTTCCTTAACTTTGTTCTCATATCGCATATCCAGTTATCATACAGTGTTTATACTGGATTTCATATAGATTCACAGTAAATCTTCCCTTGAATTGAGCCTTTTTTGCATATGCAGCTGCTGCTTTTTTTTTCCTGCTACAGTGTCCTGTTCCCGATGACCTGTCCCCTTTCAAACCAAGTTCCTATACCTAACTATAAAAACTAAGAACTATAAAAAAGTGTTGGAGATGCACTCCAACCTCTAATTATTAGAATCATGCCTTAGTTTCCAGTTATGTTGCCTTTTAGAGAATGGAAATGGCAAGTTTTGAGCAAAAATTGAATCGTTTTGACAAGGACTCTTCACGTCCGGGACCCCATGTCCCTGGGCATATTTAACCAGCACTGACTTACTGGTTTCTTCCCATGTGCCTACACTGCTAGTTGTGCTCATGACTGCTCCGGTAAGGCCAGTCTGGGTGGGGGACAGAGGCTCCACTGGCTCCTAATGTGACTTTGTGGTGGGGGGAGGGGATTTGGGGCTACAGCTGCTGTGCTCAGGGCTTCTCCTGGCACTGTGATCAGGGGTCACATGTAGCGCTTAGGGAACCATAATGCGATGCCAGGAGTCGAGCCTGAGGAGCTTGCTTGCAGGCAAGTGCCCTACCTGCTGTATTCTCTTTTGCCTCCCTATTTGACTCTTGACTGGCAAACTAGATGAGGACAAAAAAGCTGTGGAGCCCAGAATTTAAGGATTTATTCAATAAAGGTCGTCAATTCCCGAACATTGGTTGGAAGGCAGACCACAAATCAGGCTTCTGTAACCAGCAATATTTGAAGATGACATTTTTTCTCAGAACCGGGGTGGAACTGATATCGGTGGAACTGATCAGCCTCTGTGTCCAGAATGAGTATTTGTGTGCAACCTTTTTCATGTCCTTGTGTTTCCAGGATCATGAAGCATCTGTGAGAAAGTATGTTCCACATGTGAAATTAATTTTGAGTTTAAAGATATGCTGACTTTAGCATTCTTTTTATTATACTTGAAGGAACTTGTCTAGTTCAAATCCTGGCTTAGGGTTCCAAGAAAAGAGTACAGCAGTGGGGAATTCGCCTCGCCCAGCAGCTCAATCCCCAGCGTTGCAAATGGCCCTCGAGTCCAGCCAGGAGTAACCCAGCACTTCTGAGTATGGCCCCAACTGCCTCCCCGCCTCCTTGGCCCCCCAAAAAAATTCAAACAAATATCCCCTGGGTTAGAAGTTTTTTGTTTTTTGATGTAAATGTGGAAAATTAGGAAGACTGTTTGAAGCTTAATCCTTTTCCTTGTAGTCGGATTACATGAACAGTTGTCACTCTTAATTGGTTGGTTGGAGTGCCAGGTTTTATTTATTTGGAGGTGGGTGGGCTTGGACCACGGAGGGTGATGCTCAGAGGTAACTCCTGGCTCTGCACTCAGAAATTACTCCTGAAATTACTCCTGGCAGTGCTCAGGGGAACAGATGGGATGCCGTAGGCAAGCGCCCTACCCAGTGTACTCTCTCTCCAACCTCTGTTTATAATTTTTATTTCATTTGGTGTGTGTACTCTCTGGTGCTCAGGGGCAGCTCCTCCCAGCTCAGTGCTCTGTCTCGCTGGGTGGAGTGGGGGAGGAGGTGGAGGATGGGAAGGGGGACCCTGGGGAGGGGGGCAGGAGCTCAGGACTTCCCGTGTGCCAGGTGTGTGCTGTGCTGTTAGAGCTGTCTCCCCGGACCTTGAGTTTTATTTTTATTTACTTTATTGGTATATTTTTGATACATATTGGCAATGCTGGGGATCAAGCCCTGACTTCACAGCAGGTACTCCGAGGGAGCCACATCCCTGACCCAGTTTGGGTATTTTCCTTGTGGGGGTCATTCCCTGGGGTGCTCCCTCGTGTCAGCCTGTGCTGTGTGGTCCTTTGAGCTAGTTCCCTGGCTCTCGGGTGTTATTTTTAAATCTTAACTGGGGGCTTAAAGTAATTACTAAAAAACTTATTTTCACATAATTTTAATGAATAAATTTACAATATTTAATATACTTTTGATATTAGCTACGTTGACTCATTGCTGTATTTACATGGACCTCCTGTTTTTGTGGCCAGGATGACAGCAACAGAAATAATTGTCTCAGGACACACCTGAAGAGGTGTAGATAATTGCCCTGTTAATTGGACTATTATTTCTTGGTGAGCCTTTGCTTAGGTGCCTGTTTGATGTGGATAGCTACTTCCCATTATCCCAGTGATAATTATTTCCAGGATAACTTTTGCTGGAGATGCAGTCGTTATGTATCTCTTAGCCCCTCAGTTTGATAAAATTTTCCAAAACTACAACAAAATTTATTTGCAGCAAAGAAGTGTTCAGCTTTGAGGAGGTTTCACAGACTGAACGTACCTACCTATGGAATAAGCGGCTCCCGAAGCGCCCCTCTCGCTTCCTTCTAATTACAGCCTCCTACCCACCCTGCTGGCCCCTGTCCTGGCATAGGGGACTCGGTTTAATTTGTTCTTGCCCTGTTGGTAAATGGTAGGGTGCAGTTATTTACTCTTGCATCTAGCTTCTTCCTCCCAGCTAGCTTCAGGAAGTTCTGTTCATACTGTACTTTGTTCAAGACCACTCGTCTCCATTGCTGTGGATAAGTCCGTCTCGGACTATATCAGATGTAGCGTGTGTTTTCACTGCTCATGGGCATCCCATCCTTCTGGTTTTGGCTTCTCGCCCCTCCTGGTTTTGGCGGTCGTGATTAGTATTGCTGTGACATATAAGTGCTTTTTGGGGGTATATCTCATTCATGAATGGGTAGGTTGAGTTGTCAGCTTGAGTATATACTGCCAGTTTCTGAAAATGCTTATGCCGCTTTGCATTCCCAGTAGCCGTGTGTATGAGAGTTTGGGCTACCCTGTGCTTTCTCACTTGGATTTTTCCACGTTCTGTTTTGTTTTTCCCATTTAGTCTTTCTGGTAGATATTTAGTGGTCACTGTCACTGTCATCCCATTGCTCATCGATTTGCTTGAGCGGGTACCAGTAAACGTCTCCATTGTGAGACTTGTTACTGTTTTTGGCATATTGAATACGCCATGGGTAGCTTGCCAGGCTCTGCCATGTGGGCGAGATACTCTCAGTAGCTTGCCGGGCTCTCCGAGAGGGGCGGAGGAATCGAACCCTGGTTGGCTGTGTGCAAGGCAAGATACCCGCTATGCTATCTCTCCAGCCCAGATATTTAGTGGTACTTCAGAAAATCATAGCAAAAATCACTGTGAATTTGAGGCATCTTGGGCCTTTCATGTCACATGAGGCTCCTGGAGCCACTAAAGTATTGCTTGTTTCTGGAGTAGAGTTCTTGGCTGGGCTGGGGGAATTGTCAGTCTGCACCCAGAATTGGCAGATGCCCCTAGAGAAGGAAACAGCTGGGGGGCCTGAATTTCACTTCATCCATTCCTCCTTGCCTTCACATTTCCTCATCGTATCTGAAAATGGGATTTTGTGATTTATCATTTTTTTCTTCCGATTTTGCAGGTCAGTCAGATGATTCTGGTCTGTGATATCCCATCTAAAGTTGTCTAGACATTCTTAGAAATCTCTGTGCACCACAACCATGTAACCTGTGGGAAATGTTAGGTTTTTTTTAAAGCCCGTTTCCTTCTCCTTCCCCACCCTCTTTCTGTTCCTGTGACTTAATGTTTGCTTTTCAAATACAAACCCCAGAGCCCTACCATGCTCACTGTAGTACTTATTCTCATGTTCCCTTTTGTGCATCAGAAAATCTTTATACTCTTGTCTCTTAAAACCTACAGTTTAGCTCTGACATACATTCTCCTTTTTATGTTTATTTTAGTTCTCTTTTGGTGACCCTGGGTCTAACTCAGGGCAGGGCCTCAAGCTGTGAGGCTTCCCCTCCTTTTCATGTTTTATCAGCAAAGTTTTGTGAGATAATATGGTTCTCAGCAGATTAGAAGCTTATTATAGGGAAGAAGGAGTTAAAAACTGAAAACCTTTTGGATTTTTATTTTATTTTTTTACTTAATTGGATTTCTTTTGACAAAAGATTGTATTTCTTTTGACTGATGTGAATTCTTGTTTGGGGGACGGTGAGGGAGGAGAAATGGGGTCAGGGAAGGGCTGTGGGTGTTAGTCGGAGCTGGGGGAGAAGGCGATATATGATTTCCTTAAGCACCACCTTTGCTCCTCCCCTTCCCACGCTTCCTCTTTCTCTCCAGTTTCAGCTCCATCATAAATAACTAGTGTGAATGCCCTTGGGCAAGTTGCTTCATTGCTGGGCTTTTGTTTCCTCCTGGGATGGAGGAGAATGACCTTCCCTGGTTGCTGTGACCTACTATGTAGGGAGAATGGAAAAATTAAATGAGCTATTTTATAAAACCTGTAGGACACTTTAAAAATGGGAGTGATTGTTAGGATTCGTTTCATGCAGTCACAGCTGTCTCACATTTATTTTCCAGCAGCCCGAAGGCAGCCTGCAGGATAGTTTGAAACACTGAGTCCTAAAACTACAACTCTAAGAAATCTTGGGGAACTGCATGGCAAGTGGTATGAAGTGGTGGGCAGCTGAGAGATGATACAGAGCTTTTGTGCTTGCCTGGAATGTATTGGCCCCGGTTCACCACCACACATGGTTCCCCAGCACCTCCCTGGGTGACTTCTGAGCACAGAGCCAGAAGTAGCCCCTGCCTGCCAGATGTGGCTCCCCAAATCCCCAAAAGCAAACAAAAGAGAGGTAGAAAGTGGAGACTTTATTCATTTGCTTCTGTCACTTGTGGACTAAACCACCATTGACTTGAATACATCAAAATCACACAGTTTGCTGTAACACTTAAGTCTCAGAATTACACTGCTGTAGGATTTCTTTACATTGAAACTATCCCTATTCATGTGAGGTTTCATTTTCTTTTTTCTTTTTTAATTATAAATTTCTATCCAAAGTGCTGAGGTATCCTAACAGAGTTAGAAGGGCTGGCATTTTAACTAGAACAAAGCCAGAGCATGTCCTCAGAAGAAAATAATGTTCAACTGGCTCGGTTTTAGTTTATAACCTTTAACCTCTAGCTGGCATATGAAATAGTCATGGGGACATGGTTCCCTGAAGCACGTCAGTATTTTATATCAAGGAACACAGTGTTTGGAAATCTGTGCTTCTAAACTATATTCGTAATTTGAGATCCTAGGTTCTCATGTCACTACTACCACGATACTCTCTCTACTTACTGCTGGTGCAGAAAGGGTATTTGTGGGACTGGAGTGATAGCACAGGAGGGTAGGGCATTTGCTTTGCACGTGGCTGACCCAGGTTCGATTCTCAGCATCCCATATGGTCCCCTGAGCACCACCAAGAGTAATTCCTGAGTGCATGAGCCAGGAGTGACCCCTGTGTATTGTCGGGTGTGATCCAAAAAGAAAAAAAAAAGGGTATTTGTGATATGGTTCTGAGTCCAGGCATTGTCTCTCTGGGTGCTATGTCACCTTATATTTACCTGCACCATAGGTAAGCTTCAATTTCACCTATGGTTTTGGGGGTGGGTGGATGGATTCCACAGAAAGGAGATTTGGGTTTCTAATTTGACCATTAGCACATCATTTCACCTGCCCGAGTTTATAGGTCATTCATTTGAAAAATAAAAATGGATCAGTTCTCACTTTAAAATATCTGGGGTGGGGATGGAGTGATAGCACGGCAGGTAGGGCATTTGCCTTGCACGCAGTGACCTGGGTTTGATTCCCAGCATCCCATATTGTCCCCTGAGTACTGCTAGGAGTAATTCCTGAGTGCATGAGACAGGAGTAACCCCTGTACATCACCGGGTGTGACCCAAAAACCAAAAAATAAAAATAAATAAATAACTATATCTGGGTCTATTGGTTAGATAGGCAAAGAAAATGCAACACTTCTCTATTAAATAGGCTATGAACTATTTAAAGAGCTAAGACTGATGCATATCATCTGAATAAAAGTATTTACATGAAGCTTTTTTTTTCTTGCTATGAGACCTTGAAATTAGTGGATTTGGAGATCAGTTTTTGTGAACCAGCAATTTAGGTCTTAATAGTTTAGGGCTAGATAAAAAAGTTCATGTTTTTAGTTTTAGTTTCATTAGTATGTCAAACTTGATATTTTTTTCCAAAATATAGCTCTTTTTTTTGGGGGGGGGAGGGCACTCCCTCCCAGTGGTGCTCAGGTGTTAATCCTGGCTCTATGCTCAGGAATCACTCCTGGTGGGTTGAGGGGACCATATTGGGTGCCAGGGATTGGACCCAGGTCAGCCACATGCAAGGCAAGTGTCCTTCCCGTTGCAGTATCTCTCTGGCCCCTAAAAATATGCACCCCCTCCCCAGTTACTTGCCTTTGGTCACCCCTATGTTTTGTTTGGCTCTTCCTCACCTACTTTCCTTACTCTTGTATAGGGTAAGGTGCCCCCCACACTCCTTTGTGACTCTCTGTGCCCTAGGGACAATTTTGTCGCCATACTTACAAGCAAAGTCTGGGTTCCTTCAGAGCAAGGGATTTGGCACAGAAACTTAATATATATCACATGGTTTCTGGCCCTTAATAGGTCTCCTTAATTTTTTTTTTTTTTTTTGCTTTTTGGGTCACACCTGGCGATGCACAGGGGTTACTCCTGGCTCTGCACTCAGGAATTACTCCTGGCAGTGCTCAGGGGACCATATGGGATGCTGGGATTTGAACCCGGGTCGGCCGCGTGTAAGGCAAACGCCCTACCCGCTGTGCTATCTCTCCAGCCCCTCCTTAATATTTTTTTAAATGTGTGAGGTGGAGTGGATATAAGACTGCGAGCTAAGAAGTTAGTTTTGGGTCTTTTTTTTTTTTTTTTTTGAGAGAGAGAGAGAGAGAGAGAGAGAGAGAGAGAGAGAGAGAGAGAGAGAGAGAGAGAGAAACTGCACATGGAGAATTTAACCTCATCTAAGTTTGCTTTCTATCACTGAGCTATATTCCCTGCCCCAAAGCTGAGTTCTGATTAAAAACAAAAACCTGTTAACCTCATCTGTCTAAGTTTGCTTTCTACCACTGAGCTATCCCTGCCCCAAAGCTGAGTTCTAATTAAACAAAAAACAAAAACCTGTTTGCTCTAAGATCTTGGATGAATGATTTAGACTCTCTGAGCTTCCTGCAAGATAAGGGAACAGTTGGTCTAGAGACCTTGTTAAATGGTTCATAGTCTGCCCAGAAAGGATGGTATGATATCTAGTGGCCCTTTCTGCTTTTCCCATTTGATTTTATTCATTGTTTTCAATTCTGAACGAAACTAACAAAGAGTGCTGGGATTACTGAGTATCTCTCCAGTCGATCAGAATGTCAAAACAATTCTATGCCTTACTTTGAAGTTTCCAGTGTATGATCACATCCCTAAAATGTAAAGCAATTTCATTGCTCCTAAAATTTTGACTTTGACAAGTTAAAAATATCAAATAAATGTCTGGGAAAGCATTTGGGTTTGCACTAGCTTGTCATCTATCTAAAAGTCAAGAATACTTGCTTGCTATGGTGCTTATTTGTTGCGTGAACGTTCTGCAATCGGAGGCGCTGAGATAGGAACGCGGAAGAAATAATTACTGATTGGAGGACTAAGGCTCGCTCTGGCTCTTAGCAAAGGCAGAGGGCCTCGTGGACCTCCTTTTATTGATCATGGTACCTCTAAAGGGCGCAATATAGTGACGTCACCAAAGGCATCAAAAAATGGTACAGGGAGAACATTGAGACAATGGGAACATATTGTTTCCTGGAAAAGAATACAGAACTGAGAAGGGAAAGATACAAAACCGAAACTGAAACCTACAGGCACCTGGATACAAAACCGAAACTGAAACCTTCTTCAGGCACCTGGATTTACATCCCAAAGACTAGGCTGTGCTTGCCACTTCAAATACAAACTGGGCAGGCACCTGAAATCTGCATCCCAAAGACAAAGCTGGGCCTGCACCTGAAATCTACAATTTACTATATCAAAGGTCAGGCCTGGCTAACACCATCTGCATGTCAAAGACCAGCCAGGCTTCTGTGAGAGAAGGAAAAACTGCTCTTTTCAGTATTCTGAAATTATTTTTCTGAAGGCAGCTTGAAGGGGGAAAATGTTCAGCTTCATCCAAACCAGTCAGGACACACGAGAAGTCTCGCCCATTTTCATGGGTCCCTATGTTCCTGTCCGTAGTACGGTACAGTATACATGGGCTCGCCCTGGTAGCTCAGTCCAGCCCCAACACTTATTGGAGAGCATTTGTAATAAAATAAATTACTTTTGAAGGCTTATGCTAATGAGGGAGCTGAGATGAGACGGGATAGACATGTGATCTTGAGTATAAATGCAGACACAGGCCAGCTGGTGATGAGCTCATCATTGGAGGAGGTGTTCCGTATCACTGTCTTCAGCTCTGCAGGTGAGAATCAGATTGTTGGAGAACTTGGTGTTAGAGGTAAACCGGACTATGTCGATTCAGTGTGGGGATTCGTCTTATTGTTACCTTTGTTAATGTTTCTTTTGGCTTTCATGTCCTCAACAAGTTATGGTATTTGATTGGGAGTATTGCCAGCTAGGAAATTTATAGCAATCTGTGATCTTATGAACAAATAAAAGTGGTCGGGTAGATTTTTTTGTTTGACATGTAGCCTAAATCCTTCTTACTCTCAGCCATCTCAGGGATACTAATCAGTCCTAACTTCTTTGGCCAAATGAATTATATCCATTATAGTGATGAACTCGGATCATTTATTTTTCTTTTAAGAAAAGAAGGTCTGGGGAACTCAAGCAATTGTATAGTGGGTAGGGCAGTTGCTGACCAGGTTTGATTCCTGGCACCACATACGGTTCCCCAAGCCTATTGGAAGTGATCCCCGAGTGCAAAATAAGGAGTAAGCCCTGAGCACTGCCGGGTGTGGCCCTCAAATAAAAAACCAAAACCAAGAAAAAAAAAAAACCCTCAATAATATACCGCATCTTAAAAATTGAAAATGAAAATCTGGAGAAGGGAAGTTGTGTTTTAAATATGGAATATAGATAGCCTCTGTTGCTGGTAGCGATCTTAACTAATGAATTTTTCATTTCCTGAGTATGACAGTTTGTCCTACTGAAGTGAGCTATGTTTCATCTCTTCACTGTAGTTGTGATAATTGGACAGAAGTTGTAGAGCTCCATCATTGTCATCACCCCCTATTGTACGGTAATCTTTTGGGATTCTGGGTTTCCCTAGTTCAGAGGAGCTTGAGAAACACGGTAAAAGGAATTGGATGTAAGCAAATGATAATGGAGCCAAAATAGCCACTGTCCTTTACTCTTTCCCCCTGGAATCTTTCCTTAGAAACTCAACTCCTTTCCCTCTCTCCAGGTGGGCCTTGCAGTTAGTTACTTCAGATTTCTTTGTGGTTTACACTGTTGCCTTTTAATGCTTTTATGGTTGGGGGGCTCTAATGGATGCTGCCTTGTGCATTTCGTTTTTAAACGTTTTATTTTATTGAGTTACCATGAGATATAGCATTACAAAGCTGTTCGTGGTTGGGTTTCTGTCATACAACGCTCCAACATCGGTCCCCACCCCCAGTGTAATTTCCCAGCACCAATGTCCCCAGTTTCCCACCCACCCTCACCCCTGCCTGCCTCTATGACAGGCACCTTTCTGCTCTCGCGCTCTCTCTCTCTCTCTCTCTCTCTCTCTCTCTCTCTCTCTCTCTCCCTCCCCCCCCTCTTTTTCTCTTTCATTTTAGGCATTATGGTTAGCAACACAGATGCTGAAAGGTAATCAAGGTTATCATGTGTATCCCTTTACCTACTTTCAACACTCAGTTCCTGTTAGAGTGATCAACTAATGCTGTCATAATGGCAGCATTATGTCCTCTATCTTAACTGCCCTCCCCCCCACACCCTTGTGGTAATTTCCAACCATTAGCCAGTCCTCCTGGCTCGTTTTTCCGTTTCCCCTGGCTTTAGATATTAGTTTCTTACTGTTTTGTTTTGTTTTTTTAATATCCCCCTTGTGTGTTTCTTAATGTTGTTGCTATGTCAAAACTTTTCTTTTTTGGTGCTGTTGGGGATCAAACTGAGGGAGTTTGCAAACTCCTATATGCAAAGCATGTGTTATACCTAGCCAAAGTATCAAGGAACAAACCAGAATTTACCCAATTCAGGAGTGCTGTAGTCTCTGTATTATCTCTTCGGCCCTATGCCTTATTTTATTCATTTATTCATTTATTGCTTTTTGGGTCACACTCGGCGATGCTCAGGGGTTACTCCTGGCTCTGTACTCAGGAATTATGCCTGACCATGCTCAGGAACCGCATGGAATGCTTGGGATTGAACCCAGGTTGGCCACTTGCAAGGACGTCCTACCCTCTGTACTATCTCTTTGGCCCCAGCTATGCTTTATTTTTCAAGAAAGTATTTTTACTATATATAAAGCAAGATCTAGGGCTTGGGGATATAGCTCATTTGTGAAGTGCTTACTTTGAAGTATGAGAACCTGGGTTCTGTCCCTAGCACCACCTAGATAACAAACACAAAGAGGGGCTGGAAGGCAGCTCAAAGTGCTGGTTCAGTCAGAGTTTGATCCCAGGTACTGCATGCTTCGCTGAGCTCCGGGAGAGATACCTCTCACTCCTACCCCAGCACTATTGGCTGTGGCCCCAAAACCAAAACAAATGAGGCAAGATTTAGCATTGTGTAAAGTACTGTGTGAGTTTTTAAAAAATTGACATTGGGCAGGGGAGATGAGTCCATGGGTTAGTGCAGATGCCTTGCAGGTGTCTGACGTCTGACCCTGGTCTGATCCCTGGGACCACATGGTCTCCCTGAACATTGCTGGGTAGAACTCCTATCTATGGAGGGTTTTTTGTTTGTTTTTGGGGTCACACCTAGCTGTGCTTAGGGCTTATTCTTGGTACTGCACCCAGGGATCTCTTACTCCTGGTGCTACAGTGCTTAGGGGACCATATGAGGTGACAGAGTTTGAACCTGGGTCAACCATGTCCAGGGCAAGTGCTTTACCCACTGTTTTAGCTCTTTGATGTATTGTTAGAATAGTAGTTATAGGTGATTTCAGAGGAAGGTATTCTAATAAAAACAAAATGGATTTTTCCTTCCCTTAACCCTCAGAGATTTTCTTGCAAAAATATTTTATTCAAAAACGATTGTGTACATATGTATATCTCCTCTGATCTACCTACAGACATAGGTGTGCAGGGCCAGGAATGCAACTCAGTAGTAGAGCACATGCTTTGCATGTATGAGACCTTGAGTTAGATCTTTGGCTCTGTAATAAATAGGTAAATAAATAAGTAGATCTAGATATATATTGGTTGAGGTTTTGGTTTGTTTGGTTTGGAGAGTCACACTCAGCGATGTTTGGGAAGCCTCTGGCATGCCAAACTGTCTGTTCAGCTCCCTGACCTAGCTATCTGTCCCTATATGTTGGTCCTCAAGGAACGGTCAGATCCATTTGTTTTGTCTTCCAAGCAAAAAGCAAATAAGCAAATACAGGATCATCTTTATTCTTTTCAGGTGTTTTTATTTTCATATAAATGATATATTGACCTACTGATAATAGCAAGGTTTTTTTTTGTGTGTGTGTGTGAGGGGGGGTTTGCTTAGTTTTGGGGTGAGGGGTAGGGGGTCACTCCCAGCTCAGTGATTAGGGAAGTAGCTCAGGAACAGTGCAGGGTGGCGTGGGGGAGTTTGAACCCTAGACTCTAATCACTCCTGGGAAACTTGCACTCCAGCCCTTTGAGTCATCTTTCTGGTTCCAGTTGTTTTGTTTCTTAAGCAATATTCAACATAGACAGAAATAACTTGGTGTCAGAAACATGTAACATACCCCAGACTCTGGAAAAATCCCTTCACTGAACTGGTACTGCTTCAGAATGACCCTGTCTGATGATGATGTCCTTCCCATCACTTTAACTCCAGCTTTTCTAGAGAAGAAAGGAAAGGTCTGCCAGAGGAAGGTACATCCTTTTAAGAAAAATGATCAAACATCTCCATTAAATTTATCCTGAGTTGTTTCTGCTTGAATATTCGACTTGGTCAAGTAACAAAAATTTTTTCAATTAGGAAGATAACCAGTTCTGTTTGTTGTATCTTTCCTTTTTCTGTCTCCATAGAACAGCGCATAGCCCAAGTCTCTTAATGTGCTTTAGGAGGTCACAGGATTATTCCTATGAGGATTCTTAGTGTTTGCGTTCCAGATCTGCTGCATCTTTGTCTTCAGGTTGAGCAATGTTTTGGCTGACTCAGTAATAATTCTTATGTAATCTCTTACCTCATGTGCTCTAGTAGATAACTCTGAAATAGGTACAGAAGCAGTTATCAGTCATCGAAAGATATTCTAGGTCAATAGAATGGCCATCTCATGGTCTAACCCATTCTTTTTTTGCTTTTTGGGTCACACCTGGCAATGCACAGGGGTTACTCCTGGATCATGCACTCAGGAATTACTCCTGGCGGTGCTCAGGGGACCATATGGGATGCTGGGAATCGAACCCGGGTGGGCCGCATGGAAGGCAAACGCCTTACTTGCTGTGCTATTGCTCCAGCCCCGGTCTAACCCATTCTGTCTCAGATCTCTAGGTAAATACAAAAATCAGTATTGTTAGTATTTCAGGCTTGAGATATGACTTGGTGGCAGTACACATACCTCCCATATGTGAGGCCCTTGGTTCAATCCCAGGCCCCCTACCGTGTGTGTGGGGTGGGGTGGGGGGGCGGTTGAAGAGGAAGAGGGAGGGAGGGAGAGAGAGATGGAGAAGTGGGAGGGAGAGAGAGGGAAGGAAGGAGAGAGAGACAGAGAGAGACAGGGAGACAGTGGGTTGGGAGGGGGAGAGGGAGAACAATACAATGGTTAAGGTGTCTGCCTTACATGCCAGGAGTGATCCCTGAGCACTGGTAGTGTCACCCAAAATCCAAAACAAACCATATATAAGAGAAATAACAAACATCTCTTAAATTTCTGAGTTGTTTCTGTTCGGGATTTCAACTTGACCAGGTTACAAAGATTACTTGGAATTAGGAAGATCCATTTTTATTTGTTATGTTTTTCCTTTTACTGACTTCATATGTATAAAGAGTGAGATCTAAAAGGGAGGAAAGAGGAATACATGGTGGATAAACTTTATAAAAAGTTCCCTTCAGATCTTTTCTCTCTTCCCTTCCCTTGATTGCTGCTGCTGTGTCTTGAAGTAGCATACACAATTAATTGCTTGGATATGGTGCTTTCTCTGGGGGGATCACATCTGGTTTAGGGCCTCACTAGGAGGAGGAAGGAGGTCGCTTAATTTTCACTGTGGTACTGACACATATGCACATCAGGGTTGTTCTCGGAGGTTGTGGTTCTCAACCAGGATTCAATTCCTTTTTTATATGATGATGTATTTTATTGGTTTGCTTGGTGTTATTTGTTGTTGTTTTAAAAGAAATCACAGCCCAATAATTGAAAACAATTTTATTTTCTTCTTTAGTTTCCAAAAAACACCTTACAGCAAAATGAATAACCCGGCTATCAAGAAACTAGGAAATCACATTATCAAATCTCCTGAAGACAAGCGAGAATACCGTGGGCTTGAGCTGGCCAATGGTATTAAAGTACTTCTCATCAGTGACCCCACCACGGATAAGTCATCAGCAGCACTCGATGTACACATAGGTACTATGATTGAAAATTGGGATTTTCAGTTGTTCTCTTTCATTGTCTAATGTTGATATTTAATAGAAACTCTCCCATATTGATGTAAACGAAATCCTCGTAAATACCGTTTTTATACACCTTATTTTGTGAGGAACCCTGTATAACTAACAGTGCACAGTGATAAAGTCAATACATTTACCAGGAAGGCTGTCATATTAGGCTCCCATAGAAGGTGACCAGACGGCAAGGAAATTTACTGCCATCCTTTATAGTAACAACTCTTATTGCTTTCCTTTGCAGACATTTTTTTGTATACTGAGAAACACCATATTTCTAGTTGTCCCCCTCTCATATCCTAGATTCTCTTGTACATAATTCTTTCACACTTACTCTTGCTTTAAAAGGTACCTCTTTCTTCCCATTGATTTGCTGTTCTAGTCTGGCAATGATATGAGCAGTTATACGCATGGGATAGAGTGACATGGGATCTTTGTAAATGGGGATGAAGTGACAGTTTCATCCTGCCTGCATGGTCTCAATATTGCTTTCAAAGAAAATGAATAGATGAAAGGTACCTTCATAGGACCTGGAGTGATAGTATAGAGGGTTAAGTAGCCTTTGAGCACTGCTGGGTGTCTAGGTATGGCATGCAAACCAAAAAGTAAGTCAAGTTTGCTCCTTTACTGTTTCGGTGTTGGTTTTTGGGCCAGGTCTAGTGGTACTCAGGACTTCCTTGTGGATTTGGGGGACCATATGTGATGCCAAGGATCGAACCCGGGTTAGTGTTGGGCACCACAAGCACCCTCTCTGCTGTGCAATCTCTCCAGCTCTGATTTGCTTCTTTTCTTTTTTTTTTTTTTTTTTTGCTTTTGGGTCACACCCGGCGATGCACAAGGGTCACTCCTGGCTCTGCATTCAGGAACCACCCCTGGCTGAGCTCAGGAGACCATATGGGATGCTGGGACTCGAACCCGGGTCGGCCCCGTGCAAGGCAAACGCCCTACCCGCTGTGCTATCACTCCAGCCCCTGATTTGCTTCTTTTCTATTTATACATGTTAGTGAAGTTCAGTTTTTCCCTCTCTGAGACGCTCTTAACAAAATGATTGAGAGTTGAGGGAATTAGTAATCATTTCATGTTGAACAAATACCACATAATACAGTGAGTTTAGAGTTTTTAATTTATATTTACACAACTCCATGAGTTTGGTAACATAAAAAGTGACTGCGATAAGAGAAATCAAGTATTACATTGAGTTTCATAGCTTCTAGAGCTAGTAACCTTTAAACCTAGGTTCTAAGCACTATGCTTTAGTCTCCTACAATAAAATGTAAGAACTAGAAAATGCTAGCTCTTATAAAAGAGTGAGTTCAACTCGAAATTCCTGTTGAGAGAGGTTAAGTAATCCGCCCAAGGTTACCACCTAATTAATGTCTAAAGCACTGGGACTAGAGTCTGAACTGTTTCAGAGAAGCCTGTTGCAGGCTTTCTCTGATTGGATAGTTGAATTTGTCTCAGGAGTGACAGATCACCTGTAACTTTTTCGCTTGATAGCTTTTGGTATAAAAAATTATTTACATGTATTTTTCTCTTTCAGGTTCATTGTCAGATCCTCCAAATATTGCTGGCTTAAGTCATTTTTGTGAACATATGCTGTTTTTGGGAACAAAAAAATACCCTAAAGAAAACGAATACAGCCAGTTTCTCAGTGAGCATGCAGGCAGTTCGAATGCCTTCACCAGTGGAGAGCATACCAACTACTACTTTGATGTTTCCCATGAACACTTGGAAGGTGCCCTGGACAGGTAATGCTGAATTCACCCAACAAATTAGCCAACTGTGTGTACTTACCACATAATTATTATTTTTAAAAAGATGTCTTTGTAGCATTATATCTTAACAAAGGCCTTTTAACTAGCCCCTTTTTCCCTGTGTTTTATAAAAAAGAAGATGAGAGATGTCATATGTATGCATTGTGATAGAGAAAGAATAATGGTATGGCTTTAAACTAGCCTTTAGGCCTACAGAATATTTTATTGACTTATAAAGTCCTCAGTAGCCCTTCCCAATTCTAACTGGAGTGACATGCAAAGCATGTGGTGACATAAACAGCAGCAGTGTCATGGATCTCCTCTCCTGTTTGAGGATGCTAGGTGTTTGTTGGGTGCCTCTCTTCTCAAGGATATTCATCAGATTCAGATGTTTTGATCTGCTGTGTCAACTGGGATGATTAGGTTTTTGAGGGCGTGGGGTATTTGGGCCACACCCATCGGTGCTTAGGGACTTGTAGCTCTTGTGTTCAGGGATTACTCCTGGCGGGGCACAAAGGGAGCATATGGGAGGCCAGGGATCCAACCCAGGTTGGTTGTGTGCAAGGGAAAGGGCCTTACCTGCTGTACTATTTCTCTGGCTCCTTATCCTTACTTATTTATTTTTAAACAATTTAAATTAATTCCTGAACACCAAAAAATATTAATAGGGCAATGCCATAGATCCTGGATACAAGACTGGGTCACAGTAGTCCTTTGTTTATGCTAGCTTATGTTTCAGTCGTTTTGGCAGCAACTTTGAGGTATAATCATCTTTTTAAAGAAATTGTTCAAAATATTTGATTACATTTGATATTTGAATATCAGTCCCACCACCATATCTCCATCCCAAACCCCAAACCTTGTATTCCCAGAAGCCTGCTGTTAATGAATTCCCTAGGGGATTTAGGGATCATACACTGAATTCAGTTTTCTGCTTTGCAAATTCTATAGCAGCTGTTCATATACCAGTTTCTATATGATGGAGACAATGTAAATATGAACATATTCTAAAAAATTGTCATGTCATTGATTATGTCAGAATTACTGGGGTCATAATCATGACTCTGGACTATCAGGGACTCGAGGCTGCGTGTCCAAAACACCTTTTTTTTAATTTGTTTGACTGTAGACTCCAGATACATGGAGTTTCCTTGTGTATTGGCATGAATAAAGTACTTATCGCAATATGGTATGCATGGTGTGCTTAAAATAAATATCAAGTTAGAATATCACATAATGATGGATCTGTCCTCTTGGACAGCTGGTCTGTGAGATGCAATGCTGAGCTGTTTATAGACTCTAAAGTTTCTTTGACTGATTAGTAGTTCTACTAGACAGAACCTTTATTCTTGAATCCAGCTCAGTTTTTAAAAGAAAAAAAAATTCATATCTAAATAGAGCCTTTTAAAAGTCATCATCATCATCATCATCATCATCATCATCATCATCATCGCAGTTCTTGAGCAGTCTCAGTAATGTCTCCATTTGTCCTAGCTCTGAGATTTTAGAAGCCTCTCTTTACTCATCCTTTCCAGTGGTGCCGTATTGGAGGCTCTTTCAGTCTCAGGGGAGTGAGACCCATCATTGTTACTGATTTTGGCATAAGAATACACCATGGGGAGTTTTCAAGGCTCTCCCATGTGGGCAGGAAACTCTCAGTAGATTGCCAGGTTCTCCCAGAGGGAGAAGTAAGTTATAAGATGTCAGGAGCTTTGTTTTAAGTCTCTGGATGTTGGCCGTTGGTGGGATTACACGGTGCCGGGGGCAGTCCCTGGGTGTTACCGCCTAGCTACTGGAAAATGGGAAATCTGGGCTGAAGAGGCCCAGTCCCAATCTGAGCAGGTTTGGAGGTCTCAGTCCCGGGTCCCACACACCTTTTTAAAATTACTTTTAAAAGTAATTTTCTTAAATGTTTGAGGAGTGGGCTGGAGGGATGCCACAGGGGTTAAACTGCTTGCTTTGTATGATGCTGCCTATGGTCACATCCCTGGCTATGGTGTAGTCCTCTGAGTGCCACGAGGAGTGAGTCTTGAGCTCAGAATTAAGAGTAGCTTCTGGGTACTACTCTTGTACTACTCTTGGTGCCCCCCTTCAACAAAACCTGAATCTTAATGAAATGGCATCTGCAAACTATAAGGGACCATCTGGTATTGAGGATTCAGTCTGGGCCTCCTGCACGCAAAGCATGGGCTCCAGTCCATTGGGCTATCTCCCTGGCCCCTAAATGACAATAACTCTTACCTGACTATTGCCACCATATATCTGCCTTGACGTTGGTGCGTAGTGTGTATTTGGTCTTAATCCTGGCCCTGCCTCATAGCTCCTGAAACTCTGGTGATTTACTTCCTAAATAATGAACGCCTAACAGAGGTGTGTTTTGTTTTTTAAGGGTGTGACCTTGAGGATGTCTCTGAGGTAGTCCCCAAGATGGTTAGAGAATGGAAGTGGAGGAAAATCCAGCTTTATGATTACAGGGTTGAAACTGTCCACACCTTCAAGGAGGGGAGAAGGGCTCGGTCGCAGGTAGCCAGTGGGTTGATCTGTTGTGTAATTCAGCCTCCCAAATACCCAGAAGGACTCGAGCCAGTATCTTCCTCACAGGTGCCAGCGTGGAGGCTCTGACCTTCTCTCCCATTGTTTGCCCCATGTGTCACTTTCAGGTGATGGTAATCGAATAATCTAGTAAGCACAGAATTTCCCTGGGATCCTGTAAACTACTTTAGCAAAATTCATTGAGGGAATGTGTGGGACCCTCTGAGCTTTGACCCGGAGACAGATGACAGCCTGGGTCTGTGATTAGGTCTGAAGTAGGGAGAGGGTTGAAAGTCTAGAAGAACTAAATCTTCTCCTGTGGGCTGAGGCCAGCTGGATGGAGGTGAATTGGAGAACATCTGTGGGTGTAGCAGAATTGCTGGGTGGGGCAGGGAAAAATGGGGAATGGTGTGTCAGAGCTAGAGGTGGTAATCTTTTTTGTATTTTCACTAATTAAACATCATGGTTTGATCGACATCAGATTTGCGTATGTCCAATATTTTATTTTTTTCTCTCTTACAATCTATATTTTCCCTTTTTTTGTTTGTTTTTGTTTGTTTGGCCATACCTGGTGGCAGTGCTCATGGCTTACTCCTGGCTCCACTCAGGAATTAACCTGGCAGGCTGGGGGATGCTGGGAGACGAACCCTAGTCAGCTGCATACAAGGCAAACGCCCTACCCACTGTATTATCAGTCTGGCCCTAGTTTGTTTTCCTTTGACCTCCAAATTTTTTTTTTCTTTTTGGGTCACACCCGACAATTCACAGGGGTCACTCCTGGCTCTGCACGCAGGAATCACCCCTGGCGGTGCTCAGGGGACCATATGGGATGCTGGGAATCGAACCTGGGTCGGCCTCGTGCAAGGCAAATGCCCTACCCTCTGCTATCGCTCCAGTCCCTGACCTTCAAATTTTTAACTTCTGCATTTGAAGGATTCCTCAGCAACATCCTTAGCCTGCAGCTCTTTAGCACTGTCCTTAACTACAGCACCATTGCAGCCCAACGCTCTTCGGGGCTTTCCCATCTCTGTCAGTTTTACAGAGGCCTCACCATTTCCCTCGGTTTTTGTTGTCATGCACCTTTTTTTTTTTTTTTGTCATGTACCTTAATGAGGTTGATTTGGGACCCAGCATAGAGCACCTCCACCAGCCTGACATACACAGACCATCCAGTTGGACAGAGGCACACAAAGATGGACTTGGTGCCACTTCACGAATTGCACATCCCAGGACATGAGGACTGTGGGTGGTCCCAGTGCCTCTTGTAGGGCAGTGTTAGTGTCTTAGCAGCGCTGCCTCCACCTTGGCCGTGGGTTCTGGGTGGAGGGAATCTTGTACGCCTCTTCCCTCCCCGAGCCTCCACCTCTGTGCAACTTGGTGGCTGCAGGGAAAATGCCTCTTTTTCTTTTTCTTTCTCTCTTCCTTTTTTCTCTTTCTCCTTGTCCTCTCCTTTCCATGTATTTTGCATTGTATCTGGCACTGCTAAGGGCTACTTCTGGCTCAGTGCCTGAGCTTCACTTCCACTCATGCTTGGGGGACCAGATGGTGCCAGTGACCAAACACAGGCTCTCACACGTCAAACATACCCTCTGATCCTTTGAACCATCTCCCTGCCCTCCTATTTGTTTTTTTCTTAGTAGCCATAGTAATGCTTCCTGATTCTGTAGAATTTAGATTTCCTCTCTGTTAATAGTCTTTGAAATTGTCATGTTTCATACTCGTAGGTTTGCACAGTTTTTCCTGTGTCCCTTGTTTGATGAGAGTTGCAAAGACCGAGAGGTGAATGCAGTCGATTCCGAACACGAGAAGAATGTGATGAATGATGCCTGGAGACTCTTCCAGTTGGAAAAAGCGACGGGAAATCCCAAACACCCATTCAGCAAATTTGGGACAGGTTTGTCTAAAGCAGCTCTCATGCTCCTTGACCTCATTTAAACTCAAGGCCTCTTTGCTCAGTATTACATTTTACTGTTCAAGATAGAAGGTTTCAAAACTACTGTTTTCTGTTTACCCTGTCATTTCTTACCCGTGCTCTGACACTTATGTGAAGGGCCTGGTCCCTGTGTAAACACCTATGTTTTGACACATGAAGCTGAAGCTTAGATGTGTGGGCTTCACAGAGAAAATTATAGGTCATTGAGAGAGACAAGTGACCCAGCATGAAGCAAGCTTGCTGGATAACAAAATAGAGAACTTGATTTCAGAGTTTCCAGACATTAGGAATGAACTGGTTGGGTGCCAGAGAGATAGTTTACGGGGAGTAAAATACTTGCCTTGCTCATGACTGCCCCAGCTTCTGTCCCTGGCTCTGTATCAAGTCCACTAAACCCCAGTCATCCAGTCAGGAGTGACCCCTGAGCACAAAGTCGAGAGTAAGTCCTAAACACGGCCAGGTGTAGCCCCCTCCCTCCAAAAAAAAAAAAAAAGAAGTGGTTAAGGATGTCAAACAGGACTCATGCTCTTGGTATTGGACTTTATACTTAATACTCAGGAGAATATTTTTCACATTGTAGCAACAGTGACCTAAACAGTTATTTAATTCTCTTAGGGATTCACTGGCCATTCCATTCAGGTTGGGTATAATTGTTTAAGGAGCAGAAAAGGACTTGCACATAGATCTTTACCAGCCTTTCAAGGAGAGAAGATAATAGATCTTTTTATTCTGAACTCTACCTTCCAAATGGAAATGCTATTTTTAGAGCACATTTCAAGACTTGTTGAATCTTCTGCTCCCACCAGCTCCCCTCTCCTCCTCCGGATGCGTGCGCCATCGCACTAGCTCCATGGGAGGGCGGGCAGCGCAGAAACCCTGGGTCCCTGTGCTCAGAGAGCTGTGCTGTCCTGGGAGCAGATGAGAAGCGAAACTGAGAGGGGAAATAGAGTGAATGGAGAGTCCAGATTTTAAAATTGCATGCTTTTTAATTATTTTATTGAATATTTGTGAGATAGACCCTTACGAAGCTATTCATGACTAGGTTTCAGTCATACAATGATCCAGCACCCATCCCTACACCATTGTGCATTTCTCAGCACCAGTGACCAGTGTCCCCATTTCCCTCTCACCATCTCCCACTCCCCTCCAGTTTTCCTTTCTTTTGTGCATTATGGTTAATCACATACTTTTGAATGAAAAATGTATATTAAATATTTGAACAGTACAGAAGTATTGCTTTGGGGGACTGTGTGTTGCCAGAGATCAAATCCAGGCCTCCAATGTTCAAAGCATGTGCTCAGCCCCATGTACCATCTCTCCAGACTGTTGGTGGACTTTTCTTAAGATTCCAGACAGGGCAAGGGAGATAACGCAGAGGCCTGGGAGGTGTGCTTTACTTGTGGAGGCCTTCACCTCCAGCCCCGGCACTGTATGATCACCCATGTCTGGTCACCTTGGTGGCCCCTGGCACTACTCCCTGATGTGGTCTTGTGCATTGTGGGCCCCAGCATCACAGGGCCAGAGCAGAGTGTTTGCCAGGTCCAGGCACGGAATCTGTAGGCCTGTCCAAGTTTTCCAGAGGGCTGGAGACAATGTACAAAGGTTAACGCACTTGCCTTACATTCAGCCAGTTTGGTTCAATCCACGTTACTATGTGGTCCCCAGAGCACAACTATGAGTGAGCAGCCTTCAGCAATCTAGGGCATGCTCCTTGCCTCCCTAAAAAACAACCCTCTGAGGACCAAATAGACAGTACAGGGTTAAGGTGCTTTTCTTTTCTTTCTTTTTTTTGCTTTTTGGGTCACACCTGGCGATGCACAGGGGTTACTCCTGGCTCTGCACTCAGGAATTACCCCTGGCCATGCTCAGGGGACCATATGGGATGCTGGGATTCGAACCCGGGTCGGCCGCGTGCAAGGCAAACGCCCTACCCACTGTGCTATCACTCCAGCCCCAAGGTGCTTTTCTTATATGCAGCCAATCTGAATCTCAGAGCCCCAAGGTCCCCCCAGCACTGCCAGGAATGACCCCCAAACATAGAACGAGGAGTAGCCTCAAGGACTGTAGTAACCCCCCAAACAAATGAACAAACAGGAAATATACCCAGTATTGCCAAGAATCTCACCTGGACCCCTAAGCACTATTTTTATCTCCCCCATCACCCCCCAAAATGGTAAAGACAACTCCTGAAGACAGCTTTCTATTTGGAAACCAGTTAAATATACCCAGCATAGTTTTATACATTTACAAAGATTTCTTTGTTGTTATTTCTTAGATTTGGTTGGGTGTGTGTCCCCATTAAAATCTCTTTTTTTGTTGTTTGGGGGCCATATCTTGTGGTACTTGGTTGGGGCTTACTCTGGGCTCTGTCCAGTGGGATCACTCCTGGTAAGGCTCAAGGGACCATACATATGTGGTGCTGAGGATCAAACCCCAGCTAGGTAAGGCAAGCACTTACCCACTGTACCATCTTCTGGCCCCAATCCCCATATATTATTTATATGGTTGCACAGGGAATTATAGAGGATCCCGCTAGCAGGAAAGAGCAAGAAAAAGCATCTTTCCTTATGGGCAATCTAATAGGAGCTTAGAATTTGCCTCTATTAAAGCAAATAGAAATTGCTTTACATTGTAGTTAGCAGCATTTATAATACTGTATTTTTAGACAGAGTACCTAACACTCAATATCAGCATCACTGCTAAGAGGAATCCTGTGGTTCCTGAAATGTCTACACATTGTTGAATTGTTTGAAATGTGGCTTTTGCAGAGTCCATGAGCATATATGGTGTATCAAGGAGAGTTTAGATGCATTAAATGCAGATTTATTGACAATAGTTTAGTGCATGAAGTCATACACATGAGTTAAAATCTGGTAACTAGGCAAGTTACTTAGCTGCATGATTCATTTTCCCATCTGGTAATACCAACGAATTTATAGCATTATTATAAGATTAAATGTGATATTGCTCATAAAGCACAGTGAGGAAGAATTCAGAAATTGCTCAGTAGATAGGGAGACGGGAACTATTATGAAATAAGAATTCTTTTTTTTTTTTTTTTTGCTGTAGTAGACCTTATAGGTGACCTTACACTTGAGTCTGGAAGGAGAGAGCCTGCTGCAGGCCAAGGTTATCGATTATCAGTCTGAAACTTAAGGAGCTTAACTGGACACTGCCCTTTTTCTAATCCAAGGTCGCTTTTGCTGTTTACTGCTCAAGCTCTTTCTCTTACTGATGAGCCCATCAGAAATGCTAGAAATAACTCTCTCCCTTTCTCTTGATGTAGTGAAGGGAATATGGCCCCACAGTTTACAATGTTATGTCACTGTCACTGTCACTGTCATCCCGTTTTTCATTGATTTGTTCGAGCGGGCACCAGTAACGTCTCTCATTGAGAGACTTATTGTTACTGCTTTTGGCATATCCAATACGCAAGGGTAGCTTGCCAGGCTCTGCCGCGCGCGCGGGCTCGATACTCTTGGTAGCTTGCCGGACTCTGAGAGGGCAGAGGAATCGAACTCGGGTCGGCCGTGTGAAAGGTAAACGCCCAACCACTGAGCTATCGCTCCAGCCCACAATGTTATGTAACGCCTAAAAAGGTTTTTTTGTTTTGTTTTGTTTTGTTTTGTTTTGCTTTTTGGGTCACACCTGGCAATGCACAGGGGTTACTTCTGCCTCTGCACTCAGGACTATCACCCCTGGCAGTGCTCAGGGGACCATATGGGATGCTGGGAATCGAACCCAGGTCGGCCACATATAAGGCAAATGCCCTATCTACTGTGCTATTGCTCTAGCCCTCTAAAATGTTATGATTTAAATAAATGTGTTTTTATTTCTTTTAAAGGGGGGGAGATTTATAAAACAAATCACAAAATTATTTTATCCCAGTGATAGTTTTTTTTAAATAGTTTCTTTTGGTAGGGATTAGATACTTAGACAAAGAGTGCCACTTTTATGTGAAATGGTTGGGATTACTCTTTGGGAGTTGCCTTTTAAATAGCCTCATGATTGGACAGGAGCGATAGTACAGCAGGTAGGATGTTTACCTTGCATGTGGCTGACCTGGGTTCGATACCTGGCATCCCATATGGTCCCCCAAGCACTACCAGGAATAATTCCTGAATGAGGAGCCAGGAGTAACCCCTGAGCATTGCTGGGTGTGGCCCCAAAAGTCAGAAAATAAGTGAATAAATAAATAGCCTGGTGACTTATCAATGTAGTTCAGGACGTAGCCGCACTTCTTTCAGAAATAAATTAGTAAAATTTTGTATTTCTCATATTTTAACATGTACGGGATGTGGGGGTGTGCATTTCATTAGCTCAAAGGGTGGAGTGCATGTGTTAGATCAGTTTAATCCCTTGCAGTCCAGTGGTCCCCCTGAGCACTAGCAGGCATGCTCCCCAAGCACTGAGTTGGGAGTAGCCTCTAAGGACTGTTTAGTGCACATCCTTCCCCCAACCCAAAACTAAACAAAGAATGACCTCTGGTTGGTTTCTGGAGGCAAGAAGTCTCGGGAAAAAGTGCATGGTGTTATGTATGTGTGGGTGGAGTTTGAAGGCATATTTGTTTTTCTAAACACTGACACGGCTGCTGGAAACTTATTAAGCCAAGTATGAGGAAGTATGAACAGCTAAGAGTTGAGTGACCCAGATCTGTATAAAAGTATAGAAAATGAGATCTGCTGAGTTTAGAAACCTAATCTAACAGTAAAGTTTTTGGAATAGAAAGGCTCTTTCTCCTTTTTGTTTGGCCACACCTGGTGGTGCTCAGACACCATACCTGCTCTGTGCTCAAGGGTCATAGCTGGCAAGTGTTTGAGGGACCATCTGTAGTACTGAAGTTCGAGCCAGGGTCATGGTTTTTGGGCTAAACTGCAGTGCTCATGGGCTTCTCTGGGCTTAGTTCTCTGGGCCCATTCCTGACAGCTTGTAAAACAATTTTTCAGTATCTACTGAAGTGATGTTTATGCTGTTTGACCATGGGAATCCATTTCTGGACATATTCCTGGGCATCCTGGAGAGGAACAGCTCAGCAGCCGGACGGAGGGAGCATATACAAGAATGTACAGGAAACATTTTTTTTGGGGGGTGGGTAGTAGCTCCTGTTGATGCTTGAACATCAGTCCTGGTAGTGCTCAAGGGACTGTGTAGAGTTGGGGATTGAACTGGACGTTCCTCCATGGAAAGCATGAACTCCAGCCCTTTTGTGATCTGGCGTCTGTAGAATATATTACATTGTTGCTGGTGGATTGGTTGAGGGAAGCTGGGGAAGGAATTGGTGTTGAAACAGTGCATGCCTGAAACCTGATCATGAGTAACTGTGTAGTTTCACTGTGACTAATTAAAAAAAATTTAATATATTACGTAGCAGTGAAAATGAGCAAACTGGACTTCAAGTATCAAACTAGGTAGAGTGCAGAATATTTTTATCAAAAAGTTAAGATGTAAAAAAAATAGACCTAAGGAAAAAAAAGAAAAAGTAAGTTTTAAAACATGTATGGAAGCTTTCTATAAAATTTAAATACAGTTGAAACATACTGAATTTCTTTTTTTTCCTTTTTGGGTCACCCCCAGAGACTCACAAGGGTTACTCTTGGCTCATGCACTCAGGAATTACTCCTGGCAGTGCTCAGGGGAACATATGGGATGCTGGGAATCGAACACGTTTGCTGCATGTAAGGCAAACATCCTACCCACTGTACTATCACTCCAGCCCCATACTGGATATTATTAATGTCTGTATAGGACTTACTAAGTTCCACACTTTGATTGCTTGTCCTAGGAGTGAAGGAGGAAGAGACTTTTGCTCTGTCCTTAATGGTGGATTTTTCATTTTTAATGGAAGGAAAAAGATTTGTAATAATATGGCAAAATGTGATGAGACAAAACTGGGTTGTATATACCTAAGTGGTAATCATGTTTGTACAACATACGTTGTATCACTTCTCTGTGTTGAAACATTTAAAATATTTTAGTTTTAAAAGAGAAATGTGGACTACTTCAATATTCATTTGTTTAACGATGAGAAAATGAAAGCCCAACAGGGTGACACTTTTCAAGGTGAGCAGGAGAGAGAGCACACTTGTGTGTGTAGGTGGACTACTATATATTGACTTATCAGCTTAGACACAGTGAAAAAGAAAATCCCTGTAGATTATTTATTATCTTATGCATTGAGTTTCGCAAACCTTTCTGCAACCAAATGGGACAAGCCCTCAAATTGCAGTTTTTCCTCCTCTGATCATAGTTCTTACTTTCTCAAAGTGACATCTGATAATAATTTTTGTTTTAAGGGACTGCAGTGATAGCCAAGTGGATGAAGCACTTGCTTGTATGTGGCCAACCCAGGTTTGATCCTCACACTACATATGGTTCCCCTAGCCCCACTGGGAGTGCTCCCTGAGCACAGAGCCAGGAGTAAGCCTTGAGCACAGCTGAGTGTGCCTCACCGCCCAATTATTTTGTTTGTTTTGGTTTTGACTCACTTTGTTTGGAAGTTGCTGTCATATAAAGTCTATGAAGTCTGTCTTCGTACCTGTTTCCTTTTGAAATCTTTATGACCCTCCTAGTCGCCAGCATCAGCCAGGAATTTCACCTCCTACTGGCATATTACTCAGTGATTGAAAAAAGTTTGACCGGGGCTGGAGCAATAGCACAGCGGGTAGGGCGTTTGCCTTGCACACGGACGACCCGGGTTCGATTCCCAGCATCCCATATGGTCCCCTGAGTACCGCCAGGAGTGATTCCTGAGTGCAGAGCCAGGAGTAGCCCCTGTGCAGAGCCAGGTGTGACCTAAAAAGCAAAAAGCAAAAAAAAAAAAGTTTGACCTCAAAACTTGGGCTGATGGGGCTGGAGCGATAGCACAGCGGGTAGGGCGTTTGCCTTGCACGCGGCCGACCCGGGTTCGATCCCCGGCATCCCATATGGTCCCCCAGCACCGCCAGGAGTAATTCCTGAGTGCAAAGCCAGGAGTAACCCCTGAGCATTGCTGGGTGTGACCCAAAAAGCAAAAAAAAAAAAAAAAAAAACTTGGGCTGAACTGGCTTTAAATCTTTGCTTTACCACTGTCCAGCTGAAAATCTGTGCATATGGAACTTCTCTGTAAATTCTTGGTTTCCTGCCTTTCTTGGTTGATGTGATAATTAAATGAGGTTGTGCAGGGGAAGTGGTTAGCAAAGTCTGACCGTGTTCAGTAATGACAGTAGCCTTCACAACAGTGTAGTAATATGATAACTGATCAGTCGTTGTGAAAGATACCAGAACTTCAAGAAAGCCCCTCTGGTGAAGGAAAGCTTCCACAGCTAAGAACTGCCTGAAAGGCCTGTGAGTTTGATGAACTGGCAGTAGGGCAGAATAATGTTAGAGAAATACTGTTCTCCTTATCTTTCATTGCTAAAATGTTATGCATTTGGAGGAAGAGTACCACCATACCTGGCAGTGCTGGGGTCACACCTGGTGGTGCAGGAGATGGATGGCATATAGTCTGCTTGAACTTCCAGCTAGGCATACGCTCCACCACTGCCACCACTTGGGATACAAACAGGAATATTTGGATTTATAGTTCTAATTATTCTTTCATGATTTGTTTCTCTAAACATAAGCACATAACAAACCACCAAACAGAACGAGCCCTGTGGAAGTAAGGCTTAGTTAGATGGGAAAGAAATGGAAAAATAAATAAGGGAAGTAGTGGGTGGGTGGGTGAGGGAACCCATCAGGGTGTTCCTTGATTCACGTGGAGTGAAGGCAGAGTGGGAAGGCATCTACGAGTAGAAGGAGGCGTGGAACCCCTCTGTACTCAGTCTTGCCACAAATTGGTAGTTGGGTATGCAAGTTTGAGCTGAATTTCTGTTTTTTTTTTTTTTTTTGTGAGCTTCATGAATGGTGACATGTTTTTTCCTTCAAGGACATATAATGCTCAGTTATCTCTCTGATGCTATAACCATCAATCCTCTCTAATTCTTGTTCCTCCAGTTCTATCAGTCCTTTTCACATTAATTAGCTTAAATAACTCTCTAAAGAAGAAAATAATCTGGGCCTGGGGAACTGGCTCAAAGGGCTGGTGCACGTGCCTTGCATGCTGAGACTCAGTTCTGTCAGCAGCGCTGTCGCCCAGCCTGACTATCCCATTTCTGCTAGAGAGGCCTGGGGGGTGGGGAGTGGGGGAGCACACCTCCTGGCCCCCTGTGCAGTGCCTAGCAGCCCTCTTCCCCCAGAGTAAAAAGAAAAGCAAAGGAAATCTCCTTTTCACCTAATTGGCTGCCCACTAATAGAGTTATTACAGGAAAGGTCAGACAAATGTTTCATTCATTCCCTTTAGTTACCAGCATCCAAAATAATGTGTTGGTTCCCTGGCATCCTTGAAAGATGACTAATTTGTAGGGGTTTTTTTTGTATCATAATGTACTCATGGATATAAAAATATTTGGTGTGTTTCAACTCACTTAGTCATGTCTTATTATTCCCATGGATTTTGCTATCATTGTTTTTCCCTCATCTATGGAAAACTAAGAATTTACTGGAAACTAGAACTGGTGGAAACAGACACATTACTTAAGTCCCTTCTCTCTAGTAAATCATATCTTATATTGGATGTACTTCCCAAGCTGTAAGAGAATACTGTCTTTAACTCTCTAGGAACATCCATGGCCTTTTGTTTATTTAATTTATTTATTGGCTTTTTGGGTCACACCTGGTGATGCTCAGGGGTTACTCCTGGTTTTGCACTCAGGAATTACTCCTGGTGGTGCTCGGGTACCATATGGGATGCCGGGAATTGAACCTAGGTAAGCCACATGCAAGACAAATGCCCTACCCACTGTACTATCCTTCCAGCTCCAGTTTATTTTTTGTGTTTTGGGCCATACCCAGCAACACTCAGATTTTCCTCCTGGCTCTGTGCTCAGGGATCACTCCTCGAGAGTTAAGGGACCATACGGGATTCTGGGAACTGAAACTGGGTCCGCCTCATGCAAGGCATCGCTCTAGCCCCATCCATGGATTTTTTTTTAAGATGCTCGAATTTTAAAAGTCTCCAGGATTTTTATAGGATTGCAACTGAGAGAAGAAGGAACTCTTGTGCCATGGAGAGGTGTGTCCTGCCAGGTTATGGTGTGATGATTGAGGCTGGAGCTACTGCTGTGGTCATTGGAGGCGTGGGCCCACTCCGATGGAGCTTGGGCCTGCGGTGCTCAGGCCCCACCTGGACCCCATGGATGCTCAGGGCCACAAGACCCATCAGAAGAGAGCATTTGGGATAAGGGATTAAACCCATGATCTCAAATATGCAAGACTTCTGCTCTACCATTTGAGCCATGTCCCTAGCCGCAAGAAAGGTTTTGGTGTTGGTTTTTTGATGGTAGTTTTTATTGTTTGGAGGCCACCCCTGACAGTTACTTAGGGGTTATTTCCGCTCTGTACTTAGGGGTCACTTCAGGCAGTGTTCAGGAAATCAGACACGGTGCTAGGGATTCCAGTCAGTCCCGTGTGAGGCTGGAGCCTGAGCTCTCTCTCCAGTTCCAAGAAGTATTTAAGAAGAGCATATAATAATTCCAAGAAACTATTGATTTCTTAACCCAACCTTAAGAAGTTGCATTTCTAGAGAAATGCAAACTGAAGATCTTCCTTCTCAAGCATACATTGGTAGGCAAGCTGTAGTTTCTTTTCTTACTTTTTTTTTTGGGGGGGGGTCACACCGATGATGCACAGGGGTTACTCCGGGCTCATGCACTCAGGAATTACTCCTGGCGGTGCTCAGGGGACCATATGGGATACTGGGAATCAAACCTGGGTCGGCCACATGCTAGGAAACGCCCTACCCATTGTGCTATCACTCTAGTCCGCAAGCTATGGTTTCTAAGGCAGATTTCTAGAACTTCAAACTCAGTTCTTCTCATGAGGTGTAAGAAATAATTAACTTTAAAATTTTTCAGAAATATAAATTCTTTGACTTTGTAGAAGAAATAACTACCAGATGACATTATTACATTAGTACTCATTTAGAGTTTTTGTTGTTTGTTTTTTGTTATGGGACCACATCTGGCAATGGTCAGGGGTTACTCTTGGCTCTGGAATCACTCCTGATGGTGCTTGGGGAATCATTTGGGATAGCAGAGATCGAACTTGGTCAACTGCATGCGAGAAAAGTGCCCGACCTGCTGCATTATCTCTCCAGCCCTGCGTGGGTAGTTTTCTTTTAATAGATTTGAAATAATTGTAATGAAAATATAAGCATTTACTGAATTATGAGTACAGTCTACAAAACCTTCATGTCCAAAAATAGATAAAAGAAAAAACAATTTTTATATCTATTATCACTTTTCATAAGCTTCACAATTCGAGTTTATATTAAGCATCTGATAAATGCTATGCTGAGCCTTCCATAAATTCTTCATTTAGTTCTCATACTGATCTTGTGAGACTGGTTCTCTTATTTTACTTACAAATAAGAAATCTTGGGGCAGGAGAGAGTGCAGTGGGTAGGGCATTTGTCTTGTATGTGGCAGACCCGGGTTTGATGCTTGGCACCCCATCTCATCCCTGAGCCAACCAAGAGTGATCCCTGAACACAGAGAGGAGTAAGCCCTGAGCACTGCCAAAGTGTGGCACAAAACAACAAAAAATAGGAATCTCCTGAGCTTAGAGTTGAGAATCTTGGCTATATCTCAGAGCTAAGAAACCAAGAAGTCAGGGAATGGCTACATGTTTCAACAGCTTGGCGTGTATCTAGATCATCCTGTTTTATAGATGAAAGAAGTGATCCCTCGGAGATAGTTCAGACTTCTCCAGAGTTGTGTAATTACTAGCTTCTGATAAAGTCAAGACAAGAAACCCTGACGCTTCCAGCACGTTTCCAGAAGGCCAGAGGAGCAGAGTCCTAGCAGGGCTCATTCTGATGGGGACAAATCCTTCGTTTCAGGCTCTGGAGCAATAGTACCGTGGGCAAGGCGCTGCGCATGGCCAACCTGGGTTCAGTCCCCAGCATCCTGTATGGTCCCCTGAGCTCTGCCAGGTGTGGCCCCAAAACCAAAAATAAAATAAATTTGACATAAATTATTTAGCTAAATTAGCATGCGTTTAGGATAGTATGTTTCAGTAACTAAAGTGTTATTTGTTATCCCAGCTATATTTACACTGACTTCTACACATGGGTCCTCCCTCCCTCTTCCCTTCCCTCCCCCTCCCTCCCTCCCTCCCTCCCTCCCTCCCTCCCTCCCTCCTTCCTTCCTTCCTTCCTTCCTTCCTTCCTTCCTTCCTTCCTTCCTTCCTTCCTTCCTTCCTTCCTTCCTTCCTTCCTTCCTTCCTTCCTTCCTTCCTTCCTGTGTACTTTTGGGGGACTGGAGAGAGTAGCTCAAAGGTTTAGAGTCCATGCTTTGGGAGGTCCAGATTTTTATTTCTGGCACTGTGAAAAGGAAACAATTAGTTCTTTCTTCCTCCCTTCCTCCTCTACTTCCTCCTTCTCTTCCTGTCTTCCTCCCTTCCTTTGGTTAAATCCTCGCTCTCTCCATTATCCTTTTGTGGTGGTGGCAAGGACCAGGTGTCGTGCACAGACCTGACTGGGGCGCTCACACGGAGCTTTCACATTAGCCTTGGTGCTTGTCAGGGGGTGGACAGGAGGCTGCAGTGCTTGCATAGTCATCCATGGTGCTCAATGAATTTTGCGCTCGTATAGTTGTGATCATGCACACGCTTGGTGGGGCACTCATTCTTCGTTGAAGACACAAGTTGCGGTCGTGTTTGCTGGGGCAGGGTGGCCGAGAGTCATGTGCAGTGCCAGAAATAGCAGAGAGCAGAGCTGCCTGGATCACTCAGCACATGCAGGATACCAGGGTTTTGGATTCATGCCTATAGGCTTGCGAGGCAGGTGCTCTGAGCTCCCGGCTATTTCTTCAGGCCACACATGGTTCTTAAGTGGAGGAAAGTTATCTGAACCCTTGACAGAACTTTCTTCTCTACTGTGTACAGCCAGTGTCTGGGAGGCGCAGATGCCAGGAGTCCCTCCTGCAGTTCTAACCCCAGTAGTATTGTGTCTGTGTAATGCTGCAAATAACTATGCTAGATGCTGCAACCGGTTTACTTATTTGCTTTTCCCAAAAGGAGATAATAGCAAAGCACTGTGCACTGTACAGGTCACTTAAAGAAGCTGCCTTGGGACAGGAGAGATAGTACAGGGTTAGGGCTCTAGCCTTATACATGGCTGACCCCTGCTCAGTCCTCAGCACCATGCGTGTCTGCCAAGTACTGCTGGTTGTGGCCCCAAAGAAGGGATGGGAAAGAAGGGGGACAGGGATGAGGGAAAAGGGAAAGCTGACGCACATCAGAGGACCCGTGCCCGTGTCCCCCTGCCCTGGGTTCCACCAGGCGCTCTGGAATTCTAGGCCCAATCCCCAAGCTCTGTTCTATCCTCTTATACCTTTCTTTTCTTTTTGGTGGAGGACCTCACCCGGTAGGACTTATTCCTGGCTCTGTGCTCAGGGATCACTCCTGGTTGGACTGGGGGACCATATGGGTGCTGGGGATTGAGCCCCAGTCAGCCTCACACACGGCAGGTGCTGTGCTTTCTCTCCGGCTCCACTTTCTGTTTTTGTAGACTTTCTGAAGGCACTGTCTTGTGAGAGGGTCGAGAAAGTGAATAGCAAACCTGACCTGGTCCATCGTACCTAGTGTCCATAGTCCTTTGTCAGTGTATTGAGAACTGACTGTCCTCCCAGTCTGCTTGTGCAAAGCAAGCACCCTACCCATTGTATTATCTCTCTGGCCCAGTAGAGAAAATGTTAAAACATTATCCAGCAGAAAGGTTCCCCCACCCTCGTCCCTCCAAGATTTGTTAACTCAGGTTCTTTGAATAGCACCTGAAAACAAGTAAGGTGAGAGGATGTTGCAGATTACAACAGTTCTGGCATTGTACTGATCTGTAGTAAAAAAATACTGAGAGTACTAATTAAGGACCTGGGAACTTCCCAGCAGGCCGCCTCTAGGAAATAGAAGTACATTCAATGACTTTGTGTCTCAAAAAGGGTTGTTGAGGGAACTGGAGCCATAGTGGGTAGGGTGTTTGCCTTGCACATGGCCGACCCAACTTCTGTCCCCAACATCCCATATAGTCTCCTGAGCACTGCCAGGAGTAATTCTCCTGAGTGCCCCCAGACAAATTTTTGGTGAGTGCTTGCTAAGTCAGTTCTCACACACTCTCCACTAGTTGTATTGATTCGAGCATCTGGGACATAAATCTTAGTTCAATGCAGCTGACTGTGGGTTTGAGGACGCCATCTGGTGGCTTTTTGTAGATAATCCAGTTTAGTGACAAGATTCTTCCTGTGCTGCTTCATCGGGGGCCCAGGCTGTAACTCTAGGGGTAGAGGCTTATTTTGCGTGCATGAGGCGCTGCCTTGATTCTGTACACTGCAAATAAATAAGCTACGTGCTGACATCTATATCTATGTATGTCTTGCTTGCCCGTGTAACTATATGTAAAGCCAATAGCAGCGGGGTAGGGTGGCAGAGGAAAGAGGAGAAACTTGAAACGAACAAGCCTTTGAGACCAGGGAGATTGCGCAAAGGACTGGAGCACGTTTTGCACTCCTGGGTGTGAACCCCCCAAACAGTAAAGCCCAGAATCTGTTCTGCTAATGGTTTTATCTCTTCAGATGTAAGACAGAGCAATAATAAATTGCATTAGAATCTGTACTGGAGAGATAGTACCAGGGGTAAGACTCTTGCCTTATATATGGCTGACCCTGGTTCCATCCCTAGCACTGTGTGTGGTCCCTTGAGCACTGCCAGGATGATCCCTGAGCACTGAGCCAGTTCTAGCCCCTGAACAGTACCAGGGATTGGCTCTCAACCCTCTTCGCTTTCCCCATTAGGTGAGGGTTCTAAAATTAGGGGTGGGTCAGTCTCCCAAACAGTGCTCAGGAGGACCAGGAGCCATACCTGTGATACTCAGCCAACCCAGACCATTTGGTCAAAGGCTCAGTGCCAGGGCCCGGTGCTGCGGCTCTTCGAAGATCTGTTGGTGAACATACACTAGAATATTATATTTTTAATCACAGTGGCACTTTTGAAGAGGGTACTGATCATCGGAAATCCATTTCCCAGTCCCTGAACTTACAAATGCTTTATGAGAAATAGTGCTGAGACAGTCTGTTTGCACTTTTTATTTTTTGTCTTTTTATTATGTTTTGTTTGGGCTGTTTGGATCCCACCTGATTGCTGGCTATTGAACCTTGACTTTCTGCTTTTGACATATTTTACTTATTTCATTGTTAAATTTCTTAAGAGATCTCATAAAAATAACGTTTCGTGCTATTTTTACCTGTCTTAAGTCAAATCTGTGAGAACTCACATCACAAATTTAATGCTTCATCCAAGAATAGTTCTTTTCTTTCCACAAGTAACTCAGCAAGTTCCAAAAAGATCCCTCAGTGACTCTGTTCAATTAATTATGGAGCACTTAGGGACTTGGAAATTAAAATAAGTGTGAACAGAGGCCATGAGGATCTCATTTTTTTTCTTATTAGTGCTTACCCGCGATCTCATAGGGATTTTAAGAACTATGATTTTTATAAAGTTCCTGAGGGACAACCATCGTTTATGTGTTACTAGAGCATACTATTCTGTCTTGTGTATCCTGTTTACATTCAAGCATTTTTGACTACTTATTATGTATGTTAAGTTTGAACCCCAGCATTTAAATTCACCCTATAGCAGTCAGTATTTGTGAAACATTATATTTTGCCTTTTCTGAAAAATGTTTTCTTCCTTTTCAGGTAACAAATATACTCTTGAGACTAGACCAAACCAAGAAGGCATTGATGTGAGACAAGAGCTACTGAAATTCCATTCTACTTATTATTCATCCAACTTAATGGCCATTTGTGTTTTAGGTCGAGGTAAGACTAAAGTTTTTCAGAGTTGTGTAATTTAAGTTTTCCATTTGGTCTGTGTGTGTGTGTGTGTGTGTGTGTGTGTGTTTGTCAGTGTGTGTTTGTGTGGGGGAGGTATTAGGTATCACACATACAAGGCAAAATGCTCTAACACTAAGCTTAAATTCCTTATACTCTATGAAGGGATGGGTTCCCAAACTTTGTATGAGGGAAGTATAAGCACAAAAGTGTATAAATCTGTAACTGTACCCTCACGGTGATTCTCTAATTAAAAATAAATAAATTAAAAAAAAATTCCTTATACTCTAGCTTCTTGAGAGTATTAAAAAAGTATTTAAGATATAGCCTTTAATTTATAATGATAGAGTTGGAGAATATCTGAAGGCAGGGTTTAGGAGATTTTAAGAAAATAAAAATTAGTTCTATCTTACATGAGAGATTTATAGATACATACCAAGATAGTACCAAAGGTCCAAAGACAACATAACAGAAGAACTGGTCCACAAAAAAGAGTTGGTGAGAGGTTGTAAGGAAGGGTCTTTGGGACCCTTGGCAAGGAGAGAGTTGGGTACACTGGTGATGCAGTGTGGTGTCAGAATTATGTTCATGATAAACCATTACTAACAGCATTGTAAACCACAAAATCTCAATAAAAAAATTTTGGAGGCCATACTTGGTGGTGCTTAGGAGTTATTTCTGGCTCTGTACTCAAGAATTACTTGTGGCAGTGCTCAGGGGACCATATGAGATGGCGGGGATCGAACCTGAGTCACCTGCATGCAAAGCCAGTGCCTCACCTGCTGATCTGCCTCTCCAGGCCCAAAGCTCATATTTTTAGTATTCCAATATCTGATGTTAAAAAACTTAACAATGATCAGGGGTTATTCCTGGCTCTGCCCTTAGGAATTATTCCTGGCAATGCTTAGGCACCATATGGGATACTGTCATCCTGTTGCTCATCGATTTGTTCGAGTGGGCACCAGTAACGTCTCTCATTGAGAGACTTACTGTTACTGTTTTTGGCATATCCAATACATACGGGTGGCTTGCCAGGCTGTGCCGAGTGGGCTTGATACTCTCGGTAGCTTGCTGGGCTCTCCGAGAGGGGCGTAGGAATCGAACTCGGGTCGGTCTCATGAAAGGCGAACGCCCAACCGCTGTGCTATCGCTCCTGAATATGGGTCCAGTGCAAAGCAAACATTCTACCCTCTGTACTGTCTCTGTGGCCCTGGTCCACATGCCTGATTCTTGACTATCAAGTGATTGTTTATTCCTTTATAAATACTTCTGTTTCAGAAGATAGAATCAAGGTGTGTCCCTTGTTTATAAAAAGATAATCTCTTTACTGTTTTCTTTTAGACTAATAGTGATAATATATACATGAAAAGAATATTTCCCACACAGTAAAGAAATATAAAATGGAAATCAAGGGCTGGAGAGATAATATAGATGAGTAGGGCACTGCTTTGCATATGGCCAACCCAGGTTTGATCCCTGGCATCTTATATGTTCTCCTGAGCACCGCCTGGAGTAATTCCTGAGTGCAGAGCCAGGAGTAACTCTGAGCATCAACGGGCATGGTCCCGAAACAAAACAAAAAGATGGAACTCAAGTTCTTCTCCCATGCTATGACCACCTCACCTTCCATAGTTTCTTATTATTTTTTCCCAAATAGAATTTTGCTCATATATTTACTTATATGATGCCTGTTAAGACATGAACAAGGGGCTGGAGTGATAGTACAGATTTTTGGGTACATCTCTTGCACCCAATTCTGGTTCACTCCCTGGTACCACATGACCTCGCACGCATGACTGGGGATAGGCCTGTTGGTGGTCCCCTGCACCCAAGGGCCTGAGTAGCTCCACATCCTCAGTCCCACTTTCTGCATGCTCAGCCTATCAGGTGTCACCAGGAGCACCTCCCAGTCCCCCTGAGTGCCGCTTGGGAGGCCCCTTCTTCAAAGGGATTCTACTACGTCATTATTTTGTATGCTGCTGTTGATAGAGTTTTTAGATATTTTTGTATTAGTAGAAACAGATCTCTCCTTCATTAGGGATTCAATGAAATTCTTCTATATTGACATTTCTTAACATCTTCACATATGTCAGTGTTTAGTTCATTTCCAGTTCTTGTAACTGAACAGTGTGCGTTAAATATTTATACTTACTTGCAGCTTTAAACCTTACAAGCGTACCTTTTTTGATAGGGTGCAGGTGTTGGGGTTTGGCTATGTTGGCCATGCTCAGGGGCTACTCTAGCTCCTGTTTCTGGGGGACCTGTAATGCCAGCCGTGGGAACCCAGACCTCCTGCATGGTGAAAGGATGCGTTATCACCTAGCCCTGACAATTGAGATTCTTACCAAAGAATATGGCCGATGAGGATGTAGAACTGTACTTCAATAGTCATGTAGTTCTGTCAGGAATTACTAACCTCTGAGTGAGCTTGGCACATTGTGATGATACAGATTCATATAATGGTAGCACTGTAGCACTGTCGTCTTGTTGTTCATTGATTTGCTCGAGTGGGCACCAGTAATGTCTCCATAGTGAGACTTGTTACTATTTTTGGCATATCGAATATGCCATGGGTAGCTTGCTAGGCTCTGCCGTGCAGGCGGGATACTCTCAGTAGCTTGCCAGGCTCTCTGAGACGGGCGGAGGAATCGAATCTAGGTCAGCCGCGTGCAAGGCAAACACCCTATCCGCTGTGCTATCGCTCCAGCACCTCTAATACTTATTTTAAATTTATTTTAAAAGAGTAATTGTGAATTCTTTTTCTCTTAAGTATAATGAGTTTGAAATAGAAAACAGAAATGTGTGAGGTATAACCATTATCAGTATTGCTAATTAGTAACTTGATTTTATAGGCACTGGTAGAATTTAAGTGCTTTAGCTTTATCATATGGAATTTCAGTTTTGTTTTCTTTGGGGGCCAAACCTGGATGTGCTCAGTGCTCACTGCTAGCTCTGCTCGGGATCACTCCTGACAGCGATGCCCGGGATTGAACCTGTGTTGCCTGGTGCAGGGCAAGAGCCCTCCCCACTGTACTATCTCTGCAGCCCCAGGAGTTATAAATAATTCTGACTTTTATTTAATAGCCCTGAAAGCTTTCAGAAGATAAAAGGTTTTTTTTTTTTTTTTTTGTCCATTTTAGAGGTGGGGGTTTGGGTCAGATCTGGTGGTGCTCAGGGACTCCCAGCACTGTGTTCAGGGGACAGCATACAGTGCTGAGGATCGAACTGGGGTCAGCTGCATGCAAAGCAAGTGCTCTACCACTTTATCACTCCAGTTCCATCAGAGCATTCTGTCTTCGCTCCAGTTTAATTAAGAGATTTAATTTACGTATAATGTTGTGTAAAATTTAAGGCATGTTAATTACACACACACACACACACACACAATTCTAAGTTTTGAAAATGCCAAGAAATATGTGGCTGAATGGTTGTGTTATAATTGAAATTGTTTTGTCTGTTTTCTTGTAGAATCTCTAGATGACCTAACAGATTTAGTGGTGAAGTTATTTTCCGAAGTAGAGAACAAAAATGTTCCACTGCCAGAATTTCCTGAGCACCCTTTCCAGGAAGAACATCTGAAGGTAAGAATAACTTTTTCGGGATCTTTAATTTTTTCCTTTTCCTTTATTTTTGCTGCGAGGACCTGGGGTTGAGCCCATGCTTGGTTGTGGTGCTTCCTGTGGTTTTCATTCCTTTCGGTGTAGTCCCCTGCTTGCCAGAGCACTCATGCCTAGCTACAGTACCCTGGAGATTGCATCCATGCCGTGGTGCCCCAGAACAGCAGGGCTGCCTGCACCAGGCTTGGCTATGCAGGTGGCACTAGGGATCGAACTCTTGGTCTCACACTGGCAAAGCAGTACTTTAATTTAAATGCATAACACTTACCTACTTACCAAAGAGTAGATGGAAGAATTTTGAAGTTTTATTCATTCTGTGATTTTTTTTTGTTGTTGTTGGAGGGGGAGAGGCCGGGGTGGTCACACCTGATAATGCTCAGGGCTACATCAGGGATGGAGCTCAAGTCTCCTGCATGCCAAGCATGTGCTTAGCCCTGTGAGCTCTCTTTCCAGCCCTCAAGTTTTAGTAATTTTCTGAATAGAACTTTTTGATATTTGCATAAGCAAACCAGATGTTTCACTTGTTAAGGTGTCACCAGAAAGATACTGATAAGTTCTAACATTTGCATACTTAGTTCTTGGTAGCGGAGGCATTAGCTGATGTTGAAGTTATTATCCAACATCAAAAGACAAGCGTTGACAAATACTTGGCTGAATGGTCTAGGGCAGCACACATAAACTGCATACCAAATACAATGAAGTTCCACTAAAAAATGGCAAGTTTATTTATATCTTTGTGGTGATTATCATTTTATTTGGCGGTTGATTCTCTCCTGAATTTGGGATTTTTCATGAAAGTAATTTTTCTTCATAGTTTGTAAATAACTTACTCAGTAGAAGTTGCATCTAGCTAGGGGCCGGAATGATACTACAGTGGTAAGATGCAGCAAACCTGGATTCAATCCCCGGCTTTCTAGATGGCCCCCTGAGCACTGCCAGGAATGATTCCCGAGTGCAGAGCCAGGAGGAAGCCCTGTGCATTGTCAGGTGTGGCACAAAGAAACAAAAACATGAAATAGAAGTTTTATATAGCTGATCTTCTGATTTTTTTTTCTCCCTTTCCAGCAACTTTACAAAGTAGTACCCATTAAGGATATTAGGAATCTTTATGTGACATTCCCCATACCTGACCTTCAGAAATACTACAAATCAAATCCTGGCCATTATCTTGGCCACCTCATCGGACACGAAGGTCCTGGGAGTCTGTTATCAGAACTTAAAGCAAAGGGTAAGTCTGGGCAGCTCCAGGTGCTGTGTAGAATCCCTCCCTGGTGGTGCTTAGGGACTATGGGGTCCTGGGATGGAGCTCAGGGCCTCTGATGCCAGGAATTTTCTACCTCCCGGGGTGGGGGGTTACTCCCTGAGAATCTCAGCCTGGTGCTACAGGCCTACTAGTTAAGTGCTAAGGGGCATAGTGTGAGTTTTTTAAAAATTCTGTGTTAAATGAAACCACACATGCAGTCACTATGATTTCCTTTGGCTGTCACAGGCTGGGTAAATACTCTTGTTGGTGGGCAGAAGGAAGGAGCCCGAGGATTCATGTTCTTTATCATTAATGTGGACTTGACCGAAGAAGGATTATGTAAGTATTGCCCTTTTGTCTGGGCATGAAAATTGACTTTTTATGTTTACTTTCTAAAAGTTTTTCATGCGGTGAATCTGGCTTTATGTTGTAAAGCTCTACTTCATAAATTCATCCATTATTTTTGTCACACCTAACTTGACCTATGTTTCATGGATGATTTCTCCCTCCTTCATGCTAACCATGTGTGCTGCACTTACAAAATATGTACTTGACTTATTATTTGGCTCATCTACTACTCAGATGTCCTCTCTGACAATTCCCCAAGACTGGCGGGCTGTATGTGTTGGGGGGGACTCTAACACTGGTATCAGAAGGTGAGGACTCCTCCTTCCCTTACCTGATGTTACATTAGGTGGGGTGAGCTCACTGCTTTGAGGATATGAGAACTGAATGGGTTTTTAAGTATGTCCTTTTTTCCAGTACATGTTGAAGATATAATTTTGCACATGTTTCAATACATTCAGAAGTTACGTGCAGAAGGACCTCAAGAATGGGTTTTCCAAGAGTGCAAGGTACTTTTGTTTTATCAAGGACAAATACATGAGAATTAATTTTTCTTAGTTAAATCATTGTGAAATATATACAATTAGAAAGTTGTTGATGATTGCGTTTTTCAGTCATACAGTGTTCCACACCTGTCCCTTCACCAGTATACATTTTCCTCCATCAATATCTCCCATATCCCTCAATAGTCAGGCCTCTACCCCAAGTCTGCCTCTATGGCAGGCACTTCCGCTTTTCACTTTTGCATTCTCTCTCCTCTCTCTCCTTTCCTGACTCCCTCCCTCTCCCTCCCTCTCTCCCTCTCCATCCATTATGTTTTATAGAACAGGTACTGAAAGTTCATCACCTTTACCTACTTTCATTATTCAGTTCTTGTCCAGAGTGATCATTTCCAACGACCATTGTCATAATGATCCCCCTCCTTTTTTTTTTTTTTTATTTAATTCTAACTGCCCTCTTCCCTGCACTTGCCGCAAGCTTCCAATGGTAGGCCAATCCTCCTGGCCCTCATTCTACTGTCCTTGGGTAATAGTCTAATACTATATATTTTTTGTTTTTGTTTTTGTTTTTTGTTTTTTTATTTTTTGCTTTTTTGGGTCACGCCCGGCGATGCACAGGGGTTACTCCTGGTTCTACACTCAGGAATTACTCCTGGCGGTGCTCAGGGGACCATATGGGATGCTGGGATTTGAACCCGGGTCGGCCGCGTGCAAGGCAAACGCCCTACCCGCTGTGCTATCGCTCCAGCCCCAATAGTCTAATACTATAAACACGGGAATTGATTTGAATTAAGGCCCAGTGAATCTTTGGAACCTCCTCCCCCCACCCCCATCTGAACTCTTTGAATTTTACAATTACTTGTGGTTAGGTATAGATGTATTAGTCTGCTTGGCTACATAGATTATCATTAAGGATTAAGGCAGTATTGCATCCTTTTTAGAGGGGAAAAGAAGGAACAGAATTGTTTTTCCAACAAGCAATTTCTTGAAATTGTATCTGTCAGAGCTTACTTTACTCTACCTGAAGCTATATGAACTGTCATTTTTAGAGCTGATAATAAAAATTTGTGGCATGCTCAGAAAAATGGGGAATGGTTTTATTTAAGATTGTGTTCATAAAAAACTGATTATAGCCAAGGATATGGCTCAAGGGAGTAGAGTACATCCTACTGTACTCTATGTGTGAGATCCTGCTTTTAGTTCTTAGCACTGCAAAAAAAACCCAAAACCCAAAAGACTTCAGTATTTTTTTTTTATTTAAAAAAAAATTTTTTTTAAATTTTATTGAATCATCGTGAGATAGTTACAAGCTTTCATGTTTGGGTTACAATCTCACAATGATCAAACACCCATCCCTCCACCATCAATATCCTGGGTATACGCCCCCTTTCCCACCCTCCCCCTGCCTCCATGGCAGACAATATTCCCCATACTCTCTCTCTACTTTTGGGCATTATAGCTTGCAACACAGACACTGAGAGGTCATCATGTTTGGTCCATTATCTACTTTCAGCATACATCTCCCATCCCAACTGGTTCCTCCAGAGGGCTCATTTTAAAGGTTTTATATTGATAGTGCCTAATCTAAAACAGAGACCACATACATTCTGCAATAAAAAATAATTTTATGTACGAAACTCTATCATTCAGTATTGTACTTAATGTCTTTTTTTTTCCACAGAGATTTGTTTTCCAAATTGTTCAACTTCTTTTCCAAGAAATTAAAAATATATCTACTTTATATTTAAGGCTTTTAGCGTTGTGAAAAGTATATTAAGATGAAAGCACCTCTTCACCTATGTAAAAATTTAAAAGTATGATCTCTACTTGGTAAATTTATGACAGTAATGAAGTGCAATTCTGTGAATGGATCAACAGAATCATCTTTCTGATTATTGCATATCACTAGGTTCTGTCACATGGTTTTCCTAATACTGTGACTAATAGTTTCAATAGTTTAGGCTGGAGGAACAGTCTATTGTTTTCCCTCATGTTTACATATTTCTAAGTCAAATAGTTACTTTCTCAGAAAATGATAGTTCATACGCTGAAGAGAAAGTATCTTTGAATAATGGTTGACCTGTCTAACTAGATTAACTTTTCATTTAGGACTTGAACGCTGTTGCTTTTAGGTTTAAAGATAAGGAGAAGCCCCGGGGATATACCTCTAAGATTGCAGGAATATTACATGTAAGTATATGTTGGCAGTATAGAGTACATTGCATGTATAAGTGTTTGTATGTTAATCATGTACATTACGTGTATAGTAAAGTAAGTTTATATTTTACTGTGGTTGTCCGGTTGTGCCAGCACCATTTGTTAAAGAGACTTTCCTTGCTCCACTTCACATCACTTGCTCCTTTATCAAAGATTAGATGGTCATACATTTGAGGTTGTGTGTTGGGATATTCCACCCTGTTCCATTGGTCTGCAGCTCTGCCTTTGTTCCAGTACCATGCTGTTTTAATTGTTACCGCTTTGTAGTAGAGTTTAAGGTTGGGGAGGGTGATGCCTCCCATCATCTTTTTCCCAAGAATTGTTTTAGCTATCCGTGGGCGTTTATTGTTCCATATATATTTCAGGATTGCTTGCTCCATTTATTTGAAGAATGTCATGGGTATCCTTATAGGGATCTCGTTAAATCTGTATAATGCTTTTGGGAGTATTGCCATTTTGACAATGTTTATTCTCCCTATCCATGAGCAGGGGATATGTTTCCATTTCCTCATGTCCTCTTTTATTTCATGGAGTAGAGTTTTATAGTTTTCTTTGTAGAGGTCCTTTACTTCTTTAGTTAAGCTGATTCCAAGGTATTTGATTTTCTGGGGCACAATTGTGAACGGGATTGCTTTTTTCATGTCCCTTTCCTCTGTCTCATTGTTTGCATATAGGAAGGCCATGGATTTTTGGGTATTGATTTTATAGCCTGCAACTTTACTGTATAGGTCAATTGTTTCTAAGAGTTTCTTACAAGAGCTTTTAGGTTTCTCTAGGTATAGTATATTTTACTATATACATTGGCATGTAGAGATGGATCACTGTTTGGTGATCCTGCACACAGACTTGACAGAACTATATGAATGCTAAAAACTGTAACTGCAGTATGAAACTTTAAACTTCTTAGTAACCAGATAAATTTCAATGTCTAATTATGCTTTAAATCTTTTGGGGAGTGGGATGACAGAAGCGGGTTGGACCCCACCCGGCTGTGCTTGAGAGCTCCTCGTGGTTCTGTGCTCGGCAGTTGCCCTGATGGTGCTCGGGGGAACACGCAATGCTGGGGATCCAACCCTGGCCCTTTTGCATGTAGAGCTCGTACGCGGCCCATTGAACAGTCATTCTGGTCTCTTGTGCTTAAAATCTTCCTTGCACATAAAGGCATTTTGCTTATTGGATTTAAATATTCTGCCATTTATGTCAAATGCTACGTATAAGAAAGTGAATCAAGCATTTCTCCATTTTTATTGTTCTTACTGTGAGCTCTCATTCCATGGTCTCTTGACTGGGTTGCCTGTTTTCCTACTTATGCTTTACCATAGTATTTTTTTTTTTTCATTCTTCATGACCTGTTGAAAACCAAAACCATAATCAGATTGCTTCACTTCTTTTGAAGTCCTTCAATGATTTTTCATTGGAGTGGGAATGAAATCTCAGGGTTTTTTTTTTCTTTTTGGGTCACACCGGGTGATGTACAGGGGTTACTCCTGGCTCTGCACTCAGGAATTACCCCTGGTGGTGCTGGAAATCAAACCTGGGATGGCCCCATGCAAGGCAAGCGCCTTACCCACTGTGCTATCGCTCCAGCCCCGAAATCTCAAATTTTCTACATGGTGATCCAACCCCAGTGTATTTCTGTGGCCATTCCCCATTTCACCCTCTCCCATAATACCCGTTCAACTGCAGCTATATATGAACTACCTATTCACCAAATATTAAGTTTTATCTCTTCCTTTAAACTAGAGGTTCCCAATATATTTGACCTTGCTGCCCCCTTTCCTGAAAGAAAATTACTCGGGGGGTAGAGCTTTTGGCTTGCATGCCGCCAACCAGGGGTCGAACCCCAACATTCCCTATGGTCCCCCAAGCACCACCAGGACTGATTCCTGAGTACAGAGCCAGAAGTAAACCTTGAGCATTGCCAGGTGTGGCCCCAAAAATAAAAAGAGTACTTAGCTACTTCAGAAGCCTACTATTTTTTGGGGGGGGTCACACCCGGTGATGCACAGGGGTTACTCCTGGATCTGCACTCAGGAATTACCCCCGGCGGTGCTCAGGGGACCATATGGGATGCTGGGAATCGAACCCCGGTCGGCCGCGTGCAAAGCAAACGCCCTACCCACTGTGCTATTGCTCCAGCCCCAAGAAGCCTACTTTTTTTAGTGAGCAAATGGAAGTTTCCTTCCACCTCATTGCTCACAAAGTTATTGCTGTGCCATGCCTCCAAAACACACGCACACACACACACACACACACACACACACACCCTTCACGCCCCCACCCCCTCCAGGTGCGGTCTCACCCACTTTGGAAGTCTGCTCTAAACCTTTCTGGTTACTGTCAGCTCTACTAGCAATAGTTTTTCCTCCCTGTTGAGACGATTAAGTTTTTATTATTTGGATCTCTATTCAGATAGATCTTCCTCAGAGAGACGTTCTGTTTTTAATTTTTCTTCATGATACCGATCACTGTAGTGACAGTATCTGTTTATGTACCCCCTGCCTCCTTCCAAGTCAGAATGTTAAGTCCACAGAGAACAGACTTGTCATCTGTTTTATTAGCTGTTGTATCCACAGCAACTTCTCAGATGATGCCTGGTGTCCTGTTCATTAGAGTCCATTAACTGTTAAATGAATGAGTCAGTCTCAGTGTAATGGAAATTGCTAAAAAGAATTCTCTACATTAGAATTAGATTTTTCTTCACTACCCAAAAGTATAAGCCTTTTTTTTTTTTAATTCCACAGTCTCTTTCTAAGTGTTTGTCTGATTTCATTCACAGAAGTTAGAGGAAATTTTGCTTACAAAAATGCGTGTAGGTTATATTAAGAATTTTATGGGGGGCTGGAGCAATAGCACAGTGGGTAGGGCATTTGCCTTGCTCGAAGCTGACCCGGGTTCAATTCCTAGCATCCCATATGGTCCCCTGAGCACCGCCAGGGGTAATTCCTGAGTGCAGATCCAGGAATAACCCCTGTACATGGCTGGATGTGACCCAAAAAGAAAAAAACCCAAAAACCCAATACTATAGGTTGATGCATTGCACTTTCAAATTTTCTGCCTTAATAAATACACAGTTTTGAGGCAAAAATATTACTCATATTTTCCCCTGAAAAATTTAGCTCTCTGCAAGTGTAGAAAATAAAAATATGAAATTAGGAAATTGCTTAGAATTCAGAGAAATTTTAAACAAAATGAACTATAGATAAAGGGGAGTAATGTAAAAATAAATTTAATATGTTAGACATTTGTTTTAATTAATAAGTTTTACTTTATATTAGACTTGTGCATTTTATGTTTACTTTTTTTTTTTTTTTTTAAGTATTACCCCCTGGAAGAAGTCCTCACAGCTGAATATCTACTAGAGGAATTTAGATGCGACTTAATAGAAATGGTTCTTGATAAACTGAGACCAGAAAATGTCCGGTGAGTCACTTTTATTACATACTAAATTTTACTATGATGATTAGAAATAAAAATTTGAAATTGTGAGTAAATTGCTTTGAACAGTTTTTCAAGCATGATTATGAAAGTTGAGAGAAAGGTTGAACTAATACCCAACTTTGATCTTCAGAACATACATACATTTTTTTCTTTCAATTTTGTTTTTCATTTTGGGGCTACATCCATTAATGCTTAAGGCTTACTCCTGGCTCTGTGCTCAGGATTCACTCCTGGCTCGCGCAGGCTAGCATATCAGGTGCCAAGAATCAAAACTGGGTTGGCCAAGTCCAAGGCACGTGCCCTACCTGCTGTACTATTGTTCTGGCCTCTCTTGGTCAGTCTTCGTTGAATTTGGTTATTTTTGTATTTTTTGGCCACAGCCTCCAGTGCTCAGAGGCCACTTCTGGCTCTGTGCTCAGAGGATCATAAGCAGTTCCAGGGATCAGACCTCACCTCCCCCCATGCAAATCATGCATTTGGCTTGTTAAGCTCTCTTTCCAGTCCCTGAGGTCACAATTCTGCTAAAAATAAAAGTATCTAAACCTAATATCCACTGTGTAATTCAAATGCCTTAAATATCAGCTCACCTATTTGGCTCTTCTAAGCAAATGTAGTCATTTTTTCTGCAGTCAAAATTCTTTTGACTGACCAACCAGATCAAAAGTTGGAAACACTCTTACAGTAACTACAATTTTCCTTAAAGAGCTTGGGAAGTGCTATGTGGTATTTTTGTCTTGAAATTTTTCCACTCTTGGGGGCTGGAGCGATAGCACAGCGGGTAGGGTTTTTGCCTTGCACACGACCGACCCAGGTTCGATTCCCAGCATCCCATATGGTCCCCCGAGCGCCACCAGGAGTAATTCCTGAGTGCAGAGCCAGGAGTAACCCCTGAGCATCGCCGGGTGTGACCCAAAAAGCAAAAAAAAAAAAAAAATTTTCCACTCTTTTTGAAAATCATCGCATTTTCAAAATGCACCCAGCACCACTGGGTCACCTAAGGACAGTCAGGAAAGTTCACTGAGTACTGAGTGGACTGTGTGGCCCCCAAACGAGCAACTCTATATATGTGATTTGATATCAGGACATTGTAGAGTTCTTCCAGCAGAAGGATAGAGTACATCTGGTTTAGATTCCTAATTAAAAGCAGTGAGTGGGAGAATTGGTCCACAGAACCAACTCTTGTGGGGTGGGGGTGAGATTGTTGAAAAGGAGGGGCCTTCAGGAACTGGGTGGAGGGAAGTAGGCACCGTGGTGGGTGTGGTGTGGGGGGACACGCATGAAACCATCATTAACAGCACTGTAAGTCACTGTATCTCAATAAAGATTTTTTTGGTGGGGTCCAGAGGGCACACCTGTCATTGCTTAGGGGTTACTCCTAGTTCTGCACTCAGTAGTTACTCCTAGTGGTACTTGGGGGACCATATGGGATGCTGGGGATCAAACCTCAGTTTGCAAGGCAGGTGCCGTACCCTTTGTGCTATCTCTCTAGACCCATTAGTAAGGTATTTTAAAAAAAAACCTTGCGGGGCTGGAAAGATAGTCCAGTGGGTAGGGCGCTTCCCTGGCACGCAGCTGACCTAGTTCAATCCCCAGCATCCCATATAGTCCCCCAGCACTACCAGGAGTAATTATTTGAGTGCAAAGTCAGGGATTGCCCCTGAGCGTCACCGGGTGGAGCCCAAAACCAAAACAAAGAGTACAATAAAATATCAAAGTGTAACTAAAAAATAAAATGTAAATAGTGAAGTAGAAGCCCACAGATTCATAGAGTTTAGGCTCTACCCGTGATCTGGTCAGGATCTCAAAAAAGAGTCAGCCTGTAGCTGGTATGCAAATGCTTATTATTTCTGAATGGGCCATCCAGTTGCAACCGGTCATTTTTATTTTTTGTGGGGTGGAGGAGGCCTCCCAGTGGTACTCCATGTCTGAGAGGTCACATGGTACAGGGGATGGAACCCAGGACTCTGTTTCTTGCCTGGGCCCCAGCAGCCAATCCTTTGTGGACTGAGAAGACTGATCAGCATTGATGCAGAGGCACACATTTTCAACAAAACTCATCAAGACATTTTTTAAAGCATAATTAGATTTCCAGCAGATGTCAGAAGTGCTGTGATGTCTGTGCCAGGGTTTCTCAGACGGTTAAATACACTGCTGCTCTCTGGAGTACACTTCTGTTCTCTGGAGTTGTTTCTCCCAATTCGAGAATTCTTTCCATGTGCTTCCACACTCAAGCTCAGATTTCCAGATATTTTACAGTGTTATGTATGCTCTGTTGTCCCCTTTCCTGCCTCTTATGATGTATTTTTTCTAAATTTTTAATTTTGTTTTGTTTTGAGGCCATACCCAGCAATACTCAGGGGTTACTCCTGGCTCTGTACTCAGGAATTACTCCTGGCAGTGCTCAGGGGGCCATAAGAGATGCCGGGGATCGATTGATCCCACTTCAGCCACGTGCAAGGCAAGCTGTCCTAGGGCTCCAGCCTCCTCCCTGGCTGGCTGCACCCTCACAGCCTGGAGCTGGGGTCCACTCAGGCTGTACTTGGTGGTGCTGAGATTGGGGGGCTTGCTGTGCTCTACACACAAGGCCCGTACCCAGCTTTTTGAGTGATCTCCCTGACCCTGTTATTTTGAATTTTTTTTTTGGGTGGGGGACGGTTTAGGGCCATACCTAGTGGTGCTCAGGGGCTGCTCCCATCTCTGCTCACAGGATCAGGTAATGCTGGGAAGCAGACGGGGCCTTCTACGTACAAGGCACGCACTCAGCCCATGGAGCTTGCGCTTCTGCCCTATATTTAAAAATTTAAGTACGTACTCTTCCCATTTTCTATTTCAGCTTTCCTTTCCTAAATGGTACACTAACTTTTGGTCTTCAAAGACCTTCATTTTTGTTAGTACTGTGCTTGATATTTGCTCAGTTTGAGAAATTATTTGTCTGCTTCATATTTACTTCCTGATAACATTTCAAATGTTACACACTTCCCTCTGGTATTTGTCTACGTCCCCGAGGATTAACCTGGTAGGTCTCTGCCCCCTCAGCTCCTTTTTTCTAATCTGAGCATCCCTCCACACCTCCAGCGTGTGCTGCCCTCTGGGTCAGAGTTCTGTGCATGGAGCTTGGCAGTGTTCCCTGAGTATTTTCTCTTTCAGAACTGAGTGTAAAGTTTCATCTCAGAAAAGTTTACTGGCAAGTGAATGTTTGAGTCTTAACAACTTGTCATCAGTTCCTCGCCCACTGTTCTGATCTCTGTCATTCAGGGAAACCAGTGCTATCTACTAATCAACTTTTCCAAAATCACTCAGCTCTTAGAGGGAAGATGATAATGCTACCAGGTTATTTCATTCCCACACAGTTTTCGCACATCTCCTTGAGGATCTATCCATTTATTCTTTGAGAAGTCAGTAGGAGGGAAAGTAATTTCTAAGACTGAATCTTGGCAAGCTTTGTCCTGTATACCTTTTGTGTGGGTATATTCAGTTCTGCATATATTCTCTCGTCTCCCCCAGGGGAATTCTCCAACTACCAACATGCATTACTTCTCTCACCCACTAAACCCTATATTCCTCGGTGTTTCTGTGATGCAGTTTTTTATTTGCATGGTTTATAGAGCTCAAAGTGGTCAATAATATGTAGCCAATGATCAAGAACACCTGGAACTGATTAATTCATTACGCTAACAGACAAGTGAGTTGAATGACTCAAGATATATATTCTTAAACCAGTGTTAAAACCAAGTTCAGCTAGAAAATTTTGTCTAAATGATTAATAGATGCTCTAGATACCTGCTCACTGAAGTTGAAGGGTTCTTATGAGGGCAACTGTTTGGGAAACAGATGAGAATTTTTGAAAATAGTTGGGTTTTCAGCAGAGGGGGAGTTTTGTTTGCAAATACTGGACTTAACACTGTGAGATCAGCTTTCAGAAGCTACTACCAAACCTATGGACAGGAGCAGACACATACCTGGTTATTTGAATTGGGATGTGAAGGAACAGTGGAACTTGTATCAAGACTAAGGTCATCACAAGCCATCCAAGCTAGTAGCTTTGAGCTCTTCTGTCCATAAGATTCAGAATAGTTTGGTCCTTGTCTAGAGTTAAGCATGCTACTCAGAGTGTAATAATCCAACATAGATTATTCAAGAAAGGCAACAGAAGCAGATATTTCCCTAGTGAATCTCCACAAGTCCAGGAGCTCCCCTGGGTCAGAGCTTCCTTTGCTTCTTACTAGTTCTTTTGTTCAGTTGTCTTTTTTTTTTTTTTGCATTGGGGCCACACCTGCTGATGCTCAGGGGACCACATGGGATGCTGGGGATTAAGCCCAGGTCAGCTTGTTTGCAAGGCAAATGCATTACCCACTGTACCATCTCTCTGATCCCTGTTCAGTTATCCTTTGACATGTTATACTTTCCCTCCCTGAAGGTTTTTGTCCTTTTGACTGTTTCTACTATTGTATCAAAGAAACCTTTGCTAAACCAGAAGAAAGGTGCTTCCTATACCCTTATTCCCTATAATTACTTTAAAAAAAATTTAAGTCGGGACAAAGCAATAGTCTAGTGGGGCAGGGCATTTGCCTGGCATGTTGCCTGCTCAGGTTCAATCCCTGGCACACATGTGGTCTAAGAA